>NC_042616.1:302743426-303047596 GCF_901001135.1 Rhinatrema bivittatum
TGTACGTTAATGATATTTTATTTTAAAAATTGGTTCTAGTTCCAAATTTGACTGTAAAACCTGTTGCATGTATTGCTTTGTTTAACATTTTATTGTAAAGCCTGTTGCTGCATTACTGTTTAATGTAAACCGAGGTGATGTTCTGAACGTGCCGTGGTATATAAAAATCTCCAAATAAATAAATAAATAAAAACATAAATAAGTAAATGCATAAATAAATAAATAAATTGGCCCCCAACCATCTTCCCCTCGGCAGTAGCTCTGACACAGCGCTATTTCAGCAATAGCAGTGGCTCTTCCACAGCATACCCTCCCCCCCCAGTCTATGTCCTGATCTCTTTACCCCTGCCCACACTACCCAGCACGACCCTTTCTTCCCCTAGTATCCTCTTCTCTCTCCCCCCTTTCCTATCCAGCAACCCCCTCTTTTTCTTCTCCATTTTCTCGCTTCAGGTTCATCCTTCATTGAACACTATAGACAGAGGCTTTCATCCTGAGTCTCCTGCTTGCAAACATTTGTAAGGATGCAGGAAGGAGAGGCAAAGGCACCATCTCCAGAGTGGCACCCTGTGCAGCCACACAGGTTGCACATCCCAAAATCTGGCCCTGCAGACAAAAATATGGTACGATAAAATACAGAATACACCAGAGACCTGGTGGAAGGAGGATAACCAAAGGGGCACTGTGATACCAAGATATAAATTATATCGAAATGATAGGATGGATCAAATTGGTTTAGGGGTGGCACTATATGTTAAAGAGAGCATTGAATCAAACAGGATAAAAATTCTGCAGGAAACAAAATGCAATGTTGAATCTTTATGAATAGAAATTCCAGGTGAAAAAGGGAATACAATAGTATTGGTGGTGGTGGGAAGGGGGGGGGGGGGGGGGGGTATACCATCCACCTGGCCAGAATGAACTAACTGACAATGAAATTCTAAAAAAAGTTAGGGAAGCTTGATTGACCCTTGGTCTGACCCAGTATGGCAATTTCTTATGTTCTTATGATCTTCACCTGCTCTTATATCAATAAACGCCAGGATAATTGGGCCACTCTCTTAAATTGAGTCAAATTCTTCCAGAACAATCAACTCAATGCACACATTGGCTCCGCCCCCTTCCAGCTGGTTTATGGTAAACAGCCTCTGCCTCCTGTACCACTGCCCATGACAGTTCCTTCAGCAGCAGTTTAACTCTCCGCCCAGGAATTGCATGAACTATGGGAACAGACTAATCAATTGATCGAGAAAGCCGCTGTCCAAGCCAAGAAGACAGCAGATGCACGAAGAAGGCCAGCCCCTCAGTTCAAGCCAGAAAAGGTTTGACTGAGTACCCAGCACTTAAGCCTATGACTCCTCTCTATGCATCTGGCACCACGCTTTGTTGGACCTTTCTCTGTGCTTCGGCATTTGGACTTTGTCATATACTGGCTGAAATTGCCGTTTATGTTAAGGATTCATAACTTGTTTCACTTTCCCTACTCAAGCTAGTAGTGTGCTCTTGGCTGTCCAGAGCACTGAACCACAGGAGGTTGTTGCTGATGGAGATACAATTTATGAAGTTCAAAAGGTCCTGGATTCTCACTGGAGTGGCAAAAAAAATAAAAAATTAGAATACCTAATCTTTTGGAATAAATATGGCCTGGAAGAAAACTCATGGGAGTCAGCATCCAACATATTGGATCCAAAACTTCTCAATGACTTCCATCAGTGGTACCCCAAAAAAACCAAGGCTTCGGGGGGGGGGGGGGGTCTGTTGCATTTGGTGGTCCGATGACTAAACCTGTGAACTGCAGCTCTTATCTCCAGGCCTGGGCTGGCTGTGCCATGTCCCGATGAGGTGAAATGCTGCCAACACAGCATGCTACCTCCCAGTACAGTGAACGTCAGCAGCTCTCTATGCAGCAGGACACAGCCGCCAGTAATGTGACTCAGCTCCCCTAGGCATGCCTGCACCTTTTGCTGGCATTTAAAGGGACCACAATGGGAAATTCCCCGCAGCCCCTATATATGAGCAGTCTTCCAGAAGCAACTCACCTCAGCAATAGGTCCAGCTACTCCACAGTTGTGCGTGTTGCTTCTCAGCATTATAGTCTTCATCTGGCTTATATTCAGTCTTCATTCCAGCTGTTCCATTTTCTGTTGCCTGCTTGCTCCAGCCTTTGCCTGCCTACCCCAGCTTTTGCCTGCCTACCCCAGCCTATCCATTCCTCTTTCTCTCCTTTGGACGGATACCTGGTCCTGACTACTGCTTGCTTGCCTCTGACCCCTGCCTGGACTTAGGCAGAACTCTAGAGTCTTAATGTGTGGATGAGATGATGGTTCAAGGAAGAGGGATTCAAGTTTGTAAGGAACTGGGGAACCTTTTGAGAAAGGGAGAGTCTTTTCCAAAGGGTTGGGCTCCACCTTAATCAGGGTGGAACCAGACTGCAGGTGCTAATGTTTAAAAAGGTGATACAGCAGCTTTTAAACTAGAACAAAGAGGAAAGCCGACAGTTGCTCATCAATACATGGTTCGGAGGGCGATATCTTCGAAGGATACTAATGAAGCAGAAGAGTTAGGGCATCCCAACAGAGAGGTTCCAATAAAAATAAAAGTAGTCCATGTGCTTATAAGTAAAGAATCACCTGAGCTAAAAGATTCCAAATTATCCCTGAGAAATGAAAAGCAGGCTGTTAATGCAAACAAAAAACACACTTTGAAACATCTGAATTCTAAGTCTAAGAAGTAAGATGGGAGGGTTAGAGTGTATAGCAATGAATGGTGAGATAGACTTAATTGGTATCTCAGAAACATGGTGGAAGGATGGGAACCAACGGGATAGTGCCATACCAGGGTACAAATTATACTGCAATGATAGGGAGGAGCTGTTGTGTTCCGCGGCTGCGGACGGCTGCGACTGCATCCCCCTACCTGACTTGGGCCGGCAGGCCACCATGGCAGCATCGGGTAAGTCGCGGGTACTGAGGCCTGTAGGCCTCCGCATGCCGGTGAGGGCATCCTTGAGGATCTCCAGGCTTGGGAGCCATCCCTGCTCACTCCTCGCGGCATCAGGTGGCTTCCCCCGCGGGCCGCAAATCCAAGATGGCCGCCACCATCTTAGGCATGAGGCCGCGCCTCCTCACCAGATTTAAAGGGACTTGATCCCTTTAACTACCTACAGCTGCTTCCAATGAGCCAGAGCAGAGGAAGTATAAAAGGAGGCTTCCTCTGCTCATTCCTTGACTTGGCAATGATCCTCGTTGGTCAGGTCTGCTTGCTTCGGTGAATCTTTGTGTGTTTTGGATCCTTGCTCCTTGGTTCCTGTCTCGTCTTAGTGATTCCTGGTTCCTGACTTCGGATTGGCAAGCAGTAATTCCTGGTGTGTGACTTCGGACTGGCAAGTGGTGATTCCTGGTGTGTGACTTCGGACTGGCAAGCGGCGATCCCTTGGTGTGTGACCTCGGACTGTTAAGCGATGACCCTCTGGCACTTGACCTTGGACTTCTTCTGGACCACCGTCTCCAAGGGCCCACCTAAGTCCCAGCAGTCCGGGTCCCTATGGGCTCCTCCTGGGGGAACCGCGGACTTCCAGGGGTGAAGCTCCTGTTAGCCCTTGCACCGACCTCACGACTCCTTAACCTCTCAAAGGTCCACCTAAGTCCCAGCAGCCCGAGTCCCTACGGGCTCCTCCCAGGGGGACCGCTGGCTTCCAGTGGCGAAGACTCAGCTGTCTCCTCAACGTCACAACTCCTCGTCTGCCTCCTCAGTCACCTTAGTCTCCAGTGCCAAGGATCAGCTGGTCGCATCTTCTGTTCTGTCTCGCCACCCAACGGGAGAACCTACAGATCCACTTCCTAAGGTATACCATCCTCCCATTGGTACAAGGTTTTATAAGCCTGAGCATAACAGGAGCAACTTGGTGGAGGAGCGCTTTATGCCCGAAATGGCATAGAGTCCAACAGGATAAGGATCTTGAAGGACACTAATGCCCTAATTTTAAAAAACCTGTGCGTGCAAAAATTGTCAGATATGCACATGGCTGGGCTGTGCGCAAGCCAAGTGCATTTTAAAAACGGCCCGGGCCCTGTCCCAGGGAAGTGAGACCGTCACCCAGCTGGCGTGCTGAAGTTACTTCTGTTGCGGAAGAGCAGTAAGTATTAAAAATTTAAAAAATTAGCCTAGCTAGGAAGGGGTTAGGGGTCGGGGAGGAGAGGAGAGGAGAGGGAACAATGTAGAAAAGGTAGAAAAGGTAGTTAGGGTGGATAGGGAATTTCCCTCCCAGTCTGCTTCTTAATTGAAGCAGACTGGGAGGGGACTGGGGAAATCCCTTTTGTTTTTTAAAATTCCACCCCCCCCCGTTGCATTCAGGAGAAGCCATTCGCCTGCACACGCATGCGCGGGCATTAAAATCCAGAGTGCATGCGTGTGCGGGAATCATATTTTATAACATGCGCATGCCGATGCCTGCATGCATTTTTTTTAAATCGACCCCTAAATGCACAATAGAATCTTTATAGGTAGAAATTCCATGGTTTGGGGAAGACTATAGCAATAGTATACTAGCCAAAATAATGAGACAAATGATGAAATTGTAAGAGAAATTAGGGACGCTAACCAAATTAGTGGTTCAGTAATAATAATGGGAGATTTCCATTTCCCCATAATATTGACTGGATAAATGTAACACGTCACCACGGCCCGAAGAAAAAGATCACGTTTAAACGCGCTGATGCTCCTCCTCCTTCCTGCCTGTGCGGTCCCGGAAGTAAACATTGCCGGAGCCGCGTGGGCAGGAAGGAGGAGGGGCATCAGCACGTGCAGAAGAGGAGCAGCGCTTACAGGCTCGGCATGCACAGGAGGGTTTTTAAAGGATTACACATAGAAACATAGAAACATAGAAACATAGAAATGACGGCAGAAGAAGACCAAATGGCCCATCCAGTCTGCCCAGCAAGCTTCACACATTTTTTCTCTCATACTTATCTATTTCTCTTAGCTCTTGGTTCTATTTCCCTTCCTCCCCCACCATTAATGTAGAGTAGGGATGTGAATCGTTTTAGGACGATTAAAATTATCGTCCGATAATTTTAATATCGTCTTAAAACCGTTATGGAACACAATACAATAGAGATTCTAACGATTTATCGTTATAAATCGTTAGAATCGTGAGCCGGCACACTAAAACCCCCTAAAACCCCACCCCCGACCCTTTAAATTAAATCCCCCACCCTCCCGAACCCCCCCCCAAACGACTTAAATAACCTGCGGGTCCAGCGACGGTCCGGAACGGCAGCGGTCCGGAACGGGCTCCTGCTCCTGAATCTTGTTGTCTTCAGCCGGCGCCATTTTCCAAAATGGCGCCGAAAAATGGCGGCAGCCATAGACGAACACGATTGGACGGCAGGAGGTCCTTCCGGACCCCCGCTGGACTTTTGGCAAGTCTCGTGGGGGTCAGGAGGCCCCCCACAAGCTGGCCAAAAGTTCCTGGAGGTCCAGCGGGGGTCAGGGAGCGATTTCCCGCCGCAAATCGTTTTCGTACGGAAAATGGCGCCGGCAGGAGATCGACTGCAGGAGGTCGTTCAGCGAGGGTTCCGGCGCCTCGCTGAACAACCTCCTGCAGTCGATCTCCTGCCGGCGCCATTTTCCGTACGAAAACGATTCGCGGCGGGAAATCGCTCCCTGACCCCCGCTGGACCTCCAGGAACTTTTGGCCAGCTTGTGGGGGGCCTCCTGACCCCCACGAGACTTGCCAAAAGTCCAGCGGGGGTCCGGAAGGACCTCCTGCCGTCCAATCGTGTTCGTCTATGGCTGCCGCCATTTTTCGGCGCCATTTTGGAAAATGGCGCCGGCTGAAGACAACAAGATTCAGGAGCAGGAGCCCGTTCCGGACCGCTGCCGTTCCGGACCGCCGCTGGACCCGCAGGTTATTTAAGTCATTTGGGGGGGGGGTTCAGGAGGGTGGGGGATTTAATTTAAAGGGTCGGGGTGGGTTTTAGGGGGTTTTAATGTGCCGGTTTTGCGATTTTTCGATTTTTCGATTTTTCACAGATTTTCACGATTTTTCACGATATTTTACCCCCCCAAACGGCAACAATACGATTCCCTCCCCCTCCCAGCCGAAATCGATCGTTAAGACGATCGAGGACACGATTCACATCCCTAATGTAGAGAGCAGTGATGGAGCTGCATCCAAGTGAAATATCTAGCTTGATTAGTTAGGGGTAGTAGGGGTAGTAACCGCCGCAATAAGCAAGCTACACCCATGCTCATTTGTTTTTTCCCAGACTATGTTATACAGCCCTTATTGGTTGTTTTTCTTCTCCCCTGCCATTGAAGCAGAGAGCTATGCTGGATATGCATCAAAAGTGAAGTATCAGGCACATTTGTTTTGGGGTAGTAACCGCCATAACAAGCCAGCTACTCCCCGCTTTGTGAGTGCGAACCCTTTTTTTTCTTCTCCCCTGCCGTTGAAGCGGAGAGCTCTGCTGGATGTGTGAAGTATCAGTTTTTCTTCTCCCCTGCCGTTGAAGCAGAGAACTATGCTGGATATGCATTGAAAGTGAAGTATCAGCCTTATTTGGTTTGGGGTAGTAATATTACGCGCGTAACCCTTTGAAAATCCACCCCAAGGTGCACAATTGTGCACCCCCTTGCGTGCGCTGACCCCCGATTTTATAACTTGCGCGCGCCTCCTGGCCGGCTGCACACCTCCAAATCCGCCCAGGCCGTCTTTGACCTAGGCGTGCGCCCCACGTCAGCTCTTAAAGGAACCGCGGCGGGAAAAGTTAATGCGGTTCCTCCCCGATGTCATCCAGCAGGGATTATTTAAACCTAGTCCCTGCTCTTCAGCCTTGTCTCTGCAACAGGTCTCCTGAAGCTTCTGGCTGCGTGATCGCTCCTCGTCCTGGTTCCTGCTCCTCTCCATTCCTGCCCTGCTCCCTTCCTTCTGGATTGTCTCCTGGCCTCGGACCTTGGATTGCCACCGGATTCTGTTGTCTGCTGCCTGCCTCTGACCTTGGATTGTTACTAGACTCTGCTGTTCGCTGCCTGCCTCAACCCCTGGATTGTTAATGGACTCTGCTGTTTGCTGCCTGCCTCAACTCTTGGACTGTGTACTGGATCCCGCTGCTTACTACTGCCCAAACTGATACTGAGATCTGCCTCCCTGATGATGAGAGCCTGGGAAGTCTCCTCTCAGATAGGCCTTGCTCGTCTGGGCTCAGGGGTCCATTATTGTGATAGGCTTCTTCAGGGGGAAATCTTCAAATATGTCCCTGAGTATAATAATATGGAGTAATTGTATAATTCAGATTTGTAAACCATACATCTGAGTACTTCATATCCTTCCTAAACTCTCGCACACTCATGCCATGGTTTAAAGTTTTGTTGGTTTCATGATTGCTATCCAAATATATATACACTCAGCTTTAATGATGTCCCTTCACAAGACATTCCTGGATATAATTCCTCATGTTACATCTCAATAATGGTATCCATTGCACTTCATTTTGTATCCAGGATTCAATTTCTGTAAATGTATAAATATATGTAATAGTGTACCATGATTCAACCACCATTCTAAAACACATTGATAATCATAACACCAATAAATTGACTCATATAACCAATCTATACCCTATCTTATTACAAAAATACTTATCCCCCTAACTTAAAAATAAAAAAAATGTAAATAACACAACCGACCTGTTCGCCACCAACTAAGAATGCCAGGACCATCATCACCGATGTCAGTGGCTGCCACCACCATCATCCTTTAATATGGCATTATAATCTTTCCTCCACAACCAATCAGAACTTCCCTATCATCCTTCAAAAACCAAAACATGCCTATCCCTGTACCAGACCCAATCAGAAACCTTCCTATGAATGCTATACATACAGAATGCTATACATACAGAATTTCATTGTCAGTTAGTTCATTCTGGCCAGGTGGATGGTATACCCCCCCCCACCACCAATACTATTGTATTCCCTTTTTCACCTGGAATTTCTATTCATAAAGATTCAACATTGCATTTTGTTTCCTGCAGAATTTTTATCCTGTTTGATTCAATGCTCTCTTTAACATATAGTGCCACCCCTAAACCAATTTGATCCATCCTATCATTTCGATATAATTTATATCTTGGTATCACAGTGCCCCTTTGGTTATCCTCCTTCCACCAGGTCTCTGGTGTATTCTGTATTTTATCGTACCATATTTTTGTCTGCAGGGCCAGATTTTGGGATGTGCAACCTGTGTGGCTGCACAGGGTGCCACTCTGGAGATGGTGCCTTTGCCTCTCCTTCCTGCATCCTTACAAATGTTTGCAAGCAGGAGACTCAGGATGAAAGCCTCTGTCTATAGTGTTCAATGAAGGATGAACCTGAAGCAAGAAAATGGAGAAGAGTGTTAGCAAAGTGACAAAAAAACCTGCCATTCATTCAGTTTCCTTGTTGAGTCCCTTAGGAACCTAGGTATTCATGTATAAATAAATCTGCCATTGGTGTTGTACAAACTCCATTGTCCCTCTGAATTTGTTGTATAACAAAATGTTTTCATCTTCCAAAGAATGAGATCGCAATTTCCAATGGTCAATTAATGGGGCCACCTCTTTCTCCAAACGCAATCAACTTTTGTGTTCAATAATCCTGCCTTGCTTACCCAATGTATATTAATTCACATGGACAAACAATGGTATAAACAACCTCTGCTGTCTGACACGTAAAGTGTCCCAGTAAACAATAGCGGGCGGATTTTAAAAGCCCTGCTCGTGTAAACCCGCCCGGATTTATGCGAGCAGGGCCTTGCGCGCCGGCGCGCCTATTTTCCATAGGCCGCCGGCGCGCGCAGAACCCCGGGACGCGCGTAGGTCCCGGGGTTTTCGGAAGGGGGCGTGTCGGGGGTGGGGCCGAACAACGCAGCATTTTGGGGGCAGGACTCGGCGTTTCGGGGGCGGGCCCGGGGGCATGGTTTCGGCCCGGGGCATTCCGGGGGCGTGGGCGCGCCCTCCGGAACCACCCCCGGGTCAGGTCTCGGCGCGCCAGCAGCCCGCTGGCACGCGTGGATTTACGTCTCCCTCCGTGAGGCGTAAATCCATGGATAAAGGTAAGGGGGGGGGGGTTTAGATAGGGCCGGGGGGTGGGTTAGGTAGAGGAAGGGAGGGGAAGGTGAGGGGAGGGCGAAAGAGAGTTCCCTCCGAGGCCGCTCCGATTTCGGAGCGGCCTCGGAGGGAACAGAGGCAGGCTGCGCGGCTTGGGGCGCGCCGGCTGCCCAAAATCGGCAGCCTTGCACGCGCCGATCCAGCGTACTTTTGTTTGCGCCTGCTGCGCAAACAAAAGTACGCGATCGCGCAGTTTTTAAAAATCTACCCCTAGGTGCATATTAAATGAGGATGACTAAATATTTGAATGGATACAGATTGTCACATACTGAACAACCAGAGCAAGTGAATTGATCCTTCTCTTCAAAATTACCTATTGATTTAATTTTTCTGTGTGTAAGAAGATTCCTTAAATTCCTCCTTTTCTTCACTGCAAAAATGGGGTTCTCATTAAAGCCCAGAAGAGATGATATAATAAGCCAATGTTTCAAAATGATCTGTTTAATGTGAGACATTCTAGTAGAATGGGGGATACAGCATACCAACCGAGAGATGCGGGTCTTCTCCGTGGGTAATATCAGGTGCTGCCTATTGGCATAAAATCCTCTCTTATAAGCTCTTTTAACACAGTTACCCATGTTGAATAAATTTCTGTATTAATTCTGTCACTCTAATCTTATTTTCAGTGATGCATGTACATAACCAACAGTTACATAAAAATTGGCCATATGGAATGTTCTTTTAATCTGCGGGGATGAAAACTACCCAAATGAAAAAGAGCATTCTTATCTGTTGGTTTCTTATAAATCAATGTATATATCTGGCAATCATCATGATATCCAGAAATGGTAAATTCTACGTTAACATCAACGGTATTAATCCACTCCTTAAATTCCATTAATTTAGTCTATCCACCTAACCAAAACCAAAACAGATCAATGTAGCGCTTACAAAATGTCACAGAATCAAAAAGACTTGATGAGTAAATGTGTTCGTTTTCAAATGTTGATACATATAGACATGTGACAGATGGTGCTAAAGGGGACCCCATCACGATACCCTTGATTCGCTGATAAAACTCTGATTTAAATGTTAAATAATTCTGTGTGATTGCTAACTCAGCAATCTGCATAATAAACATCACTCTCTTCTGTGATATAACAAAGGACAGTAATACCTCTTTGATGATTACCAAGGCTTGCTATTGTGGAATATTTCTTTACAGTGATGTAATATCCTCAGAAACTAATATCCACAACGGATCTACCATAAGTAATGTCTGCAGCTCATTAATAAAATATGTAGAATTATGCACATATGATCTAGTTCGTGTCACTAGCGGTTGTAACATCCAGTCAATGAATTTTGTTAACAGTTCAAATACAGAACCAATGCCAGACACAAAGTCAGTCTTCCAGGGGGGTTGCTCAATGATTTATGAACCTTAGGCACAGTATAAAAATATGGTACAGTTGGACTGAGGTTCTAATAAATATTTATACATTTTCATAGTAATAATTTTAGCCCATAAGGATTATTCCAAAATTGTCTTGTTCTCTCCCTGAAACTCAGATCATTCAACTGTCACATAGCTATATGCTCATACTCAACATTGTCCAATATCAATACCCCACCCCTTTGTCAGCAGATCTGACAACCACTGTCTATACTGTCTCAACTGTTGAATAGCTAACGATGCTTCTCAAGTGAGACTGTATCTAATATTTCCCCTTGTAATTCCAACTGTGTTAAATCTTGCAGGACTAGAGTCTCAAATTCTATAATAAATGGATTAGGAGGTTATGTGGGAATTCACCCAGATGATCTAAATAATGGGACAGGTTCTTGCCTTTCCTCCTGTACCCCAAAATGATCCTACAGCCTAACGCATCAGAAACATTTTTGCAATTCGACTCAAGTAAAAAATGCATCATATTTTGCAGTAGGAATAAATGACAAACCTTTATCAAGCATTGACATAGTATCATCAAAAAAACATTTGCAGGACAAATTAAATACTACTCCGCATTGTGTCACCTTATCATATCAGTTTGACCATGGAGGCATACTAAATTTAACTGCAGAGATTGTATTGTATTCGGGGTAGAGGAACCCACTTGGCATGATAGTTGCGATCTCCTCTGACATTCCTGTCTCCTGCAATGCAATAGATTCCTTTACAATCTCATCTTTAATCCCTCCATCTGTGTTTTAGTCAGTGAAATAATGAGTAGCATTAAATCATATGCATATTTATTCAAAAACTGAATTCCACTGTACAACAATTTCCTCATTATTCACAAACTAAAAGGTTCTTTCAATATTCTCAACCCCCTGGAGATTTGTTTTACATGGCAGTACTCTGATAATGTGGCAGCATGTAATTCCATTCTAATCAGTTTTTTTTCTTAATTTTCCTAAATCCATCCCAGTTTCCCTCTGTAATAGTCTCCAATGACTTTTCAAATAAAACTGAAAAGTTTATAGCCCCAATGGAGTGTCACATGCTTCCCAAGGTAGGGTTAGATATGTATTGCAACAAAGATGGATCTCAACTCAACCAGAATATCACAAATAAATATATTCTAAAAACAGCAGGGTAATTCATGGTATTGCTTGCCTGCTGGGAATGGTTCAGGACATGATTTTGGTCACATATATATATATATATACACACACACAATGTAAAGATAAGCAGATAAGGTGCTGCTACCTACCAAAAGGTGTTCAAGAATAGAACCTGAAAAGATACTATGGATAGGAAGAGTTCTGCACAGAAGAAGACCGCATATGCCAAATCTTTTACTGCTCTGTAATGCATTCTTAAGAAGTTAATTTCCATTGTATTTACAGGAATAGATTAAGCATTTTCATTCCTCAACTGTATGCAATTTGCATCTATGTGTTTTTCCTTTACATTCTATGTATCTCTTTTGAGTAGCTAGCATATATTCTGCTGTGCTTTTTTTGTGGTAAATAATTTGCAAAAAAGTTAGTAGTTAATAAGATATGGTTTGATTTAGAATCATTACAATTTGTTAGTATCATGTTTAAAAGAGAACCATACCCAACATGCACTGCACATTGATTCCAAAGGCTGTCCTGCATGTGGTATATACCCCATCTTACTTCAATTTGAATTTTGGGCTGATCCTATGGATCAGGCCTCAGTGAGATCCAGTTTTGGCCGAACCTGGGAGTGCCATGGAGGAGAATATGCTCAGCCCTAGCGAAGGAGGGAAAACAGCTGCTGTTACAGTAGCAGCCTCTGCTGGCCAACATGCAATACTGAGGATATGTATTGAAGGAGACACTTGTACAGCACTTGGGTTATTGCAGGTTCCCTAAGCTCTCCAGACGTGATGTCTAGGGAAGAACAATAATGGATGGAGTGTGATTAAAAGGAGAGGAGGCGAAAACAAAATCTAATTGCTTCCCATCTATTAGCATACCCTACATGTCAAGAAATTGCATTTACATGGCTCTCGTGCAACAAGGGAACTGGAAAAACAAACACCACTGCAGCTGCTGCCTGATACTTCTACTGGTTTTCTGGCTTGTCTAAACTCTTAACCCCTTGCACAGAGAAGCTGAACCTGATCCTGCTTAGGGATTGAGGCAAAATGCCATTGCTTTTCACCACAAGGATAGTTAGGGAGAAGAGGAGAGGGACAAAAGGAAGCTGGTTGAAGGACTGGAAGGATTCCGAGGAAGGGTTTCATCAAGCAGAGGGGGGGAATCTGGAGTGAAGTTGGAATGCACAGGGGAGCAGAGCAGGCATTTGGGTAGGGCAAGCCAGGCGATTGCCTGGGCACCATGAGCTGAGGGGTGCCTCGGGCACTGCATCATCACCCAGTAGGGATGTGAATCGTTTTCCATATCGTCTTAACGATAGAAATCGTGTGGCAGGGCAAGAAAATCGTCTTAGGCACGATTTTTTAGTTAAAAAATCGTTAAAAATCGTTTTTTCCGATTAGTGCGCACTAACTCGAGTTAGTGCGCACTAACTGGGAGTTAGTGCGCACAAACTGAAAATGATACAATTTGACACTTTTCAGGTCAGTTAAGGTCAGTTTAGGAATGAATATGTATTCCTATTGGCTGCCCTCTTATTTATTCATGTTACCAAGTTTCCTACTGACAGTATATGGGGGATGGGAAATGGAAACAGTTGGTAGCTTGACAAAACAAGTAATGTGATCAGTCAATGTGACTAGAACTTGTGCCCTAACCCTGATACCAGGGGTATTGTGATCTTCCTGCACACAGTGCCCTATCCCTATTAATACCAGGAGTGTTGTGATCTTCCTGCACACAGTGCCCTATCCCTAATACCAGGGGTGTTGTGATCTTCCTGCACACAGTGCCCTATTCCTGATACTGGGGGTGTTGTGATCTTCCTGCACACAGTGCCCTATTCCTGATACCGGGGGTGTTGTGATCTTCTTGCACACATCCCGATATCAGGGATAGGGCACTGCATGCAGGAAGATCACAACACTCCTGGTATTAATAGGGATAGGGCACTGCATGCAGGAAGATCACAACACTCCTGGTATTAATAGGGATAGGGTACTGCATGCAGGAAGATCACAACACCCCGGAGGAGTGAGGGTCAGGCAGCTCCCCCCTGTCTGTGAAGCCAGCCTCTCACTAGTAATGCAGGGAGGGAGCTGTCTCAGACTTCACCATCCTCCCCCCCCCCCCCCTTACCCACACACCATTCACTAGCTGGGACATGGGGGAAGTCAGGAGTGAGGGTCAGGCAGCTCCCCCCTGTCTGTGAAGCCAGCCTCTCACTAGTAATGCAGGGAGGGAGCTGTCTCAGACTTCACCATCCACCCCCCCTCACCCACACACCATTCACTAGCTGGGACATGGGGGAAGTCAGGAGTGAGGGACAGGCAGCTCCCCCCTGTCTGTGAAGCCAGCCTCTCACTAGTAATGCAGGGAGGGAGCTGTCTCAGACTTCACCATCCTCCCCCCCCCCTCACCCACACACCATTCACTAGCTGGGACATGGGGGAAGTCAGGAGTGAGGGTCAGGCAGCTCCCCCCTGTCTGTGAAGCCAGCCTCTCACTAGTAATGCAGGGAGGGAGCTGTCTCAGACTTCACCATCCTCCCCCCCCCCCTCACCCACACACCATTCACTAGCTGGGACATGGGGGAAGTCAGGAGTGAGGGTCAGGCAGCTCCCCCCTGTCTGCGAAGCCAGCCTCTCACTAGTAATGCAGGGAGGGAGCTGTCTCAGACTTCACCATCCTCCCCCCCCCCCCTCACCCACACACCATTCACTAGCTGGGACATGGGGGAAGTCAGGAGTGAGGGTCAGGCAGCTCCCCCCTGTCTGTGAAGCCAGCCTCTCACTAGTAATGCAGGGAGGGAGCTGTCTCAGACTTCACCATCCTCCCCCCCCCCCTCACCCACACACCATTCACTAGCTGGGACATGGGGGAAGTCAGGAGTGAGGGTCAGGCAGCTCCCCCCTGTCTGTGAAGCCAGCCTCTCACTAGTAATGCAGGGAGGGAGCTGTCTCAGACTTCACCATCCTCCCCCCCCCCCCTCACCCACACACCATTCACTAGCTGGGACATGGGGGAAGTCAGGAGTGAGGGTCAAGCAGCTCCCCCCTGTCTGCGAAGCCAGCCTCTCACTAGTAATGCAGGGAGGGAGCTGTCTCAGACTTCACCATCCTCCCCCCCCCCCCTCACCCACACACCATTCACTAGCTGGGACATGGGGAAGTCAGGAGTGAGGGTCAGGCAGCTCCCCCCCTGTCTGCGAAGCCAGCCTCTCACTAGTAATGCAGGGAGGGAGCTGTCTCAGACTTCACCATCCTCCCCCCCCCCCTCCCCCACACACCATTCACTAGCTGGGACATGGGGGAAGTCAGGAGTGAGGGTCAGGCAGCTCCCCCCTGTCTGTGAAGCCAGCCTCTCACTAGTAATGCAGGGAGGGAGCTGTCTCAGACTTCACCATCCTCCCCCCCCCCCCCTCACCCACACACCATTCACTAGCTGGGACATGGGGGAAGTCAGGAGTGAGGGTCAGGCAGCTCCCCCCTGTCTGTGAAGCCAGCCTCTCACTAGTAATGCAGGGAGGGAGCTGTCTCAGACTTCACCATCCTCCCCCCCCCCCTCACCCACACACCATTCACTAGCTGGTACATGGGGGAAGTCAGGAGTGAGGGTCAGGCAGCTCCCCCCTGTCTGTGAAGCCAGCCTCTCACTAGTAATGCAGGGAGGGAGCTGTCTCAGACTTCACCATCCTCCCCCCCCCCCCCTCACCCACACACCATTCACTAGCTGGGACATGGGGGAAGTCAGGAGTGAGGGTCAGGCAGCTCCCCCCTGTCTGCGAAGCCAGCCTCTCACTAGTAATGCAGGGAGGGAGCTGTCTCAGACTTCACCATCCTCCCCCCCCCCCCTCACCCACACACCATTCACTAGCTGGGACATGGGGGAAGTCAGGAGTGAGGGTCAGGCAGCTCCCCCCTGTCTGTGAAGCCAGCCTCTCACTAGTAATGCAGGGAGGGAGCTGTCTCAGACTTCACCATCCTCCCCCCCCCCCCTCACCCACACACCATTCACTAGCTGGGACATGGGGGAAGTCAGGAGTGAGGGTCAGGCAGCTCCCCCCTGTCTGTGAAGCCAGCCTCTCACTAGTAATGCAGGGAGGGAGCTGTCTCAGACTTCACCATCCTCCCCCCCCCCCCTCACCCACACACCATTCACTAGCTGGGACATGGGGGAAGTCAGGAGTGAGGGTCAGGCAGCTCCCCCCTGTCTGTGAAGCCAGCCTCTCACTAGTAATGCAGGGAGGGAGCTGTCTCAGACTGGTATCAGGGTTAGGGCACTGTGTGCAGGAAGATCACAACACTCCTGGTATTAATAGGGATAGGGCACTGTAAGAGATGACTGTAGTAGATTGAATAAAGATCTGATGTTTCTGCTCTCCTCACACCAAACAAAAACAACACACAAGCAGAGAAGCCCTTCTTACAAAGCTGAGCTAGTGAGTTAAGTAGGAGGAAAAGTAAACATACTGGTGCCAGTGTGGCTACTTAAAAAATACACTTACCAACAATCAATTACATATATTTGAACTGTGTACAGTTCCAGCCAGGACCACCTTTCTAAAATGCACAGTGATTGGCAAATTCAACATGCACTAGCATTTCAGGTGCCTGCTAACAAAAATAATAAACAAACAAGTTCTAGTCACGTGAGTGCTGATCATTACATTACTTTTTTTGTCAAGCTTCCAACTGTTTCCATTTCACATCCCCCCAACCATATTGGTAACATCAATAGATAAGAGCACAGCCAGCCAATAGGAATACATACATACATATTCATTCCTAAGTGACCTTTACTGACCTGGGAAGTGTGAACACTTTGTTTCATTTTCTGTTGGTGTTCGTTAGTTTCCAGTTCCATTTCCCATCCCCCCAACCATCACCTCATTGGTAACCTTGGTAATATCAATAGATAAGAGGGCAGCCAGCCAATAGGAACACATATTCATTCCTAACTGACCTTCAGTGACCTGGAAAGTGTTTATTTGTATCATTTTCAGTTAGTGCGCACTAAATCGAGTTAGTGCGCACTAACTCCCCGTTAGTGCGCACTAACTCGAGTTAGTGCGCACTAACACGATTTAACGATTTTTAACGATAAATCGTTAGAATTTCTATTGTATCGTGTTCTATAACGATTTAAGACGATATAAACATTATCGGACGATAATTTTAATCGTTGAAAAACGATTCACATCCCTATCACCCAGCCCACGATGGCAAAGATGTGACAGATAAAACGAGATTACATTTTTTGCTCTGCCCATCCCTAATTTGCTGTAAGGGAAGGGACATTTAAAACTTCTGGTTTGTCTGACTAAGCTCTGAACGTAGTCAGATAAGCCTGCCTTCTAGTAAAAATGTACTCAGTAAATTTTCAAAAGTGCAAATTTAGGGACCTTCCTCCCAAATTTAGGCATCCAAACCCTTTGAAAATGCATGTATTAAAGTATGTGAGCTACAAATGCCTTTGAACTTTGCAGATAGTTGAAGGGTAAGTGGGAGAGGAATGTAAAATAGCACCCATGCTTTTGGAAGTGAGAAGTATGCATGCTGTTTTATTCCTCTGGCCTATGCCCACGCAAATGAATGTCCCCATTTTAGTGTGGATAAAAGTGTGCATGAAGTGAACCCTGCGTATTATTAATACTTCTCGGGCTCGTTTGCAGGTGGGCCAATTGATGCAACTAAATCAATACTTATACACATAAATGTCTTTGAAAATTGCCTTCAAGCAAAATAGAAAATGGATGTACAGAAAATAAACTCCAACAATTAGAAAAGGGATGGGCAGAAAATGCCTTTGTTAAACTAGTAATGAATCCTACAACATCCCCACCACTGGTTTTGCATTGATAGTTCCTAAGTCAGTTCTACAGGCCCTAAGTGGAAGGATATGACAGGTTTGTTAAGCTTTCCACACACAAATTCTCTCAGCTCACAAATGTCTTAGCTTCAAGCCACATCTGGAGAAAAGGTTTAATCCTTTGATTTAAAGCTGTCTCAAGTCAGTAGTCACTGATCCAAATGTCACATTTATCTGAAGTGCACACAGAGAACTTTCTATTTAGGTTTGACTAATGATTTCCATATACCCATGAAAGATATTTATGGACAAAAGGATTAATAAGTAGGTGGCTCTCATTAATTCATAGGTGCTGAAAACCAGAAAAAGGATTTCACTGGAACTGGCAATGTTACTATAGAGCTGTCCTACCATTCATCATGTTAAACTCTACCATTTGTTGTGCTGCAATTCAGCTTGACTGATAGTCTGCTGTTAAAACATTTATGATTCGAGTCAATCACATTCAGGACTGAAAAAAATGATGAATAAAACCTGTTTGCTGACTCCTATGAATACAAATATTTATATTCTATGTAAAAAAAAAAAAAAAAAAAGTAACTCAGAAGCCCTGCATATTTCAGAAAGGTCATGAAAACCCCTCTCTGCACAGCAATCTAGGATGACCCATAATCACAATCATATGAGCTATCAGGGGCGACCATTTAACCTTTCACAGAACAAGAACCAAGAAATCAGAATGTAGAGTGCTGAGGAGTCACAGAACTTTTAAAAATAATTTGACACTTTAAAGATTAATAATAATAATAATAATAATAATAATAGTAATGGCATTATATGTTTTCTGTCACTCCCCTCTGCAGGGTGCCAGAGGTCTGTCATACTCTGCCGTTCCCCTCTGCTGGAGACCCGAGATCCATCACATTCTGCCTTTCTCCTCTACCAACACTAAATAGCATGGAATTACCAATTGCAGTGGGCATTTGATGGCAGGCAAGCAGTTGGACCTGAAGTTGAAGGGGTGACTTTTAGCCTCTGCCACCTGCGCTGGGAGGGCATGCTAGGTATTCACACCCATCACCCTTTTTGACAGAAAATATTTTTTCACTGAAAGAGTGGCAAATGCCTGGCATGCCCTCCCAGAGCAGGTGATGGAGGTTAAAATTGTAACAGCCTTCAATAAGGCTTGGGATAAACACAGAGGATCTTTAGTTGGAAAAAAAAAAGTGAAGGGAGATGGAGGAAGCATTACCTAGACACCACAGGCCATGGGGAGTCCCAGGTTAGTACATATTGGGGCGGATTTTAAGAGCCCTGCTCGCCTAAATCCGCCCAAAACCGGGCGGATTTAGGGGGCGGATTTTATGAGCCCTGCTCGCCTAAATCCGCCCAAATCCGGGCGGATTTAGGCGAGCAGGGCCCTGTGCGCCGGGAAGCCTATTTTACATAGGCCTACCGGCGCGCGCAGAGCCCCGGGACTCGCGTAAGTCCCGGGGTTTTTGGAGGGGGCGTGTCGGGGGGCTTGTCGGGGGCAGGCCCGAACCGTGCGGCGTTTTTGGGGCGTGTCGGCAGCGTTTTGGGGGCGGGTACGGGGGTGTGGCTACGGCCCGGGGCGGTCCGGGGGCGTGGTAGCGCCCTCTGTTCCCGCCCCCAGGTCGCGGCCTGGCGCGCAAGAGACCCGCTGGCACGCGGGGATTTACGTCTCCCTCCGGGAGGTGTAAATCCCCCAACAAAGGTAAGGGGGGGGGGGTTTAGACAGGGCCGGGCGGGTGGGTTAGGTAGAGGAAGGGAGGGGAAGGTGAGGGGAGGGCGTTAGAGGATTCCCTCCGAGGCCACTCCGATTTCGGAGTGGCCTCGGAGGGAACGGGGGTAGGCTGCGCGGCTCGGCGCGCGCCGGCTATACAAAATTGATAGCCTTGCGCGCGTTGATCCAGGTTTTTAGCAGATACGCGTGGCTCTGCGCGTATTTACTAAAATCCAGCGTACTTTTGTTTGCGCCTGGAGCGCCAACAAAAGTAAGCCTATTCGCGGAGTATGAAAATCTACCCCTAGGCGAGCAGGGCCCTGCGCGCCGGTAAGCCTATTTTACATAGGCCTACTGGCGCGTGCAGAGCCCCGGGACTCGCGTAAGTCCCGGGGTTTTCGGAGGGGGCGTGTCGGGGGCGGGCCCGAACCGTGCGGCGTTTTTGGGGTGTGTCGGGAGCGTTCCGGGGGCGGGCCCGGGGGCGTGGCCACGCCCTCCGGACCCGCCCCCAGATCGCGTCCCGGCGCGCTCGCGGCCCGCTGGCACGCGGGGATTTACTTCTCCCTCTGGGAGGCGTAAATCCCCCAACAAAGGTAAGGGGGGGGGTTTAGACAGGGCCGGGCGGGTGGGTTAGGTAGGGGAAGGGAGGGGAAGGTGAGGGGAGGGCAAAAGAAAGTTCCCTCCGAGGCCGCTCCGATTTCGGAGCGGCCTCGGAGGGAATGGGGGTAGGCTGCGCGGCTCGGCGCGCGCCAGCTATACGAAATCGATAGCCTTGCGCGCGCCGATCCCGGATTTCAGCGGATACGCGCGGCTACGTGCGTATCTACTGAAATCCAGCGTACTTTTGTTTGCGCCTGGAGCGCCAACAAAAGTAGGCCTATTCGCGGTGTTTGAAAATCTACCCCACTGTGATGACCTGATGGATCAGACATTACAATCTTTTCAGCATTGAGATTACAAGAAGGCTTTTAGAGTAACCTGCAAAGACTGGTGGTTACAACCCTAACAGCAGTGGTAGGACTACTCTGCTTAGTCTCTCTCTCTCACTTCTGCTCTCCATGCTCTGTCCAGTCTCTCTCTCTCACTCTCAACCCTTCTCTCCCCATGTATTTTCCAGTGTGTTTCTTTCTCTTTCTACTTTCCGAGTCTCTGTCTTTCTCTCCATGCTCTGCCCAGTGTCTCTTTTTCCCTGCATACTCTGTCCAGTGTCTCTCCCTCTCTCTGTCCCCCATGCTTTGCCCACATTTTCTATCCCCCAACCAATACACTTCCCAGCATATCCCTCCTTCAATCCTTTGCTCTCTTTCTCTTTTCCCATTATCCCTCTGTAGACTTGACAACTTTGAAGGAAAACCCCCACCACCACCACAGCAATGAGAGAGGCAGCCCATGTGGCTTAGAGCTTGTCCTGTGGAGCAGGAGGCAGCAAATCTTTGGTCATGCATGCTGCTCCTAGATTTTTTCACCCTTAGGCACAGGAAATATTCCCCACATGAATAAACAATCTCCATATCCCTCCTCTCATTATGAGAGGTGAGGGGAGGGGAAAGGAATGGTGGAGATGAGAATGGGAAGAAGGGCACTAGGAGATAGAAACATATTAGAAACATAGAAATGACGGCAAAAAAAGACCAAACACCCCATCCTGTCTGCCCAGCAAGCTCCCACACTTATTTTCCCATACTTATATGTTTCACCGACCACCAAGTTCAGGGCCCTAACTGTTGATTCAAATTTCCTGCCCTCCCCTGCCATTGATGCAGAGAGTAATGTTGGAGTTGCATCAAAGATGAAACATAAGGCTTAAGGGTTAAGGGTAGTAACCACAGCATTAAGCAAGTTACCCCGATGCTTGTTTACCCAGACTGCACAGATAAATGCCTTGTTGGATGTTGTCTGAATGTAAATCCTCTTTTCCACATTTCCCCCTGCCGGTGAAGCAGAGAACAATGTTGGATATGCATTCAAAGTGAAGTATCAGGCTTAATTGGTTTAGGGTAGTAACTGCCACAATAAGCAAGCTACCCCCACGCTTATTTGTTTACCCAGACTGTGTAGTTCAGTCCTTGTTGGTTGTTGTCTGAATGCAAATCCTCTTTTCTACATTTCTCCTTGCAGTTGAAGAGAGAACAATGTTGGAGTTGCATTAACAGTGTGAAGGCTTATTGAGTAAGGGTAGTAATCACCAGGTAGTAGCCACCATTCCAGCAAGCCACCCCCATGGCTCTTCTCTTCATTCCCATTCTCTAGCCTTTATGGATCCACAGTGTTTATCCCATGCCCCTTTGAAGTCCTTCACAGTTTCAGTCTTCACCACTTCCTCCAGAAGGGCATTCCAGGCATCCACCACCCTCTCCGTGAAGAAATACTTCCTGACATTGGTTCTGAGTCTTCCTCCCTGGAGTTTCAAATCGTGACCCCTAGTTCTACTGATTTTTTTCCCATATGCACATCCACCAAAGCTACCTCTCCCATAAGCATGGTCCCAAGCTTCCTTCATACACAGCTCCAATCTCCTGTATACATCTCCCATACAAATCCCCCAGAGTTCCCACCCATAAACATCACATCCTGAGCCCCCACATACACATTGTCCCAAAATCCCATCTCCCATATACCACACCCTTGAACCCCCACATACCCGATTTTATGTAGTGCACTCCCAATCACATTGTTGACCCCTCTACAACCAAGAAATCTCTCCTCAGTGCATCTATTTATGATGTAGTCAATCAGGGATCAAGCTCAGGTCCATTCAAAGCAACAGCAACAGAGCCAGTTTGATTATGAAGGAGCACAGGCCAGGACTGAGTCAGTACAGGCTCTGCTCTCTGTCTGGCTTCTGTATGGGAGGTGAGGTTTGAGAGTGGAGTGCACCCTAGCACAGTTCCAGTTCCTGTTCCTTTGCAACATGCTGCTGCTGCTGCTGCCCTCCCTACAGAGACCGGGTCTCAGACTGGCCCTTGCTTTAAGAAGAAAAGGTCCATGGAGGAGTCTCTGCTGGTCTGGAGGCCAGTGGTTGGCAGAAAACAAACATTTACAATGGGTGGCTTAAACACCTTGCTGACGGTTGGCCTTCCTTAATGAACACTGGCTAATTGGCAACGCTGTCCCCTTCTTCCCTCTCCCTACACATCTGTCTCTATTTTACATTCAATCACATTGTACCCCCCTTCTCTTACCCCATTATCCCCATCTTCTCCCCTCCCACATCATTCCCCTCTATCCACCACCACAACTGAGTGAGTGAACTTTAGCACCCCCTTCTGCCATTGTATAATCACTACAAATTAAGGGCAAGAAGTGAAAAATGCTTGCCAGAATTTCAGTTACTACACTGCCTCATTTTAATATGCTCAGAAGCAATGATGAAAAGGAAAAAGAATGACTGAGAAGTCTTTATTTATAGTGAGAAAATACTTTAATATTTATATTGAGCATACAAAGAATGTTCAAAATTAGTTTGAGGAAGGTCACTTAAATAAATGTGTTTTAACCCGGCCAGAAATTCATTCTCATCTACATAGCACACTTTAATTTATCCTGACTCCATTTTGACTTGGATAATGGTATTGACCAGCTCGGATCCTAAGGTGCCCTCCAGGCTCCATTATACACCAGGGATGTCTTCACAAGGTATGGGGAGGTCCATAGGGTGGGCTTGGGCCACTAGACACAATGGACTTATTTCAGGAATGGGCAATCGGGGTGGGGGGCCAATAGTCACCAGGAATTACTTCTAATTTTGAGTATTAGAGAATGCCTTTGGGTGTTTTTGGAACCTGGTAGAAATATTCATTTAAATGTGAGGGATTTGTGTAATTTATTTTTTTTTATTATTATTTTTCAACTTTGGGCTCTGCAGGACCACCTCAACAGATGGCAGGAGGGTGGGCTAGGGTATAGCCAGACCCATAGAGGAGAATTTACACAATTGAGGGAGGGATTTTTTGGACACATGGACCTTTAACATGATGTGGCCCCAGGTGAAGTGGGCCACCAACACCCATTTTTCCCTGATTACCTGCAATATTTTTTATTGCGGGTTTTATTCATGATAAAATATATTGAGGAGAAACAACTGTAATATTTTACTGGAGAGGGGGCCAATATCACAGGAGCAACCCCCACCCCAAAACAGCAGTATAGTAAAGCTCCCCCTAAGTTTGCACCTGAAGCAATGGAGGGATATGTGACTTGACTGAGGTCACAAGGAGCAGCACCAGGATTTGAACCCTGGCAGCCTGGTTTACAGCCTCTGCTCTTTCCACTAGGCAACTCCTGCTCTCCCTCACCTGTACCTCACTGTATGCCTTGTGGTGGCATTTGTCATTCACTTCATGTATTGGAGGGTTCTTATGCTCCTTTACCCTTTATATTAGTGTCGTGGGGGTCCCTTTGTTCCTCTTTTAGTGTTTTTGTGTCTTCATGTCACTGTTGTTGGTGCATTTTGCCCCTCTCTTGGTGCCTTGGTGAGTTGATATTTTAGAGAAGTGCAGAAGAAAAAAATCATTTCAGTTTGTCCATTCATTTCATGGGCATCTAAATTTGCTTCTTTACTTCCAAAATTGAAAACAATGTTTATTTATTTTATTACTTAATTAATTTACCATTAAACTAAATGAGGGAAGCACTGCAGACAATTTTGGCTCCAGAAATTTTTTTTCATCAATTTTCATGAACTTTGTGGAAGAAATCATCAAAAAGGTAAAAGAACTCCAAGATAACTAGACTCTTGCAAAGTGGCACCAAAAGTAGTATGAATAGCCTACGGGTCCGTAAAGGGACAAAGGGACACCAGCAGTGGCAGGAGTTTTCCAAAGGCATCATAAGAAAAGCTAAGAAGCATCAAGAGGGGAAGAACATCCCAAGGCTTCAAAAGAAGGCAGAAACAAAAGTGGAATGAACACTTGCAGGCAGCATGAGAGACAAAGTGGCACCAAGAAGGACATCAGCATCCTAAGGCATCATGAAGGGGGAACAAAGAAGAAAACATGGCAGAAAAAAGACACAAGGCTCTAATAAACAGGCAACACAGCATAAAGAATGGCATCAACACACCAAAGCAGCATGAGAGGTGCAAATCAGCCCCCTCCCCCACCCCCACCCCTAGTGGCAGAAACACTTCAAGGGGTAAAATCTGGGGTATTGCAGCATGGGAGATGTCTATCTTCCTGTGGAAGTGCTTAGCTCTTGTAAGATTTAGTGAAAGACAAAGATCTTATGTCTGACATAAAGTTTTATTTCATTCCCTTCATTAGCTTGATCTTGCTAATGGGTGGAATTATGGGTTTCTTGTGAAATGAGCTTTCTGAATAAAACTTTTATCATATTCAGAATATGTAAAACCATTCACTTTGTAATCAGTGTGGTTTTCCTGGTAAGTTGTGATGCTTGCTTTATTAAGAAAGTTTTTCCTATAATATCTAACTGTACTGTAGCTTTCATCACATTCTGAACATCAAAATGGTTTCTCCTCAATATCTTTTTCTCATACCTGGATTTTTTCCTGCTAACTGAGGGATTTTTCCATACTCGGTAGCTGAACTCAGACTCTTCCATGTCTTGATATTCTGGATTGCTTGATATTTTTAGAGTATGGTAGCTAAGCATGTGGCAGCAAGTCCCCTTTGGTAGAATAAGCAGCATGACAGGTAGGCATTTGGAAACAAGTCCCCTATGGTGGTGTTAGGGATGTAGCAAATCAGCATAAAGACCCCCCAATGTGAAGCATGAGGGATATAGCAGTAAGGCAAAATAGCATGGATGATATTTATATTTCTGCTGAAGTACTTGCCACTTGTTAGATTTAATTACAAGATAGTGAACTATCATAAGTATGCTCATGACTTTAGATTTTATTACAGTCCCTGTATGGATTTCTTGTGAAATTTGATTTCCAAATGAAACTATGGTCACACTTACATTTAAATGGTTTCTCTTCAGTGTGGTTTTTCTGGTGAGTTGTGAGCTCTTTCTTATTTAAAAAAAAACAAAAAAACTTTTTCCCTACTCTGTAACTGAAAACAGGCTCTTCCATTAATTGATTTTCTAGGTTTTACACACGTTTACTCTTACTACTGTCATTTTGCCACATTCTGAAGATAAAAATGGTTTCTTCTCATTGTGGTTTTCCTAGAATTTGTGAGGTTTCCATTGTTAAGAAAGCTTTTTTCATACTCTGTAGCTAAAACCAAGCTCTTCTGTTAATTGATATTCTGATTTTGAATGAGTTCCCCCTTATTTTCTGATGCTTTTACCAGATTTAGAACATGAAAATGGTTTCTCTTCTGTATCTTTTCTTTTCTGACTGTATTTCTTCCTTCTCTCTGAGGGCTTTTTTGGACAAACCATCTCAGTATAATCAACATGCAAACCATGTGGAAGGACCAGAATGGAATTATAGAGGAAGCATCACAAAATTGGTAGAGTATGCAGGAAAAACTTGCATTTATTTTTTTAATATTTCATATTTCTGGTCTGGGGAAAAACAAAGTATAACCAACAAGCTAATAAAAGCGAAAAGCACACAGGCACCAAAACTCCCATGCTGGTACATAGTAGGCATGGGAAGTAGGTTATAGCATTAGCAACCAGATCTCTATTGTGGTAAAAGAGGATTGGCAGGTAGACAGATCCTTAAAACAGAGACCTATATGGTTGTACAAGGGAATTTGCAGATAGGCAGATCAGTAACAGTCAGGCCTCCTAATTGATACATGGAGCATGGCAGGCAGGCAGGCAGGAAAAATCAGGCTCCTCTGGTGGTATATCTGGGTCATGGCAGGCAGGCAATCAAAAAGGTAACAGTCAGGTCCCTGGGGTGATATTTCTGGGCATGGAAGGCAGAGTGGCAGCAAGGATTTCAAGGTGTTTTCATTCATCTTGCCACACGCATAGAAAAATGGGAAACCCAAGCAAAGGAAGATTGATTTTAAAAAGACCAGCTTTTCCCATCAACTTGCCTCCAGCTTTGACTATTGAGGGCTCATGATGTCTCCTGTCATTGAAATGAAACATTTACTGGGTATGCTGGTTGGTGGGGAGGAAAAATAGTTTTTGGCTAAGCCAGGCCAGATGATGGACTTGTCTGTCCAATATGCCAGTGCATCAAAGTGCATGTCCTCAATGAGCTTGGCAAGATACCATGGCACAGACATTTGTGCTGGGCTCTCCTTTGCTTGGGTGGGCCAAGAGTCTTTCCTCTTGCCAGCTGTTTTCATCTGGCCTATGCCAAGAGAGATGGCTGTTTGCGAGCAATGTGGCTTTGGCATATTGTGGTAGGGAAGGAAGTGTTAATTGACAGGGTGCTGTTCCTGTATGCATTACTCTCTCTGAGGTGGCTACTGTTTCCTCTTATGCTACATTCCTAAACTTCTATGCCTCTGGCACGCCTCCTGACAAACCATATCTACCCAACAGTAGAATCTCACTCAGAGCAACAACAAAAATAACAACCCCTGAAGAAGAATGCACTATTCGAAACACTGCAGTGTTGGATTGACGTATTTTTGAACACTCATTCATTTTCTGTCATTCACCGGTGTTACCTCAGTACGGTGAACATCCAATGGTCAAGATAAGTGTTTTTGGCACAATAATTGAATTCAAATGTGCTTTCAAACTTAATATAAGAGTACAGGAGAAATTTTTATTATCCTTGAGAAGAACATTGTGGACTGTACAAGTGGTTTTATTTGCAATAGTAAAAAAGTCTTAAAAAAAAAAAGGAAAGCATTCCAGAAGACAATGTCATGATCTATCATTAAAATTATATTAGCATTTGAAGGACCTAAGACATAAATTTCATTTGAGCAGTCCCAGTGCCACATATGATGGTCATATATTCTACAGAGTTATGTTATTTTTTTGCTGATATGAGTGAGATTATTTTGTTGTGTACTTGATAGAGTTTTCACTCAGAAAGTTATCACTATAGTAGACCATATCTACCAGCATCTCTTTCATGAATATGAGACATTGGGTGGAGGGTGAGACACCCTTTCACCTGGGGATCACAAAGTATAGAAAGCATTGTTTTTTGTTAGAGGTTTCAGTTTCTCTTGCACCTGATGCTGCAAGGTGTCTGGAAACAGTGACACTTCTGCTTTTATTCACTCATCCTGACAGAAGCCCTCCAACGTTTCCTCCAGAATATTTACTATAGGGATGATATAACCCAAGATGGTGCTTCTGGAACTCAGGTCCACAGTGGCATCTTTGAAGGGCTTCAGGATTTCTACCAGCTGACTCTTGACTAACCTATAATGAATCACCAGGGGGCATTGCACAACTATCTCTATTTCCTGAGGCAGATTATGAAGGGGTGTCTACTACTCCACTAACCTCTATAGGATCATATAGGTAGAATTCCAGTGGTTGCTGATATCTTGAATGAGATGCTTGTGATGCATCCCCAAATCTTCCTACTTTTACAGGAGAAGCTGCCCCACCTTCACACTGTTATTTTCCTGCTCTTATCTATGAGCTCCAGCAGGTATTTATTCCCATCTTTCACTGCCAGGTGCAGAATGTGTGCAAACTTTGGATTCCCTGAAAGCCCCCATTGCCTATTGCCTTAACCATATTTTGATCAAAAAATAATTTGTACCTCTTATATTTAAAATACATTGCATACACACACAAAAATAAATTTATGAGAAATACTGGTAACTATCACCATGGATATGTGTACCCTTGCATGGCTACGAACAAAAAAATGAAAAAATAACTTTTGGATCGTCTGATGAATCAACAGGTAGTGATGATTCAGGAGAATACCTTTCAACTTCCTCATTTTTAGATAAGGAACAAAAATATCGTGAAAAAAGATACAATATTTCAAGTCAAGCCAGGAGAGGGAATTGTTCGAAACCTGTCACCCACTCTCAATGATTTCGGAATCAGTACATGTGATTGATGAGGATATCATTAGGCCAAATATAATGTGTCAATATTCTTTAGTTTTTAATTTATCCAGTAGATCTTTAACAAAGACTGAATATATGGTGATGCAGAAAGGCTTCTCAATGGTTCAAGCGCAACCTTATGATCCTTTTCAAATGAGAATAGATTTGAAGTGTTTTATTAGACGTTTTACAACTTAAACAGTATGTTGGGGAACACTGCTCTTAAAGAACAAACATCAGTAATCAGGCATAAATCTACATGGCCTCCACCGGGACGTTTAGATCCTATTCTACATACATTTAAAGAATCTGAGATGAAAGACATTCTTACATTTGAAGGTGAGAAGAAATATCAGTCATTAGGGATGTGCAGAAGGGACGGATTTGTCCGATTCGGTATTCGTATTCATTGGGACCCAAATACGTTGCATTCGTTTTCATAGGGGGAAACCCGATTCGTTCACTAGTTGAATTCGATATTCGTTTTACATTAAAGTTGGAAAACAAAAAAAACCATTCCCAACCCTTTAAATTTAATTAACTACAATCCCCCACCCTCCTGACCCCCCCCCCCCCCAAGACTTGCCAAAAGTCCCTGGTGGTCCAACAGGGGTCCTGGAGCGATCTCCTGCACTCAGGCCGTCGGCTGCCAGTATTCAAAATGGTGCTGATAGCCTTTGCCCTTACTATGTCAAAGGGGCTACCGGTGCCATTGGTTGGCCCCTGTCACATGGTAGGAGCAATAGACGGCCATACTGTTGCACCTGTCGGTCGCAGATGGCTGTGATCTCTCTTGCTCACCTCTTTTTTTCCTTGCACCATCAATCATTGGGAGAATGGCAGCCTCTGCCAACCAACGCCAACCTCTCCGTATCCCCAGAATGGCGTGGGTGCTACCAACTGCCATCTTACTTCCGGCATCGCATAGGCACGTGCACGCGTGCATGGCCTCCTTATGTATACAAAAAACACAGAGGAAGACAGTCTAAGAAAGCCGTGAGGAATCAATACAAGGAATAGCCGAGAGTCCTTTAATGGCTTGGTACACAGAAGTGTACCAAGCCATTGTACTTTGTTCGCAAGGAGAGTATTGAACATTATCACAGTTCGGCAAACGTTGCTATTTTATTTAAAAGTGAGAAATTCCAATGGTGGACAAATATAGACCAATTGCATAGTCATTTGGATATTGTGAATATGAAGGCTAATTAATCATCTGTAAGTCCGCCGATGAACCTCCATGGATAGAGCACATCTATGAATATGCCATTTTAGTCTAAAATAAGCCCCTGAAGCAGCCCTTTGTTGGGCGAAACTCAGGCCTAGAGTCGGGCAACTAATAAACGGATTTTTAAAGGACTCTCGGCTATTCCTTGTATTGATTCCTCCTTATGTATACATCATGGTGGGAACCTCAGGGGCATCCCCTCCCAATGACGTCAGCCCGCTAAGTGTACTTAAACTGACTGGCCTATTGCTAAGACGAGTTAGCAAGGAATACGTTTGTTGTTAAATCCGCTCTAACTCGGATGTTCTGTTCCAGATTCTCCTCGTGGCATTCGGACGCTCTGATGTACCCGCTCCACGGGGGCTCTTCTGCGTCTTGGCTATCCGCTCCTCAGAGGGCCTATCTGCCTTGGACTTATGCTGACCCAATCCTTGGGAATCTCTGCTGGAACTTCCTTATGTGAATACCTTCCTCATCTTCTTCAACCTTGCTGAAGTCTCCGCGGTGTACCCTGTTCCTCGGGCCACTACCGCTCTTCAGTATCTTTACTCTACTCACCCTGTGCCTCAGGGTATTGCTTCATCGATGGAAGACCTACGGCTTGGTTCCTGTATCACAGACCTCTGCCTCCTTGACACCTACAGTACAGCTTCCTCGGCATACCCCGCACTGAGGGCCACTACCGGATCTGCACTCAGAGGCATCTTCATCAGCTTGCAGGAATCTCCTGGTGTACCCCGCGCTGCAGGCCACTACCGGATCTTTTCGCCAATACCATCTTGACTACTTTATTTGCTCAAGAACTGTTTGTTGCATTTCCCGCTCCTCGGGTTATGCATATTCTTTTTCCCTTAATAAAGTCTCTCTCACAGCTGTGTCCTACGTCGCTGAGACCACACCCACCAATGGTAAGGCCCACGGGGCTCCTCCCTGTGGGCGGTGACATCCCTCACCTCGGCCCAGAGTTCACAACTACCGTCAAAACCATAACACTAACATGTCCTTTCCAGTCTGTGAAAAGGCAGTGAGGTCACACATGACTCTCAAGGAAGGGCTGGCTGTTTTAGTGACAAAGAGATCATCATTTGAAAGCATTTTGCTGGTTAACTCAGAAGTTAGTAAGCTAAATGAATATTTAGGAACTTATCTGACTAAATAGATGGATAGCTAGAATTTAGCCAGCTAAATTAGGGGCATTGCCATTTTGGTGGCATAACTGGGAGAAGTTGAGTTAGCCGGTTAAGTCTGGCCAGGTAAAAAATCTGTCCTAAAATTAACCAGCTATAGTTAGCTGGCAACCTTGCAGATTCAATAGTGCTGCTGCACTATTGAATATACCTCTAAAGTTAGCCAAACAAGTTTATCAGCTAACTTTGCTATCCAGACTGTGTCTGAATGTGGACCTCAAAGTTACACTTTCTAATTGCAGCATACCAGTTCCTTATTGATTTCTATAGCCCATAGTCTTTAATGACAAATATAAATTAATGTTAGATGAAACAAATGAAATGAATGATATGCTCCATTTGTGAAATGATCCCCATTCATATCCTGATACAACAAATGAAACAAAAGAGACCCATTCATTTCAGAAGTCACATTAATTTTAAATGAATGCACATCCCGATCATAAGGCACACTTGCCCCTTTTTTGGTGCCTTGGTGAATTCATGCCACTGCTGCTGATGCCATTTGCACCATATTAAATCCTTGTATTCATGTTCCTAAGAAATTAACCAATGACAGGCTTTGGTATGCTAGAACTGGTAGATTGGTTCTTTGCATAACTAGGAAACTTCATTTTCCAATCTGTTGTTTATGAAGGGCATGATCAGTCCCAGTCAAATAGTTAGAATGCACAGCACTGCATGAAGAGGTAGATATAATTGGCATCTCAGAAATCTGGTGGAAAGACATTAACCAATGGGACACTGTGATACCAGGGTACAAATTATATTACAATGAAAGGATGGATCACATTTGTGGAGGGGTAGTGCTATATATTAAAATTGGCATAGAGTCAAACAGAAATAAAGTTCTACAGGAACTTAATGGATAGAAATGCCACATGAGAAGGGGAATAGAATAACAGTAGCAGTGTACTACTGAGTGTCTACCTGGCCAGAACGAACAGACAGATGATGAAATGCTAACAGAAATTAGAGAAGCTAACAAAATTAGGAAGAGAGTAATTATGGTTAATTTCAATTATCTCAGTATTGACTGGGTAAATGTCACATCAGGACATGTTAAGGAGGTAAAGTTTCTAGATTAAATAAATGATTGCTTTATGGAGAAGCTGGTACAAGAACTGGCAAGGCTGAAGGGGGGGGGGGGGGGGGGAAGCTATTTTAGACCTAATCCTTAATGGAATACATTATTTGGTGAAAGAGTAATAGTGTTAGGGACAATTGGCAATAGTGGTCATAACATGATAACATTCCTGATTTTCCCTTTAAGACTATTACAAAAAAAACTAACTCATACAGTCCTTCAGATTGTGGTAAAATACTTCCCTTGTATTTTGTTTGTGTACACAGAGGCTTACTGCCATCAAAAACCCAGAGAGCAAAGCCTGGCTGTGCAGATACAATTCAGACAAACACATTTCTTAACTTCTGCTTTTTAGAAATAAGGTAAAGGATTCAGAATTAACCTATAAGGTGAGGGATTGAAAATTGTCCTATAAAATGGCAGTTTCTATACACTTTTATTAATTAATCTCTGTTCATCGGTTAATAAAAGGGGAATTGCAGTACTTTGTTTATTAATATAGATTAATCATCGGTGCAGAGAGACTTATGCAATCCTAACGGTCTTCTAAGCTGTAAACAACTTCTAGTTAACTGGTTATTTCTTACTTATACCTATGTGCTTGCTGAACAGCCTTATTGTCACATGTCCAGCCTTGAAGCTGTTTCTGCATTATTTAATTGTATAGCTAAAGAGGAACTTAAGCTTTATTTCTAACTGCTTAGTTTGCCCTTATCAGTCTCAATGCATCAATACAATTGGGATCTTAAACATAGATTCCCTCTAGAGCCAACAACTCCTCCCTTTTGATGCCTTCAGACTGACAACGGCCCTAAATGTCTCTGGAAGATACCATTTGCAACCAATGGATTTCAGAAGGTTCAGGCATCTCAGTGTCAGGAACAAGGGTCACCCTGGTAAGGGATTCCTCATTGTCAAGGCGGGTACAAGGTGGGTCGAAGGGAAGGTGATCAGACACATGAGGTTGGCAGTCGTCTTGGGGCACTTTTCCTACAATGAGACAAAAGGCATTGGAACAAGAAACAAAATGACAAAAGGAACACCATAACAACAGCAGCAAGAATGAAATATAAGCAATCCGCTTGCCCAATCCCCCAAACCAAGAGCCATTTCCCAAGAAGTCCCAGTCTCTTGGCCCTGACCCTCTCCCTTGGCTTAATTCATGGGTTTGCTTTGTCAAGTCTTCTAAGGTGGTCATGCTGTGCTGGATTTCCCCACTTTGGTCCACATAGGTACAACAGGAAGCATTGATAACTTGGCATACTCCTCCCTCTTTGGCCAGTAGAATATCAAAGACCATTCGGTTCTGTAACACAACTCCTAATAATGAAGTAATTTCTGACTGCAAAGTCTGAATGGAAAAGGTGGTTTCATTGGCAATCTTTTCTACGGCTGAGGACAAATTGAGCACAAAATGTTCTAGTTCATTTATTCCAAAGGAGAGGAAAACTACAAAAGAACACATAAACCCATGCTGTTTCAGAGAGGAGTCTATGAGTCCAGCTAATTCCTCCCGGGGAGAATCCCTCTTAACTTTCTTATGTGGATGAATATCAAGATGTTTAAAGTAACTTTGGTGTTCCTCAACAGGGTGAATCATAAATTTGGGAAGGATATAACCCAAGATGAAGTGGGAGTACATATCAGCATGTAGTCTTTTATAGGACATATTTCCAGTTATATAAAAAGACACCCGGATAGTTGCCACTGAGTTGTCTAACCTTCCCAGACTCTAGGGTACATTGCCTTTACTCTGTATCTGACTCATTCTTTCTTCCTTGGATTGAAAGGGATTGATGAGTGACTCATCCGGGCCCAGAGAGCTAGAAAAGATGACAGAGGCTGAAGCGATATGTTAACTGTTATAGTATAATTCTGGGAAGTAAAAGAAGTATTAGGTATAAATAGATAATTGGAGTAGCTCTTTCTGGGCAGGTGAAAATTGTCAAAAGTGGAATTCTGGTAAATTTTAATTGGGGTATGGGCTGCAACGTTATAATGGTGTCCATTAATTGGTCACTTAGGAAACCACATCATGCAAGCAGTAGTCTTAGTCCATCCATTAGGGTATATATAGCTTCAATTTGGATAACCATAAAAAGTGTAAAGGCAGAATGGATATTCATGAGAGGAGTTTACCTAAGTTGAAGGAGTCTGAATGGCCTTTAAGGGCTTGAGGAACCACCCAGCAGTCTCTGAAATTTCATCCAGAATGATTGTTTCAAGGAAAACAGATTTTAGGTGTTGCAGTCCATCATATCTCTCATAGAAAGATCCCTATGGATTAGGAAAGGAAAGATGAATAGGAATGGCAGTAAATGTATGCTGAGACATCTTAGGAAGTTGGGTGCAAATCCAGCAATGTGTGAGATTAAGACCCTACCTGATATATAGAGTTAGTTGAATATAGTGATTCTTATGATTATTGTAGACAGACAAGCCCACCTTCTGTCCTGGGCTTTCTAAAGGTGGAAATAACAGGGGTATATGAACCAGGCACAACAGTATGATTTGCCATATCCTGACTCCAGGAGACACCTGGCTATGTCAGGGAACTAGTGAGAGCTAGATGATGCTCCGGATTCTTCTGCTTCCGGGGGTTCCAGGCGTGACTCACTTCCATAGATGAGGATCACTAGCTCTGGTTCATAAGTCTTTTTGCAATGGATGGCGTGCACCCAGTGATCAAGACCTTACAATTTTAAGGCTGAACGACTTACCAACAGTACTTGATAAGGACCCTTCTAACTAGGCGGCAAACAGTTCTTTTGCTGAAATACCTTGCATTACACAAAATATTCTGGCAGAACTTGATTGGGTGGTTCCTGGAAGGCTGGAGAGACTTTTAGATGAATTCTTTTAATCTGTTTGTGCAGTTAAGAGACAAAATGTAGGATCAATTCATCTTGGGCAATGTCAATAGGCAGTTTTGGCATGGATGGCACTGGCATGGGCCTTTCCATGAAGATTTGGCATATTTCTCATAAGAGCTAAGGGAAGAGCATCAGGCCATTTCAGAGAAGTCTCATGGGTAAACTTGGCCAATTAACTCTTCAGTGTCTGGTTCAGGCACTCTGTGATGCTTGAGGCCTGAGGTCTGTATGCACAATGGAATTTAAGATTTATTCCCAGAGCTTTCCCACATCCTGTATCACACATCCAGTAAAGTGAGTACCTCTATCACTCTCAAGTATCTCTGGGATACCAAAATTTGGAATGACTTCCATTAACAATTTCTTTCCAACAGTGACAGCATCATCTCTCGCCATAGGAAATGCTTCATTCACCCAGTAAACATACATACAAAATGTAAAATGTACTTGCAATGTAATACTCATGGCATCACTATAAAAAATATTTACAGTCACACAGATGGTCTCCAGAGGGAGACCAGATGTGTGGGTGCAACCCACAGACCTTTTTCAATGTTATGAACTGCACAGGTACCACATCTCTGCACCACAGCAGAGGCAATGGGGCCTAGATTAGGGGCCAACCATTGGTATTGTATCTCCTTTATCACCCCTGCCTTGCTCGAGCGAGAGCTAGAGTGAGCCAAATGAGCAAGGTATGGAAGGAGAGTAGAGGGGACACAAGAAATTCTTTGGGGCCAGCTGGTGAGGTGTTGCAATTCTGACGTATCCAGCACAGGTGTTCATTGGTGGCAGCTGCCTGTAGAGAAAGAAGTTCAGAAAGAGAGATCTGATCCGGAACCTATACAGGAAAAATATAGTTAGATGGAAGAGAAGATGTGGGTGAGTCAGATATGGCAGCCTGACAGGCGGCAGCATCAGTAAAGGCATTTCCATGAGCCTCAAAGCTGTCTGTAGATGAATGGGCTGAACATTTCACCACCGCAACCTGAAAAGGAGAAATTAGAGCATATAATAAGGCCTGAATGAAATCATGATGCTTAATTGGAGATCCAGAGGAGGTAAGAAAACCTAGACTCTTCCAAATAGCTCCAAAATGATGGATAACCCCAAAATCATACTGAGAGTCTATGTAGATAGTGGCTGATTGGGAAGAGGCAAGGAGGCAAGCCCAAGTTAAGGCCACAAACTCTGCAATTTGAGCAGAGGCATGGAAAATAGGAAGAAGGGCTGCCTCAATAACCTCTGATGGAGAATAAAAAGCATACCTGGCCTGAAGGGACCCTGATGGGCCCTTAAGGCAGGAGCTGTCAAAAAATAAAACAAATCTGGATTGAGAAGGGGAATATCCATAACATCTGGATGAAATCTGGCATCCACGAATACAGCAGCATCACAATCATGGGGCTCCCCATCATCTGGTAAAGGCAAAAGGGAAGCCGGGTTAAGAGGAGGGGAGTGATGAATAGTCAAATTATCCTGGCCAGTGAGTATGAGCTCATATCTAGTCAGATGAGCTTGAGACAGTAATTGGGTTTTAGAATGAGTCAAGAGCTTGGACACAGCATGTGGAACAAAAAGTTGCAAAGGGTGGCCCAATACAAAAGACTGGGATTGTCCTACAAGGTGAGCTGCAGCCGCGACAGTCTTTATACATGCTGGGAGAGCTCTGGCAACAGCAAGTGGATGGGAAAAGTAAGCCACTAGTCTGTTAAGTCCCCTGTGTTTCTGGGTGAGAACTCCCAAAGCTACCCCATCCCGCTCATGGCAAAAGAAAGCGAAAGGAAGAGAGAAGTTGGGGAGGCCTAGAGTGGAGGCAGATGAAAGGGCCTGTTTGAGAGCAATAAAAAAGGCCTCCCTTTCAGAATCACAAGATAAGGTGGGGGCCTTGGAGGCACTGGACTCTTTAAGTAGATCATAGAGAGGCCTGGTGAGGGTGGAAGAAGCAGGGATCCAAAGACAGCAGAAATTAACTGTATCCAAGAAGGAACACAGCTCTTTAGAAGAACTGGGAAGGGGGATCTTCAAGATGGCCTGAATATGGTCAGCAGTAAGAGCATGAGGACCTTGAGAAATCTGGAAACCAAGATAAATAACAGAATAAGAGCAAAGTTGTAGTTTCTCTTTAGAAACTTTAAGACTCGCCTCAGCTAATTGAATCAGAAGGTGCAGAGTATCCTCAACAGAGTCTTGGTAAGTAACAGAACAGAGGAGGAGGTAATCAACATACTGAAGCAAGGTAGAACTGTTAGAGAAATAGAAAGAGTTGAGAACAGAGTATAGAGCTTGAGAAAAATAGAGGGAGAGTGGACAAACCCCTGTGGGAGGGGTGTCCAAGTGTACCGCTGCATTCAAAGGTAAAACAGAAGAGGTATTGAGATTCCGGGTCTATAGAAATAGAAAAAAAGGCAGAACACAAGTCCATAACAGAGAAGACAAAAGACTCAAAGGGTATCTTAGAAAGGAAAGTGTAAGGATCAGGATCCACTGGCCACTGAGCAAACAATGGAATTAATTTTCACAAGTCTTGCACAAAGTGGTAATGAATGGGTCCTTCTTGAGTGGCTGGTTTAGGGACAGGAAGGATATGGGAATTGCAAAGAGTGGGAGTACCTGGTTGAATTTTCACTACAACTCCCTCGGTCAGAAGATCTTGAATAACAGGATGAATGCCCTCAATGGCAGCAGGCTTTAAGGGAAATTGAGGCCTGTGGGACACATGGCAGGAAGGGTCAACAGGAATAAAAACAGGAGGTATAGCCAGATGATCTACATCATTATTATCCGTATTTATTTATTTATTTAAAATTTTTGTATACCGACATTCGTTAAGAAAACATCACATCGGTTTCCATGAAACATAAACTGGCCAACGGGGCTTTACAATGAAACTGATAAGAGAACTGGGTAGGGGGAAGAGGGGGACAACGAGGGGAAAAACTGTACAAATAGATACGCGTAATAAAATTGTTAAATGTAAGTAATGATAAATTATATACAAATATTAAATACTTGTATATAAAGCAACATTATGTACAGGTAAATTATTTACAATGAAGGGTTCTGGGGTGGGGGTTTGGAGGGGGAAATCGGGAGTATGCATGAGGGGCAATGGGAGGGGGGGGTAGTGGTGTGGGAGAAGGACTAACAAGCAGGGGGGTTTATGTGTAGGCTCGTGTAAAGAGCCAAGTCTTGAGATTTTGTCTAAATTTTTTGGCGCAGGTCTCATGGCGTAGGTGGGTGGGGATAGAGTTCCATAGGGAAGGTCCAGCTAGGGATAGCGCACTTTGTTTGGTGGTTGTTAGGTGGTAGAGTTTGGGAGATGGAGTGTGAATATTTGCAGTGTAGGGTGTTCTGGTAGGTCTGGAGGAGAAATGGATGTGTAAACTGTCTGAGAACCAGAGCATGTCAGGGTTGTGGATGGCTTTATGTATAAGGGTGAGAGTTTTAAACTGGATTCTGGCAGTGATGGGAAGCCAATGAAGTTGTTTGAGAACAGGTGCGATGTGTTCTTTTCTACGGGAGCCGGTTAATACACGTGCGGCTGCATTTTGAAGTAGCTGAAGGGGGGCAAGGCTGTTCTTCGGGAGACCTAGTAGTAAAGTGTTTGAGTAGTCTAATTTGGATAGTATAAGGGCTTGTAGGGCAGTTCTAAAGTCGTTAAGATGCAGGAGGGGTTTGAGTTTTTTGAGGGTGTGTAGTTTGTAGTAACAGTCTTTGATGGTGGAGGAGATAAATTTCTGGGCTGAATTGGGGGTCAAGGGTGACACCTAGGTCTCTTATGGTTTGGGAGAATGTAGGGAGGGAAGGGGGTGATTTGGCTGCAAGTGAGTGTGAAGAATTGATGGATTGAGGTGAGATGATCATGAGATCTGTTTTATTGGGGTTTAGGGCAAGGTTGAGATGAGTGAGGAGACAGTTGATGGAAGTGAGGGCACTATCCCATCTTTTTAGGGCATTGGAGATGGAATCCAGAGGGACTCAGGAACAATTGAGAAGTAACGTCCAGGAGAGCAGGAGAGAGCAGGGCTTAGGTTGGCTCCAACTCATTTCCGAACCCACCCATATCAAAGGAAACACTTTGGATTTAATCTTTTATAACCCGTCATATGTGAATATCTCAGCAGCTGACCTAAAAAATCAATCAGTTCCATGGTCAGACCACCATCTGATCTCATTTTCCGCATCTATTCTACAGAAAAGTTTGAATGTCAAAGTCAAACAAAAAAAGAAGCGGAAAACCATAGTCCCTGAAACCTTTTTAAATATATTTGCAGAAAATATGCCTACTGAATTGGCCCAAGATATAGATAAATCTATGGATAATTGGAATTTAGCCATTACAACTACTCTAGATATGGTCGCATCATTCAGGTCTACAATTGACAAAAAACCTCAAAAGAAACTTAGTCTTCCATGTTTTAATAGTAAACTACAGGGGTTAAAAACATCTTTAAGAAAAAAGGAACGTGGTTGGGTAAAATTAAGGAACCTTGAATCAAAGAGTGATTTCTGCAATACGTTAAAATGCTATAAGAAGGAAATTAACTTAGCTAGAAAGAGGCACTATGCTGATAAAATAGCACTTGTGAACAACAATCCAACAACTCTGTTTAATATAGTGAAATCACTAACAGCAGACCACTCATCAGTAACCCCTGAAATCACAGATGATACATGTGACAAAATAGCCAAATTTTTTCAGAATAAAATTGATACCATATCTTGTGAATTTGTCTCATTACCCTACCCAAACTACAGTCATCATGCAGTTAACTCTGAATGGGCAGATTTTGATACTGTCATTCCTTTAGCTGTCCAAAAGATAATAAGTAAACAAAAGATATCAAATTCCCCCTTAAATCCATGTCCTGGCTCCTTATTAAAAACAATTGTAGAGCAGTACCCGGAACATCTATGTTTGATAATAAATCAATCTTTAAAATCAGGAAAGTTTCCCACAGCATTGAAACAAACTTCTATCTTGCCCATTTTAAAGAATAAATCCTCCTCTTTCCTAGATTTCTCTACTTTAAGACCTATTGCCTCGTTATGTACACTAGCCAAGATTCTGGAGTCAGTTGTTTTACACCAACTCAAAGATTATTTATCTGAATTTGATTTGCTTAGTCCTAATCAACACGGATTTAGGAAAGGTTACTCTACAGAGACTTTGCTATTATCTTCTTTTGATACTTTTCTAAGAGGATTTGATTCCTATAAAGATTTTATGGTTATCTTTTTGGATATCTCTGCGGCGTTTGATACGCTGGACCATAAAATACTGCTTACCGATCTTCAACTTATCGGCATAAAATCTACGGTGTTAGAATGGTTCGAAAGTTTCCTGTCCAATCGTATTTGTCAGGTTAATATGGGTTCTTGTTCATCTCAAAAATACATTCAAAGTACAGGTGTCCCCCAAGGGTCCTCATTGTCACCAATTTTGTTTAATATTTATCTCTTACCATTGTGTCGAATTTTGGCATCATTGAATGTTCAATTTAAACTTTATGCGGATGATATCCAACTCTTTATTCCTTTCAAATCCTCTTGGTCTGACACATTTTCCTTGATTCAACTATACGTTAGTACCATAGAAAAATGGATGTCGCACAATCATTTGAAACTGAACAAAAAGAAAACTGAAGTACTGTATCTCAGTTTTATATCCGACTCGTCCAATGCTCCTCCATCTAGCATACATCTGGGTAACAATGTTATCCAGATTACTAAAGTAGCACGGAATTTAGGAGTTTGGATAGACACTAATCTATCCTTAACTCAACACATCTCTAAAATTGTCAAGAACTCTTTATTCAAACTGCATGTTTTAAAACGTTTACGGCCTTTACTATTCTATCAAGACTATCGATCAGTCTTACAAGCACTAATTCTGTCAGGCTTAGACAATTGCAACGGTTTATATATAGGGCTACCTGAATCCACTATTAAGCCTTTGCATTGGTTTTGAATTCTGCTGCAAGACTTCTTACAGGCACACCTTTTAAGCAGCATATTACACCAATTCTATATAAGCTGCACTGGTTACCTGTTAAATACCGTATTCAATATAAAATCATTATGTTAACTCACTCCTTATTAAACAACGTTGACTCCACTTGGTTATGCACTACGCTACGTATTTACAAACCTCACAGAGAACTCCGATCAGCGGGTAAAAACCTATTAGAGGTCCCTTCTACAAAAAATGCGGCACTAAATGTGACCAGAAATAGAGCTTTTTCAGTCGTAGGTCCCATATTGTGGAACGCTTTGCCCGACCCTTTAAGGCACATACTCAATCGGAAAGAGTTTAAAAAAGCATTGAAAACTCACTTGTTCCAAGTAGCATTTAAGGACATTGAGAACACCTCATAGCATGTAGGCTTTTAGTTGTATCCCTCTTTTAGAAATCTTAGAATTTTTCTAGACTTTGATCCATGCCAGTATTTGAACTTGTGTTGTAACAGACTAGCTCTTAATTGCAGCCCAGTGTTTTATTTTTTCTACTCTTTAAGTTTTTTTTTAAAGTATTAATAGCCAATTTTCTTATCCTATGTCACCTTATTTATTTATGTTATTGATAATATTATTATTATTGTATTTTTATTCCCGCTTTATTTTATTGTTATGTGTTTTTTACTGAAGTTTTATTTTTCTGGTTTTTAATTTTACTTTGAAATATTGTAAACCGCTTTGGTCGGCATTTATTGTTGGTAAAACGGTATATAAAAATTATTAAATAAATAAATAAATAAAAAGTATACCATTGAGAGAGCCCAAGCAGGCCTGTACCGCTAGCATCTGTTTTTCAGGTAACTGTAAGAAAACACTATCAGGAGAACAGTAAATAGCACAGCAGAGCTTGCAAAGAAGGTCCCAGCCAAGAAGATATTAGGGGGGAGGAGGAGGATAGAAAAAAGGAGTGTGAAGTTTCAAGGGGACCAAGCTCCACAGGAACTGGGTGTGTAGCTGGGCACCACTGCTGAGTATTAGTCATGCCCTCAACGGGTACCCTCTCCGAAGAAAGAGGAAGTAATTGGGCAGACTGTATCTGGAGAGTGGAATGGGAGGCACCCATGTTCACTAAAATTCTACAGGATTTCCAGAGACCATCAAGGTAACAAAAGGCAAAGAGGGGCAAAAGGAAGAAGAAGACTTATGTAAAGGCAGAACCCTGGCGGTCTCAGAATATTCCTAGCTGGAAACTGAAAGGTCAGAACTAGTAGAAATGGGTCAAGCAGGAGAGAAAGGCACCGCATAGGGAGTGAGGGCAGCAGAGGAAGGATGAGGAGGGGAAGAGAGAGAGCGAGAGACAGGGGATGCCACGAGGCAAGTCCAGTACAGAGAGGACATTCCCGCTTCCAATGGCCCATCATATTGCAATTATGACAAGCCTGTTATAAGAAGGAAGGTGGGGAAGGAAAGAGGAAGATCCCATCCATCTTTCCCCCCACATCCTGCCTCTACCTCTAGCAGCATTTTCCAACTGCTCAAGCTGAAGAGCAAGTAAGTGATCCACTTGTGAAGCTTTAGAAGCAGACTTCTGGTCAAAGCAGGCTTGTGCTACAGTGCAAACTTTAGAGGGAGTCTCCGTCACCTAAGTTATTGGGATGTGCAACTTGACCGGCAGTCCCTGGTAAAAATAAATTAGTGAGAGCTGCCTGATTTCACTTATTCTCTGGGTTTTCCAAACCTGAATAGTTAACGTACATCTCTACCAACCTGCTCAAAAACTCAGATGGCTCTTCATCAGTGGCCATTTTACATTGGGAAATTTTTGGCTCCACCGCTTCTGGATAAACATACCTAGCGAACACCCCAAACGCCACCCATCAATTGATTGTATAGCAGTACTAGAAAAAAACAGCTTGCACCACACTGGTAGCTGCTCTTATTATGAAAGACTGTGTCCCATAATTATCAGCAATCCTCCCAAGATGTGGAATACCTGTTTGAGAAAGCTTGCAAACTAGTAACGAATCAAGAGGGAATCATCACCATGAATCAAGATCTGTCTATCCTTCACAGAACAGAAGTTTCAGTCTGTTCTTCAATCTGCATAAAGTTATATCTTATCCCCCACCCCTTTGGCAACCTTGGAGCAGTGAATGTGCAAAGTAACGACATCCCCCAACACCTGCACGTTCTCTCTTAATAACCCAGATGACCCAGCCTACCTGCCGATAAGGCTACCAACTCGACTATGTTCTTTGTAACTTACTACTTACCACTTCCCTTAACTCTATCAGTAGCTCTCTAGCTCCCATGTTTGATGTGAACTGATGTGATATGACATGTGTCATGAATGTCGGTGTAGAAAAGAAATAAATAAATGTGTTCAGAGCTCCAAAAACTGCCAACACAAACACAACTCTAAATAATACAATCTCAAAGTCTGACCAGCACATGCAAGGTAATGCCTCAACAATCACTAACAAATCTATGAACATCAAGGGCCACCATTTATCCAGGATCAGAGCAATTATCTTTTCCCACTCTCCCACCATACATTGGACAGCAAAGCTAACCAATGGGTTACTGAAACCCTGCACTTCTGAAAAAAAGGAAAGCCGAGTGAGACCTCACAGTCGCTAGTGAATAACCAGACTCTTTGCTTGCAAAATATATTGCATGACAGGTCCACTGGAGTGGACACAGGATCACCTCTCTAGACGCTAACCCTTAAGAATTCTGACACCCTACGTGCAGGAAAATGGATTACTTGATATTTTTTTTACATTATATTGCATCAGAAATGTAACCCTTACGTTGACTTACACACCATGGGTGCAGTCAAGCATGAAATAATTGTGTGTCAGTGTACAGTAATTTAAACTTCCTCTCTCAGAAGAAAACCAAAATTGTTTTGTATTATGAAATAATATCCCTTCTTGCGAGCTGTCAGTGAGTCACCTTATATCATTAACTCATTATTGCAACTAAACTAATAATATGCATAATGTACATGTGCAATATGACCTTTGAAATATTAAAGGCGGGTCTGCAAATATAAGATGTTTATATTGTATTGGAAAATGGGACACTATAGATCCTCCAGTAATGCCCTCAATGCCACATATTGACCTGCCTCTTAGGACCAATTCACCAAGACAGAGCCATATTATTGGTACCAGTCTCAGTACCATCAAAGTGAACATACTTACTCCTAGCCTCCTAGCAGAAGTAACTGCAATTGGGAGGGTTGTCACTGTCACAATAACTCCCATATGGATACCGTTTAAAATTTTTTACATATTTTCTTGATTTTTGGTAAATGCTTTCATTTGTATTACTCATGTGTTATTTAGAATGCTTGATATGGGCAATTTCACATCCTCTCTGTATTTTGTTTTAGTCTTTGCTTTTTTGCTACCAGCTTAAATCATTTTTAAAGTATCGGGGCTTCTTTTCCTTTCCATTGTCAAGACATTCACCTTGTAACAAGCATTTCTCCTGATTCATAAGGGTTCTATTGTGTATGTTAACCATTATATATTGTGCTTTCCACTTTCCTCATAATTATCTGTCTTCCTTTTATCACAGAATTCTCTGGTTTTGGGATATACAGTACTTTACCATTATATGCTGTGATGGGGTTGCTATCATGTAGTAGCTGCTCCCAATCAGCTGTGTACAAAATCCAATTCTGCTTTCACATAATACAGAATATTTGAAATCCACTCTTTGATTATTACTAGGAAATATATACTTGACACTTTCTTCAACTTTAACAAATGAAATGTTTACTACAGATCTATAGCCTTGATAAAATTGTTTCAGTTCATTAGTTCATTTTGTGGGTACTTCAATTGGTTATATTAGGTTTGGGACAAAAAATATATTCATTCATTTGTTCGAGGTCAAATGCTGGGGCCCAGCTGAGTCTGGGTCCAAGATGCCGAGGTCCAGATCTAAGGTCTAGGCCTAGGCCAGATGCTAGGGCCCAGCCCAAGGCTGAGATCCGGTCACTAAGACCCAGGTCTAGGTCTGGGTTCAAAGCTGGGGTCTGGCCAAGGCTGGGTCCCAGCCATAGAGGTCCAGGACTGGGCCTAGGGCTATGCCTGATGCTGGGGCCCACTCTGATGCCAGGTCTCTGTCACCAGTGCCTAGGCTAAGGCCCAACACTGGGGATCACTCAAGGCCAGATCACAGATGATGAGACCAGGGCTTAGGCAGGATCACTGTCACAGAGGCCCAGGCATAGATTTGTAGAGACCCATGCCTAGGCCTGATGCTGGGTATTGGTCACTGTCCTTGGCCTAGGGCCTAGCACCTAGACTCAACATAGGGCCCGATCCATGGCTGATTCCCAGTAAGTTTGAGCCAAACACCAGGGCCCAAACTTATTCTAGATCCAGACCTGAAGCCTATGCCCAGAGACCCAGGAGTAGAAAACCAAGTGTGGAGGAAGGCACTGCAATAACATCATGGCAGTGCATCCTCTATGTAGAGGATGTCATTTCTATTTGCAGGATCAAGAAAAAAAGAAAAGAAGGCCTGCTACTGGGTCTCCAGGTCTAGGCCTTCGATGTGTGCCTAGCCTGGCCTGGACTCTAGCAACAGGACTTGCCTTTGGCTGGACCTTGGTGTCAGGCCCAGATTAGATCCTAGACCTGGCCTTGGTGACCAGAACCTGGCCTTGACTAGTCGCCAGTGTCAGGCCCATGCACAGGTCTAAGTCCAGGTCTTAGCAACTGGTTTGCATCATTGGGCCTGGGTTTTGGTGACCGGAACCCAGGCCTAGGCCTGAGCCTCAGTGACAAGGACCTGAACTTGGCTATGCCCTGATGTTCACCAAGGCCTTGGTCCAGGCCCAGACCTCAGTGTCTAGGTCCCTGCCTTAGCCAGGCCCCAGCATTAGAGCTGGGCCATGGTGACAAGGACCTTGGCTAAATTCAGGCCCCAAAATTGGGCCTAGGCCTAAGCTCAGGCCCTGGTTTCAGCAAGGGGATCCAGCCTTGGCTGGGCCTTAGCTTTGGACCCCAGCTTAGGCTTCAGGCCTAGGTCTAGCTCTCAGCGACCGGGACCCAGCTTAGGGCCAGACCCTCACATTAGGCCTACTCTTAGGCAAGGGCCCAGGACCCAGAGATGAGACTAGGCATACGCTTGGTCCTGCAGAGGGCCGCTTTTATTTTTTTTAACAATGAATATGAATATACACCAAAAATGTCTTTAATATTTGTTCTAGGCCTATTTTTGGTTTGTTTCATTTGTATGAACTGAAAATGGCCTCATTTGCTGCATTTGTTCAAAACAAATGTACTTCCTTAATGTTTGCAGATCATCACAGAAACGATAATTTTATTACCACTTGCGTAACTTATGACTTGCCAAAATCATAAGTTTTGGCAATTTTCAAAGCAAACTTATGCACATAAATTCAGTTTGAAAATTATCTAAACTAACACGCAACTAAAATTACACCTGAGTTTTTTAGCACATTACTTGTGTAGATTAATTTAGGTGCAGGGATAGTAACTTTGAAACTGGCATGCAGGCACATGTGTGTGCATTTGTCAGCCCTCACCCAGGGATGCAGCCATATTATAACATACTCATGTATATGCATGCATGTTATAAAACAGCCTTATCGCACGCACATGTGTGCACAATTTTAAGTAGACCCGTACCTGTGCACACAAATGCCACTTCTGCTGCATTAAGTGGGGGAATTTTAAAAGCCACGCATTCAACTCCAATGGTCATTGTTCCAGTTCACTCAGTTAAGGGATAGCACTTCCAAATCTCCCTTAGCTTATTAGCCTCCTGTCCTTCCTTTTAGCCCCTACCTTTCAAACCCTGTTGATCTGCCTATCGTTTTTTGTTTTACTACTTACATGTCATCCATAGAAGAAGTAAAGTAGGGATGTGCACAATTTTCTTTTTTGGTTTATTTACGTTTTCGGGTTCGGGGTGGACCATTTCGCTCCACTCCTTGAACCCGGAAACTTTTTTCGTTTTGTTTTTGGAAATGGACCGAACCCCCCCACCCCAACCCTTCAAATTTACTTAATTACAACCCCCCCCCACCATCCCGATCCCCCCCCAAAAAAAACTTACTAAAAGCCCTGGTGGTCCAGCGGGGTCCCGCGTGCGATCTCTCCCTCTCGGGCCGTCGGCTGCCACTAATGAAAATGGCATCGGTGGCCCTTTGCCCTTACCATGTGACAGGGGCTACCGGTGCCATTGGTCGGCCCCTGTCACATGGAAGGAGCAATGGATGGCCTGCGCCATTTTCTAAGATGGCGCTAGCCATCCATTGTTCCTACAATGGACAGCCAGGAGAAGCGTAGCCAGGAGAAGCCTGCCTACGCTTCTCCTGGCTTTCTGTGTGGCATGGAGTCGCTCCTGCAGTCATTCCTCATCCAGCCTGGGTCCTCCACGTGGCTGAGGACGCCACCAGTGGATCCTGCTCTCTCTCCCAGCTTCCTAAGGTGCGGGTGCGTGCCTCACTTCTGTATTTGAAGGGCCAGCCAGGTGTGGCCCCTGCAAGCTGCTCCCTAGGCGTAGTCCTCTTTAGCCCTACAAAAGGGTTCAGCGTTCAGTCCAGCTTTGCCTTCGCAAGAAGTTAGATGCTCCTGGATGTTCCTGTCCTTCGCTCCAGGAGTCTTCTCTGTTCCAGTTCATCTTCAAGGTCCTGTGTTCTTTGTTTCCTGTTGGAGCTCCATGTCTTGCCCTGAAGTCCATGATCCGTTCCTGATGTCTGTCTTCCGCTACTGATATCCACAGTCAGTCTTGATATCTGTCTTCCAGTTCCTGATGTCCTTGATCCAGTGCAAATGTACATCTTTGCTCCTGATGTCCAAATTCCTGATGTCCCTGATCCAATCTAGATGTCCGTCCTCCATTTCTGATGTCCGTGATCCAGTCCTGATGTCCATCTCCTGTTCCTAATGTCCGTGATCCAGTCCAGATGGCTTGAACCCCTGGTTCCTTGTCGCTACCTTTCCTGGCATGCCATGTTGTGGTCCGTGACCAGCCCCACAGGCGGGCTGAGTAAAGTGCTTCATGGTACAATGCCTTCTTCACTACCACAGCACAAGCCTCCGGAGGGTAATCCTTGTTTGAAGCCAATTCCTGTCTTGGTCCTCTGTCCTGAACCTTGCCGGCCCTTGGATTCCCTTGTGTCTGCTCCATCCATGCCAAAGACTCTGCCAGAATCTGTGTCATCCCAGCGTGGTCAGCGACCAGCCACTGGTGGCTGTGTAGGGCGTGCCCCGGTGCAGGCCTCTTCAGTTTCTGAGACATGCTCCTCTCAGTTATTCCACTATCTTGTCTAGAGAATACGTCGGTCCCAGCGTGGTCCGCAACCAGCCCCACAGGTGGGCTGTGTAGGGCACGCTGCGTCACAGTCTCAACCCAGCTCTTGAACCTCGCTCCTGACTCCTTGTCTTCCGAACCTTGCTCCTGACTCCTTGTCTTCATAACCTCGCTCTTGAGTCATTGTCCAAGTACCTACGTCTTCGCCTGAGTCTTCGTCCAAGTGTATTCGCCTGAGTCTTCATCCAAGTACCTACGTCTTTGCTTGAGTCTTTATCTGAATCTATATGTTCCGGTCTTCGTTTGCCCCTGGCCTCCATCCGGCCTGCCGCTTCTTGCCGTTACTCAGTGGCAGGTATGAAAGGGCTTGGAACAGTCGGAGGACTGTTCAAAAGACCACTATTGCGTTGGTCTTCCCGAAGCGTACAGGTCCGGTGGAGGGTCAGTTCCCTCAGTCATCCTTGTCTTCAGTCCAGCCTTGTTCCTGCTCCGGATACCATCGCCTGTCTTCACTCCAGCCTCGCTCCTGTCCAGCCCATGCTCAGGCATGCTTCATCTGCCTCTTTGGAGTTCCTCTGGGGTTGAGCCGTGGACCAAGGACACACAATCCTCTGGAAAGTGTAACCGCTCTCCTAGCGCTTCCGTAACACTGTGCACTTCAGTGCAAAATATAGAGATACATTTCACCCACTACTTTGCACTAATTTTCAAAGTGAAATTACATGCATACCTTCACTTGAAAATTACCCAAGGGAAAGAACTAACACACAATTACACCACAGTTATAATTTGGCCAGGTACTTTTCCCAGCACAAGCTATGTGCATACCTTTGAAAAAAGCAAAAGTATGTGCATAGTTCCAAACCTCACACCCCAACCCTATCACCAGGAATGTCTCCTATTGCAGTAAAGGTATGCACTTTGGACCGGATTTTAAGACATACGCGCGGGCGTACATTTGTGCGTGCAACACGGCACGCACAAATGTAGGCCTGATTTTATAACATGCGCGCGCAGCCGTGCGCATGTTATAAAATCCGTGATCGGCGTGCGCAAAGGGGTGCACACTAGTGCACCTTGCGCACGCCGAGCCCTAGGGGAGCCCTGATGGTTTTCCCCGTTCCCTCCGAGGCCGCTCCAAAATCGGAGCAGCCTTGGAAGGAACTTTCCTTCCGCCCTCCCACCTTCCCCTCCCTTCTCCTACCTAATTCGTCCCCAGTAATAACTAACCCCCCCCCCCCCCAACCTTTATTTTATAAGTTGCGCCTGCCTCCGGACAGGCGTGGGTTGTGCGCTTCGGCCATTGGCTGGCCCGTTGTACCTGGAGGCTCCAGCCCCACCCCCACCCATGCCCCACCTTTTTTTTCAAACCCCGGGACTTACATGCGTCCCGGGGCTTTACGCGCGCTGCCGGGCCTTTTGAAAATAGGTCTGGTGCGCATAGGGCTTTGAAAATCTGCCCCTTAGAGAGGAGAATTTTTAAATAACAGCACGTGGCAGCATATATGTGCTTATATGGCCACACATAGATTGACAATAGTATTTTATAACTCGTGCGCATCACATATGCACATATTATAAAATAAATGCATCTCTTCGCTTATGCGCAAATGCATGCAATGCATTGAACATGCATACTTTCCTATCTATTTTAAGTTAAACATGCATATATTTTATGTGTGAAACTAAAGCAGGACTAAGATGTAAATTCCAATTTACATGCATACATAATTGACATCATGAATTTTTTTCAAATCCTCCACCAGTTTGCCCGGTCCTTCTCCAGGTCATCCAGACTGTCCCCACCAGTTGACCAAGCCCTCCCACCCAGCCAAAAGTACACAATAAGCATATTTAATATCAGTTACACAAGATAATTAGCCGCTGTAAAATTATATGAGCAAGTTGACAAATCTATATGCATGCCTTTTAAAATAGCAACTTACAGTGTATAAATGTTGTCCCTCACACCAGAATGCTCCTGGACCAACCCTTTTTTACATGCATATATGTGATCACGAAAGCAATAATATGCATGAATATTTGATGATTAGGAAATAGCATGTATGAGAGTCTTTGAAAATTCACCTCTTATTTAATTACTTATTTATTTGAACATTTCTTTATTCCATCTATCTGTAATCCTAGGCAGGTTACAGTTAAAACATGCATTAACCAAAGCAATAAACTAATTTAGAATGCTAAAATGCACATAGAGGCCCTACCCATGCAACTTTATCTGCATTTTGAAAGCCATTTCTGTGCATTAAATAATGATTTACCTGCAAAAATGGGATTTTAGAAAATTGCCCACCCTATATGCAGGTAAAAGGACAGGCATAGGGCAGCTCTGCATACAGTTTTATCCAAACTGAGGGGAAGCCTTCCCATGGGAAGGATAGGGTGAGGCTTCTGGAGCTATGTGCATTCTTTTACATTTTCAAAAGAATGCATGTATTTTTTTTATGAACAGCACCTGTACAAAATAGCAGGTGCCAATGTGGATGAGTACTTTTCCTGTGGTAATTTAGTTACCCGTTAGTGCTCGCTAAATCCGAAATTAGGGAAACATGAAATAAACACCCCTGAACCATTTAGAAAATGAAATTAAGCAGATAACAACCCAAAACGAAAATGACACAAAAACAAATCTGTGCACATTCCTTGTATAATCCAAGACTAGTGGAAGGGGCATCTATACAGTCTCTTACTTTTTCATTACAGACCTGTCTGATTTGCCCGTTGCCCTAAAACTAACACAACCAACCTATTCTGAACATGGGCAGATTTGAAAAACAAATTCTTAGGCATTAACAATTATGAAAATGAAAAATGAGTTGAGATAGATGCCAAATTACTTATATTGCTCTCAAGACCTCACCAACTGCTGTCAAAATTCCACTTTAGTCACTTAGAGTCAGGGAGAAACCTTTCCAGATTTTCCAGGATTGTAGAAGTCTATATACTCTGGCATATTTTTTATCCAGTTTCCTTCTGTCTTCATTTTCTGTCTCCATATACCCCTTTCTTTTCTCTGTTAACTAACATCCTTTATTTTCCCTACTTTTGATCCCATCTCTCTATTTCCAGATAATCAGGTGATTTCAGGTCATCGGTATTGGTTTCAGCCATTCCTACGTTTATCCCTTTACATATACAAACTTGCATTACTGCAAGTCTATGCATGCAAATGAGGCAAAGCCAGGGCTGATTCAGTCTGAACCTGCTGACCTAATGTCACCTGGTAACCCTACTCATATGTTTCTCTTTTACACTTACAGTCCTTCACCTCCACTGAACTCTTCCTGTACAATCCATGGGTTTCAGTAAAACCTGATTCCTTTTGTCTTAGTTATACAAATACTGATTGTTCAAGTTAGTCTCATATTATAATTGTATGGAAATATGACACTTGACTAGCTGATGCAATCTTTTAAATAACAAAAACACACAGTCATTAAATCCAGTTTCTGATCTTCCAAGTATCTCTTAATTAAAGTAGATGGTAGCATGCTTCAGAAAGATTATAATACAGTGGAACTTTTTAATCCAGATTCTATGTTATAAAGTTGTCTCCATATTAGGTTTCTGTAACTGAGTCATCCACTTAATTTAAATATATGAAAAAAAATACTGTAAAGAATTTTGCTTCTGGACTACTGCAAAAAAGATTGTGAAAATCAATACAGAATTAATAGCTAAGTGCTCATAGAAATAAAATAAAAACATCAGTTTTAATGTACTCACCATTGTCTTTTTGTATTAATGGACATCTATTTTTTGTGCATATGTCTCTTTAGTAAGAGGATGGTATCTGACCTCCATATAACTGACCACTCTTGCATATATTGCATTGATATACCAATTATTATGCGCCCTGTCCATGGCCATCCCGTGCAAGGGCCTGCTCTCCTTCATGGTTTCATGGCTGGTCCCTAGCGGGGACTGCCAGCTCCTCTAGGTCCCGGCGTCCCGGGCCTTCCATTGCGCGCCAGGCCACACGCCGAGGTTCGTTGTCCTCATCGATGCTAGCCACGCCCCTATGCGCATGCGCGTAGACCACCCGGCCTATTGTAGGGCCAGGGGTGGGTCTCAGCTCCGTGCCGTGCCCTGATTGATCCCCCGATATAAGGAAGTTCCTGGTTGTGCTTCCTTGCCTTGGCAATCAGGTCGGCTTGTATGCGAGATTGCCTTTGCGTTTGTTCCTGCGCTTGTCTTGTTCCTAGTCTCGTTCCAGGATCCTTCTGTTCCAGTCCTGTTCCTGCGTTGTTCCTGCATCCTAGTTTATTTATTTATCTATCTATCTATTTATGTATTTATTTATTTAAAAGAATTTATATACCACAAATTAAACAGTATCTGTCTGGCTAAGCGGTTTACAAGTATATAAACATACATAATAAGAAACACCAATTAAAACAGTTATAATATTTCAAATAAAAACATTACATCTAAAACAATTAAAACTAATAAACTACATCTAAAAAGGCATTATAGAAAGTCAAAACAGATTTATTAGGGTTCATGACATTGAATTCATTTAACTCTCGTTTTGTTCCTGTGTTCATCTGTACATTTCCCCAGGTAGTACCTCCAGACTGTCTAACTGGTGACATCAAGACCTCAGCTTGTTCCTTTGCTTGCCCGCCAGCCTGCTGCCTGACTCCTGACTTCGGCCTGCCTGTGACCTCGTCTGATCTCTGGTATCTGACCTATGCCTTGTTTGACCATTCCACGGACTGACCTCTGGACTCTGACCTTTGCTCGCCTGACCTCGTCCCTAGATTCTGGCTCTGTTCCTTGTCTTGTCATCACCTACGCTGTTCTGGTCCTCCTTGTTCCATCAGACCTCTAGTCTCGAACCTGTGTCTGTGGGCACGCCGGACTTCTACTCTCCCAGGAGACCCTGTGAGGCCCACATAAGTCCAAGCGGCCTGGGTCCCTACGGGTTCCTCCTGGGGGGACCTCGGGCTTCCAGTGGTGAAGCTCATCCTAACCTCTGCCTCCTCCAGTGCTCCACCCCCTGGGGACAGTTGCCTCCTGATCCTTAGCAGAAGGTGTTCCTCCACTGCCCCAGGAAAAGGGTCCACCTCTGAGCACAACAGGTTGCCAAGGCCATGGACTCGGTGGAGTCTCCTGCCTCCAGGGCCCTACCAGGATTGGCTGCCACAGTGAAACAACATCATCAAGCATTAGAGACACTGGCTTCTTCAGTGGAAGAACTGCACTCCCAATTACAAGATACAGCAATGGCCAACCCTGTGGGCTTCTCAGCTACTATGCTTCCCAAAGCATCTTTGCCACTTCCTGCACCCCCCAGATATAATGGGGATCTATGCTCCTGTTGTGGTTTCCTTAATCAGTGCTTTATGCAATTAGCACTGAAACCCTCGTTGTTTTTGAAGGAGATTATTAAGATAACCTTCATTCTGTTTCATTTGGAAGGGAAAGCTCTGGCATGGGCTTCTCCCTTATGGGAATGATCTGATCCCATCCTCTTCAAATTATCTGATTTCATTGTGCTCTTCAAGCAGGCCTTCGGAGACCCAGGTCATCTGGCTATCACCAGCCATAGTCTACGCCACCTCCGTCATGGGTCAAAGACTCTCTCCGAATATACAGTGGAGTTTCAGACCTTGGCCACAGAACTTGGGTGGCAAGAAAATTATCTGCAAGCCATCTTCCTAGATGGACTTTCTTGTGCTCTGAAAGATGAGCTCTCAGTCCGTGAGAGCTGAAAACCGATGTGATACGGCAAATCGAATGTCATTATAGAAAAATAAATAAATAAATAAATAAAATAAATAAAAAATAGAGGACCTGATCTCCCTTGCTGGTAGGATCGATCATTGCCTCCAGCAGAGATGCCTAGAACTAAAGGTTCCACGCCCTCCTTCAGCACGTACCTCAACCCAGTGAAGAACTCCCCATCACCTCCTTCCACAATGGAACCCATGGAGGTGAATCGTGGGCGCTTGTCTCCGACTGAGCATCTTCGTTGGCAGAAGGAGGGTCTCTGCCTTTACTGTGGCACTTCTGGATATCGCTTGCAGTTTTGCCCCGTCCGGCTAGGAAACTGCAAAGCCTGAGCCTGGCGGGGGTCCCGAGCTTGGGCGCAACTGTTTCTGGCCCTCAACTGTTGCTTCCAGTTTCTTTGGGCATCAAGGCCCACACCTTTGCTATGATTGTGCTCATTGACACCGGAGCGAGCGGCAGCCATCTTGTGCTCCTACCATGTGACAGGGGCTGACCAATGGCACCAGTAGCCCCTGTGACATAGTAAGGGCAAAGGCTATCAGCACCATTTTGAATGCCAGCAGCCGACATCCCGAGTGCAGGAGGTCGCTCCAGGACCCCCGCTGGACCATAGGGTCTTTTGGTAAGTCTTGGGGGGGTCAGGAGGGTGGGGGGTTTATTTATTAGATACATTGTATTCGTGGGGGTTCGCCATATGTTTCATGACCCCACTAATACAACAAATAGGGATATATACATTGCGGATTGCCAATATGTCGAAAACGAATGAACATCCCTAAAATCCTCTACATTTCCAAACTTCTCCCGCAAAGCGTGTCGGAGCAGATAGAGGCACTGTAGACTTGACCATCACTTCTGGCGGTGTAACTTCTTTACCTGCGGCAGTTGGTGTATTCATCTGTGCGTGTAGTTGATTAAAGGCAACAGTCAAATTGTCCAACAAATTCTGTTGTTCGGAGATTCGCAGGACCAGGCCTGAGCCAAATCCATGGAGTTAGCAATCTGCTATGGTTTTGAGGTGTTGGAGTAGATTCTTGGGTACTGCGGTGATGACCACTCCCATGGGGAGGAGCCCCGTGAGGAACCGCAGTACTAGGCCCCACTCTAAAGATGCAGACACAGAGAATTGTATTTATTATACAGCTCGGTGGTACTGCCCAGGGAGTGGGCAGCAGTGAAGGTAACCCATTAGAAGCAGTCCAGGGGTCCTCGGCAGAGGAAACCAATCTCACACTCAAGTGGATGTATACAGCGCAGGGTAGCAGAGACAGGACCTGGATGTAGACACTGAGCGCTGAAGCTGAAGGTGAGACAGACTGAAAGGGTTAGTACTCACTGAAGTAGAAGCTGTATTGATAAAGGTCCTGGAAGGCAGAAGTAGTGAGTTGTAGGCACCAGAATAGGAAGAGCAGGCCCTAGAGGAGCGAGTACTTGATAGGTACATGAAATAGAGCATATGGGCCCCCGAGGAGCAGGTACCCAAGTTAGCGATGAATTACCCCGTAGGGCAGAGAGAGAGAGAGCTTCCTGTGGCAGCAAGGAAGCGGCAGAGCAGCTTAGACCGGAGGCATTCCAATACAATACAATCCTTGCTAACTCAGTTAGCAAACGAAAGGCAGGCTAAATACCAGGATGTCGTGATGTCACTCGGAGAGGACGCCCCCAAGGTTCCCGCGATAACGTGGCTAAAGATGTGGGTGGCATGCACGCATACACTCTAGGAGGCCCTCAAGAGAATCATGGCAAACACCATCACTGTTGCCATTCCAGGGACACCAGAGAGAGCGGCATGAAGACGTGGCAGCAGCCATCTTCCCAAGGCTTGAGGAGAGAAAAGGAAGAAAGGTGAGGCACAGAGGTCGAAGCGTCTGAGACCGGACGCAACAGCTGCATTGTCTGGACTTTTTGCAGAAGCAGGTTCAAGAGAGATTAAGACCTTTAACAGAAGACCACACATACATGCTCGCCACAGTCTGTGATCCCTGTGTGAAAGGGAAACTCGCCCTACAGTATTATTGTCTCCTATTGGTGAAGGACCTTCTGTTAGTAAAAGTCCGTGAACAGGAAAGCCATAGGCAGAGAGAGATTAGGCATGAAGCAGAAGAGGAATCAGCAGGCACCTCAGAGAGTAGTGCTAGACCAAGCAGGAGCAGCACACTGTCAGCAACAGCTAGTACTTCCTTCTCCACTTCAGTACGCCAAAGCCATGTTGCCCATAAAAAATCATCTGTTCTGGAACGGGCCAGAGAGAAAGCAGCTAGCATGAGTGACTCTCAGCCCACCTAAGCAAAGGAGACCCCAGCACAAATGTCAGTTACACAGTATCTCTTAGAGCCCACAGAGGACATGCAGATAGATCCGCTGGCATATTGGGCACACAAGTCCATTGTCTGGCCACACATAGCCAAAGTGGCTCAGCAATATCTGTCATGTCCACCAACCAGTGTGCCCAGTGAACGTGTATTTTCAATGAAGGGGATATCATGAGCCCTCACCACTCAAGGCTGGCACCAGTGTTGATGGAAATGATAGTGTTTTTAAAAATTAACATGGGTTTGCTTGGGTTTCCAAATGTTTCCTGTGAATGGCAAGATGAATAAAAGCAATTAAAAGCCTTGCAGCAGCTCCAACTGCCTCCTATGCTCCAGATAATATCAGCACATGTACCTGACCTGAAATGCTGTGCCAGTCTGTCCACTGTCCTGGCCTTACGTCCCTACAAGGGCCTGACCTCAAATGCTGTGCCTGTCTGTCCAGCCCTTACGTCACTACAAGAGCTTGACCTCTAATGCTGTGCCTCTCTGTTCAGGCCTTACATCACTACAAGGGCCTGACCTCAAACTCTGTGCCTATTTGAGTTTAGTTCTAGTATTTCTAATTTCAGTTTCATGTATTTGTGCATCACTTCTTTACAGAATATTATTTTTCTTGTTTTGCAACATTTGGAATGTAAGAACATAAAAAGCTGACTCGATGTTTGAGCTTGCATATTTCATATTCTCAATAGTTTTCATAACCTTCATAATATGGGCCATTTTCCCTAAGTGTTTCTTAGGTGCCAACATTAATGTTTCTAGTACTATAGAAAACTGGTGTTAGTTGTACTCTAGTTCATCTTCTGTGTGCCCAGAGTTTACAGAGGCACTATGGGGTACAAAGTCAACATAGGTTGATAGTGTAGATTCGGACTTGAGTAGCAGTTTTCTTATTTCTGAGAGCTCTTGTCATCAGCAGAAGTGCATAAGTACAGTTATTAGCTTCTGGGTATTTACAAGAGCTTGACCTAAAAAGCTGTGCCAGTCCGTCCAGACTTTATGTCCCAACAAGGGCCTGACCTCAAATGCTGTGCATGTCCATCCAGGCCTTATGTCCCTACAAGGGCTTGACCTCTAATGCTGTGCCTGTCCGTCCAGGCCTTATGTCCCTACAAGGGCTTGACCTCTAATGCTGTGCCTGTCCATCCAGGCCTTACATCCCTACAAGGGCTTGACCTCTAATGCTGTGTCTGTACATCCAGGCCTTATGTCCATACAAGGGCTTGACCTCTAATGCTGTGCCTGTCTGTCCGGGCCTTACATCCCTACAAGTGCTTGACCTCTAATGCTCTACCTGTCCGTCCAGGCCTTATATCCCTACAAGGGCCTGACCTCAAACACTGTACCTGTCTGTCCAGCTTGAAGCTTGGATATTTCATATGCTCAATAGTTTTCATGACCTTCATAATATGGGCCATTTTCCCTAGATTTATTCTATTTATTTTATTTAAAATTATTTATATATCATTTTTATAAATGCAACTATTATCGGTGCTCTCTTATGAAGCTGTGGTGTGTTTTTGACACTCTCGCTGCTGCTTTGCACTTCTGTTTAAGAACTCGTGCCACTCCTGGTACCCCTTTTCCCCTTTACAGTGCCTTAGGCTATTCAAGCCACTTTGGTGCCACTTTGCCACAGTCTAAGTACCTTGGAGCACTTTTCTTGTTCTGATGATTTCTCCTCAGAAGTATCATCAGAATTGATAAGAAAACCCCTATTCTGCAGCCAAAAATAGGCTGCAAATACTTCCCCCATTGAATGTAATGGGAAAACAGACAAAGAATAAAACTAATCAATAAATTGGGTTTTTTCCCCGCTATGAAGCTAATGCAAAGAATTTGGGTCCTGGTGAAATGAAAACCGAATCGAAACAAATTGTTTCCTTCTGCACATCCCTACTGTATTTATTTATTTTTTGAATAGTCCACCTTTCGGGCACTTCAAAGTAGATTACATTCAGGTCTAGAAATATTTCCCCAGAGGGTTTACAAACTAAGGGCCTGATTTACTAAAGGCTTTTCTCTCATTATGTGTCTATGGGAAAAATGCTTAGTAAATGAGGCTCTCAATGGTGAATTTTAAAAGCCAGGTGATCACCGAAATTAGGGGATGTGCGAAGAAGTCGGGCTTACTTGTGCCGATCGTATATTAAAAGCGCCCATATATGCGTGTAAATGCTGCAGTGCACACATCTCCAAAGTTTCCCAAAAGGGGTGGGACATGGGCGTGGTATGGGTGGGGCATGGGTGTTTCAGGGCCTGGACAAGAGATGTACTTGTAAATATTTACCTTCTCCTGTGTGCATTGAGGTCCTCTGCTCCGTAATTTTGCTTCTGATGTGGATGATGTGTAAGTTATAAAATAAAAGTATAGAGCCATTTATGAGGGGTTTAAACAGTCTGGGGTAACTGGGGAGAGTATAAGCTATCAAACCAGTTGGGGTTAGAAGACATGTCTGTTAATTAGTTGAACTGATGGACAAACTGGTAAACTGGGAATGGCGTGGATTCACACCCCTATTAAAATACCCCGAGTTACATGCTGGAAGCAGAATTTGTGCACCCAATCACACTCCCACTTAACATTTGGTACACATGAGCACATGGCCAGGCTATTTTATAACATGCGCACATGTAAGCACACAAGATATGAAATAGCCATGTTCCTGGACACGGACCGACGCACATGTGCAAATATGCACCCATGCACTGGTTTGAAAGTTACCGTCTTATTATAAAATACCACATATTTCATGTTTAAATATTTTTATTATTATTAAATGAACTTTAAGAACACTTACATATCAAGAACAATCATGTTAACACAAAATGTGGACAATAGGTAATATCATGTGATAGTTGGAAACAACTCAATAATCCAATGTACACATAAGCAAGTACAATTATTAATGCAGTGATCACAAAATAAAGAGGAGAGATATAGAAAAGAGGAAGAAAAAGAGGGAAGGAAAGAGGGAAATTATAAAGAAGGGAAAAGAGAAACCTGCGACCTGATAAGTATATTAGATAAATAAGGGGGGAAAGAGCGCTACCACACCCTACTGTAATGAATGCAAGTAGTCATTGAGTGGCTTCCACACTTTGCATCAATTGCCCAAACGGTGTGATTTAATGGCCATGGTTTGCTCATACTTACTGAACATACATACAGAATTCCACCAGAGATGTTCCGATAGGCGCTCACTGTGCTTCCAATTAGCCATTATATTATGAATAGCGATAAGAAGCAAGAAGTCTAGTAATTTACGGGAACCCAGTGGAAGACTCAGGGAAGTGTCAGCTCCTCTTAAAATTATAATGGAGTATGAGATGGGTTGTGAGAGATGGAGTATACAGGAGGTGATTTTCCATACCTGGGACCAGAAGAGAGACACATAAGGACAGTAGTATAACATATGAGATAAGGCTCCAGGTGTTGCATTCCAAGACCAACAAGCATGAGAGGAAATTAATCCTGCACGATGTAATTTCCATGGAGTCCATGCCACCCTGTGTCTAAGAAAGAAGGAAGTTTGTATCAAGCTAGAGGACAAGGAGATATGATTAGACACCTGCCAGACATATTTCCAAGCTACCAGAGTTGGAGAGCAAGATAATTCTGAAGCCCAAACTGAATGTAAACCTTTAAGTGGTTGCTGAGTGGAGCGAGTCTTAATTAATTTGTACAAGTGAGAGGATAAATGACCTAGCGTTCTATATTTCTGATAAATCATTAGTAAATATGGCAGGGCTTCATGGAACAGATCTGGGAGCGTATGATTACTTAAGGCAGCGCGTAGTTGTAACCATGCGTAGAATTGGGAATTTGGGAGGCCAAATCGAGTTTGAAGCTGCTCAAAAGAGAGGATAGTCATATCCTGGAGAATGGACGACAAGAACCAGATCCCTTTGGTTTGCCACAATGGCCAATTCACTGATTGACCATCTATGAGAATCAGTGGATTACGCCAAATAGGGGCGAGTGTAGAGGTTCTCCATGAACAATGGTCAGCGGCTTTATAGGTGACAAATATCGAAAAAGTTTATGGGTGGTCCGGAAAATAGAATTAGATGAATGTGTGCGTAATAAGGACACTACTGGAAAAAAATGAGGAGGATAAGGGCGGAATATATGTCGTTCCAGAGCCATCCTTCTGGGTGGGTCAAGTGGGGAGTCTGGATGAGTAAAATGGTATTGCCCTTGCTGCAAAATGAATGCATGATTGTATGTGTAAAAATCAGGGAAATTCACTCCACCTTCATGAGAAACACATTTTAATTTAGAAAGAGATATCCGAGGGACTTTGTTATGCCATAGAAAATGAGAAAGAAGTTGGTCCACTTGTTTGTAAAAAGCCTTGGAGAAAAAGATGGGTATCATAGATAGAACATAAGTTATCTTGGGAGCAACAACCATCTTTATAGTATCCATGCGTCCCTACCAGGTGAGATGCAGAGGAGACCACTGTAGAGAGGCATCACGTATTTGCTGTAATATTATAGTTTCACAATTACTGACAGTGGAGCCTATGGTGGTATAGAATTTTATACCTAAGTATTTAAGTCCATGAGTGACCTTAGTAAGAGAGAAAGTTCCTCATGAGAGGCTTCTAGGAAAAGTAAAAAGTCATGGGATAGGTGGCGATGTCCTTTCGTGGATTGCAAACTGGCTAAAAGACAGGAAACAGAGAGAAGGATTAAATGGGCAATTTTCTCAGTGGAAGGGAGTGGACAGTGGAGTGCCTCAGGGATCTGTATTGGGACCCTTACTGTTCAATATATTTATAAATGATTTGGAAAGAAATACGACGAGTGAGATAATCAAATTTGCAGATGACACAAAATTGTTCAGAGTAGTTAAATCACAAACAGATTGTGATAAATTGCAGGAAGACCTTGTGAGACTGGAAAATTGGGCATCCAAATGGCAGATGAAATTTAATGTGGATAAGTGCAAGGTGATGCATATAGGGAAAAATAACCTGTGCTATAATTACACAATGTTGGGTTCCATATTAGGTGCTACAACCCAAGAAAGAGATCTAGGTGTCATAGTGGATAACACACTGAAATCGTCGGTGCAGTGTGCTGCGGCAGTCAAAAAAGCAAACAGAATGTTGGGAATTATTAGAAAAGGAATGGTGAATAAAACGGAAAATGTCATAATGCCTCTGTATCGCTCCATGGTGAGACCACACCTTGAATACTGTGTACAATTCTGGTCGCCACATCTCAAAAAAGATATAATTGCAATGGAGGAGGTTCAGAGAAGGGCTACCAAAATGATAAGGGGAATGGAACAACTCCCCTATGAGGAAAGACTAAAAAGGTTAGGACTTTTCAGCTTGGAGAAGAGACGACTGAGGGGGGATATGATAGAGGTGTTTAAAATCATGAGAGGTCTAGAACGGGTAGATGTGAATCGGTTATTTACTCTTTCGGATAGTAGAAAGACTAGGGGGCACTCCATGAAGTTAGCATGGGGCACATTTAAAACTAATTGGAGAAAGTTCTTTTTTACTCAACGCACAATTAAACTCTGGAATTTGTTGCCAGCGAATGTGGTTAGTGCAGTTAGTATAGCTGTGTTTAAAAAAGGATTGGATAAGTTCTTGGAGGAGAAGTCCATTACCTGCTATTAAGTTCACTTAGAGAATAGCCACTGCCATTAGCAATGGTTACATGGAATAGACTTAGTTTTTGGGTACTTGCCAGGTTCTTATGGCCTGGATTGGCCACTGTTGGAAACAGGATGCTGGGCTTGATGGACCCTTGCTCTGACCCAGTATGGCATTTTCTTATGTTCTTATGAGAATTGAGAGAGATCAATATGTGAGCCATAGAAGTTAAGAGGTAATACTTCAGTCTTATGCCAATTAACTTTGTATCCAGAGACCTTAGAATAGATAGAAATAAGATCAAAGAGGGATCTTAAGGAGGGTTCAGGATGTAGAAGAAAAAGCAACACATCATCAGCATATGCAGACAGTTTAAAGGTATTATCACCAATCCATATGCCTTGGATATCGTTAGATTGTCTAATAGCTAACAGAAGAGGTTCCAAAGCCAGGTTAAATAGTAATGGAGATAGAGGGCACCCCTGCTTAGTGCCTCTTTGTAGAGGGAATGAAGGGGATTTCCTATTATTAATATATAAAAAAGCAGAGGGAGAAGAGTAGAGAAAACAAATTCAAGTGATAAAATTGGGGCCAAACCCAAACCCAAACCAAGAAAGGGTCGAGTACAAAAATTGCCATTCTACTCTATTAAAGGCTTTTTCTGCATCAAGTGAAACAGCCACAGCAGGGTCTGAAAGAGTAGAAACATAATCTTGAATTTGTAAAAAAAAAGACGTGCATTATTAGTAATCAGTCGATTTTTAATAAAACCAGATTGGTCAGGGTGTATCAAAATACTCATCACATGGGAGAGTCTAGTGGCCAAAATTTTTGCAAAGATCTTATAATCAGAGTTCAGTAGAGAAATGGGTCGATAATTAGCCACATCAGTAGCATCCCGCCCTGGCTTTGGTAACACTACAACACAAGCGTCAGTGAAATGAGAAGGCACTGTGGAAGGAGTAAGTAGTGAAGAAAAGTAAGCATGTAAATGGGGAGTTAATTCTTTTTGAAATGCATGATAAAAGTCAGTGGTTAGACCATCCGTCCCAGGTGCTTTTCCTTTCGACAAAGAGTTAATGGTCGAAGTGATTTCAGCTAAAGAGATAGGATTCTCCAGAATCATCACTTGAGACGCTGTTAGAGAGGGGTGGATGAGATCAGCCAGAAACTGCTGAACCTCCTCCTGGGAAGTAGAGAACTCTGATTGATATAGTTGAGCATAGAAGTCACAGAAAGCTTGTAGAATGTCCTTGTCAGAAGTTAGGATTTTGGAACTCGAGGTGCGCACCGATGTGATTCTTTTCTTTTCAGCTTTTTTCTTTAAGTAGGTAGCCAAAATATGGCCGCATTTGTTATTTTCAACATAATATAACGCTTTGGTGTGCGATAAGCTCAGTTGTACCTGCGAGCTAAATTGCAAGTTATATTGATATTTGGCTTTCAAAAGAGAGGATAAAGAAGCTGGTGTGGGAGAGGCAATGTGAGATTTTTCCAGTGTAGAGACAGTGTCATGTAAAGTTTGCAGGGTTGCCTTTTGGGATCGGCGTGAGTGTATGGTGTGACTGATGACTTCACCCCTAATCGTAGCTTTGAAGGCTTCCCAAACCATAGTAGCAGAAACGTCCGGTGTAGAGTTGATATGAAAGAATTCCTGAATTCTAAGTTTGAGGGTATCTATAAATGTTGGGTCCTGTAGCAGGGAGGAGTTAAAGCGCCACTGATAGTCATAGTCGATGGGGGAACATAAGTCCAGTTGAAGAGTAATAACAGCATGATCAGAAACGAGAATAGGACAAATGGTGGCCTCACGTATTGCAGAAATAAGAGGCTTTGATACAAGAAAATAGTCAATTCGGGAATAGGAAGAATGAGGGAATGAATAGAAGGTGTAATCCGTTTCAAGGGGGTGCAAAAGTCACCATGGGTCAGAAAGATCAATAGAGATCATCAAGTGATTCAACAGTTTGCTGGATTTAGAGATGGTGGTACGAGCAGTTGTTTTCTTGTCAAGAAAAGAGTCCAGAGGCTGATTGAAATCACCGCCAATTATATAGGAGGCAGGAGGTGAAGCTAGAAGCTGAGTAAAAACTGAAGAGAAAAAACCAGGATCGTCAGCATTGGGTGCATATATATTGAGGATAATATAAGTTTGCTGAGCAATCAGTATCTGGGTTATTATCCAGCGACCATTCATGTCAGAAGATTGATGAATGACTTGCGCATCCAAACGTTTATGCAGCAGAATAACAACTCCTTTTTTCTTGCGGACGGCTGGACTATAGATGACAGATCCTACCCATTGTTGTTTAAGCTTTGCCGATTCAAGAGCGGTGAGATGAGATTCCTGAAGGAGAGCAATGTCCGTATGAAGAGATTGCAAATAGGTGAGAATCTTCTTCTGCTTGATAGGGTGTGAAAAGCCACCCACATTAAGAGATGTTATCTTGATGGTTGTAATCGAGGTCACCATGATGAGAGAATTATGTTAGGGTGTGGTAGTTGCAGGGGGGGGGGGGGGAAGGATTGTCCCAAAGGTATTGATTGCAGGAAGAGGAAAATATGAAGTGGCCAGCAGGTCCTTGAAGGAAAAGTAAATGAAAAATGAGACATCAGAAGAAGGAACCCACATATGAAAAAAGTGAGTTGAAGTGAGAAAAAATTGAAAGCCATAAAGGCAGTAGACCACAAAATGAAGACTCTTGAGGGAGTAGATGTGCCCTACTTGCCAAGGCAGAGCCAGTAATCAACCATAGAGTATATGGAACCCACCATATACATCAAAAAAAGATAGAGAAGCATACACATAGCAAAAATGAAACGCGAACAGGCTGATAAATCCGATCTTGTTGGCCATTAAACGGAGCAGCGAAGTGGAATTACAGAGGTAAACATTTATATATGGGTGACAAGTGACCAATTGCGCAGTGGTCAGTACCCACTAGCTTGAACAAGAAAGATAAAAGTGAACCTTCAGTCACAACACTCAATAACAATACAAACCGGAAAAAAGAAACTTCAGGTAATCATTTCAGAGGTTTGCTCAGTAGATTGCAGAAATTCTTCGAGCTTCGCCGGCTGTTGGAAAATGTGGGTCTGGTTCCGATAGGTAACCTTCATCTGTGCCGGGTATAATAGACCATATTGGGCTCCAAGGGCCCTTAATTTCGATCGACAAGCCAAAAAAGCCTTCCTCTTCTGCGCCGTTGCCTTAGCAAAATCAGGTACGAGGATATTATCATGGCCTTGAAATTGAACTGGCGATTTTGTTTTCGCAGCCGCCAAAATGTCCATTGGCTGAGGATATCGGAGGAGTTTGAAAATAATCGGCTGTGGAAATTTAGCGTTCCACAGCGGTCTGGCTGGGACTCTGTGCGCCCTCTCAATTTCAAAAGGTTGCTTAAATTTTACCTGCAAACAGGCAGGAATTAAATCACTCACAAAGGCAATCAGATCGGAGCCTTCAGCTCCTTCTGGTATCCCCAGAATTCTGAGATTGTTCCTGCGATTTCTATTTGAGAAATCTTCCAAACTTAGCTGCATTTGTTCCAGGTCCAAAGTCAGACGCGGTAGTGATGCAGTTGATACGAGTAATGAAGAAGTCTGAGACTCCATATCTTCTAGCCGCGCTTGAAAACCAGCGATTTGTTGTGTCATGGTATGCAAGTCAATCCTGATGGCTGTAGTCGCTTCGATGTTGTGGGGTATTAAATCCTTTAATTGTTCAATTTCTTGCAAAACTAAGTCTGCCGACACCATGTTCTTAGAGGCAGAGATTTTCTCCGGCGTGAGCGGATCTTGTTTCGCCCGTTTGGAGCCAGCTGAAGCTGCGAAGGCTGCTTCTATTTTACCCGGTTTAGAAGTGGACATGTTCCACTAAAGGGAGCTGATATTCAAATTCTAAATTAGCCAGAAAAAAGGTGGGTTCAATGCGGTCAAAAATGTGATCTGGCAAGAGCCCCGGAGATAGGCGGCCATCTTTGTCGTGGCTAAAGAGCGCCCCCCCAAAATACCACATATTTAATTGCATTGAACACATGTGCTTTATCCATCTATTTAAAAAATATACATGCTTATATTTTATGTGCAACAACAAAGTATGACTTACTCATACAAGTTAGTATTTAGATGTGTAAATCAGTGCATTTTAAAGCATATGTGTTGCGGCTATGGACCCTTAGACCAAGGGGGAGTTTTGGCAAACCCACAGGGAGGAGCCCTGCAGGTCCCTACCATTGGCAGGTGGAGCTGACTGAAGCCTAGGCCCAACTGGAGCTTCACCTTCGGTATCGCGTTGGGCCTGGTTAGACAATCAGCCACGTCTTCATCCTGGGGATTTGCCCGGGCAAGAAGGACTTCTGGCATTGGGTCAGGGCTGGAGGTAAGAATGATGACCCGTGGGATGGCACTGCACACCGCCGAGCACAACAACAATGTGTGTGTGAGTGAAATTACCAGTTTAACTAATTAGTCTACTAGTTTGCCCAATCCTCCAGGTCATCAAGACCCTCCTTGTTCTTCATCTTGGATACCCCACGTTCACTCAGACTTCTCACCCAGTTAGTACTACACAATAAACACATTTATTATTACTTACATCAAATAATTAACAAGTCTAAAAATACACGAGTAAGTTAGAAATGTATGCTGGTAAATGTCTTTTAAAATATCAACTTTTGCATGTAACTGTTGCCTCCACCCAGGAATGCCCCAGACTACCCCTTTCCCACATGTGTGTATATGCACGTGAAAGTGAAAACACTCGTGTATTTGGGAGTTTTATAAAATACGGCATACGCAGAAAAGTGGCTACTTTCGTGCTTATGTGCTTTAATTTTAACTTGCATAACAGTTTGAAAATTCACCTTTATGTGCATTAGTTTATATTTCTACAGTATGTCACTTGTTATATTTATCTTTCATAGTTTATTGAGGCACATTTGAACTAAGAGACAAGTATGTGGTCATTCATACATTTTTTGTGCTTGAAAGAGAAGTGCTTGAAAGAGAGCTTCATCTAATTCTCCATCCAGGCTTAGCCTCCTCAGGGATCCAAGAATATTGGCTGGGAGTCAGGCATGCAATGAGATCATTTACTGTCAACTTTCCTATTCATTTTTGTTAATTAATCTGGGCGGTAATGACCTTTGTTCTTTTAAGTGTGTGGACCTCACTTGTATTATGAAAAGGGACTTGCAATTCATTTGTTCTCCATTTTCTTATACAAAATTGGTTTTGTTTCATATTAGGGATATACTTTCATTTGAAATGACAATGCCATATACAATGTCAATGGTGTTGTCTGAGTCATTTCATGACATTTTGTAAATGAAACAATATTAAATAATCTGAAATTATATTAATATAGTTTTGCTCTTGCTGTGCAATAACTCGAAATATTGAACCGTAAGATCTAAATGAAAATCCAAACCCCCCCCCCAAAAAAATCAAACATAACTTTGCAGATTAAAAGTGACACAACACAGAGGAGAGCTGAACAAGGACAGGATCTTTTAATTTTTTCCCAGGATATTTTTCCCATCTCTACAAAAAAAAAAAAAAAGGCAAAGCTTTGTGAAAGCTAAATGCCTGCTGAAGCAATCGGCATGAGGTTTGCAGTATATCCTGCTAATTAAAAAAATTGCTTAAGCTGACAAAACCACCATGCTTGAATTGGCTGTGGAAGTCATAAACTATCTGCCAGATCTGGAAAGTCTGCCCTGTCCACTGGCTAAAGATGTGCATTCGTTTTGTTTTCTTTCCTCATTTTAAGGAAAATTTTTAAAAGAGTTGTGTGCATAAAATTGAACACATACGTACACAAAGACTGAAACTTTCAAACGGGCACACGTTATAATCATACTTGGGAACCTTTGAGTTGTGGTCACTCTGAGATTGTTGTTGAATAGCAGAGAGTGGAGGAGAGAGGCAAGGAATGGAATAATATGTATCAGCTTTCTGTCTTCCACCACCCCCCTACCCAACTAATCCACACTGTCTTTTTCTCCCACCCATCACAATCACCTGTCCCCCCTCCTGAGATAAGCCAGCATTCTTCCTCTTCCTCTCTCCCTGACCCCAGCACTCTCTTTGCTCCCTCCCCCAAGGGTGGCGTGGCCTATCAGGGCTTCGGGCATGCCCTGATTGGCCGGTCAGAGCAGTCACATGGCTGGTGTTGGTCGCAGCAGTCCCATACCTGCTGGGCTGCTGCGATCAATACTGGGCCCAGCAGCAGCTCTCCTGGCAGAGCGGGAGCCTCTTTGTTCACATTTGTTTTGGCTTTTTTTTTCCCTGCGGCTCCATGGGCCTGCCTTTTGTTTCTCTGGCTTTAGCTGCGGCTCCATGGATCTGCCTTTTGGGGGTTTTTTTGTCCCGTGGCTCCATGGATCTGCCTTTTATTTCTCCGGCCCCCACTGCGGCTCCACTGGCCTGTCTTCCCCCTCTCAGAGCATCCTCGATGCAGTATGGGACTGATCCCCTCCTTCCCTCATCATCGCGGAGGCGGGAAACATTCCTGCTGCCTCTTTTCATTCCAGTCCTGGTATCCTGCCAATGTCTCTGTCGCAGAAGGCAGCAGGCAGACTGCCTGCTGTTTCTTATTAACCAGCTGAAGGTCTCACCTTGAGCTCTGCTGCTTGTCATCCCCCACCTTATAACACTTCCCCCCCACCACACACACATCGGGGCCTTCCTGGTCACCTCTTCCCACACTCAGCACCATCAGCAGATATCCCTGTCTGGATTCCCCCTGACCACCAATGTAAGTAAAAATAATTTGTTAATATATTCAGAGGAGGTAGGGGAAAAGAGTGAGTGTCAGTGAGCGTGTGTTTGCATGTGTGAGAGTGAGAGCCATGTGTGCAAGTGAACATTCATGTGTGAGGGAGAGTGTGTGCCAGCAAGGGTGTATGGGAGCAGGCATGTGTCTTAGTAGGTATGTGTGTCAACAGGCATGTGTGAGGGAACATGCATGTATGTGTGTATGTCAGGGAGTCGGCGTGTGTCAGAGACTGTGAGGGAACATGTGTATGCCAGAGAGCGTATGTGTTAGAGATCTTGAGGAAGCATGTGTGTATGTGTGTCGGAGCATGTATGTAAGGGAGGAGAGAAAGTTTGTGCATATCCACCTCCACTAATCAACAATGATCTCAAGATGACTGGAAATTAAAAGTTCCCAGGTATATAAAGAGGAGGATTTATTAATTCTTACTGGTTTTAATTATTGGGTGTCATCTGATATGTCTGCTGTTTAAAAATATTTATTGGTGTTTGAGAAATTTTTAAACATTTTTATATGTTTTTAATTATTGGATGTTCAGTTTTTCAGCTGTATTGAAATATTTATTCTTTTTATTAGTATAGTTTTTCTATTACTGATGATTTATGTTTCTTGATTTCATTGTTTGATGATTTATGCGGAATGGTGATGTTTCTGTTTTTCCCTTGTTCCACAGCATACAGAGTCTGATTTCTTACAGTTTCCAGTTCAGTTTTTCTCTGACCTTCCTAAATTTTTGGAATTATTTCAAGCAGTATTTGACGATCCAGGGAGACAAGTGGTCGCTGGCTCCAAGCTTCTACAACTTCGACAAGGAAATTGGCCGCTGGCTGACTACACTATTGAATTTAGAACTCTTGTATCCGAACTCCACTGGGAGGAGAATTGTCTCCGGTCCATATATTTGGAAGGTCTGCTTCTACAACTTCAACAAGGAAATCGGCCACTGGCTGACTACACTATTGAATTTAGAGCTCTTGCATCCAACCTCCACTGGGAGGAGAATTGTCTCCGGTCCATATATTTGGAAGGTCTGTCATCCCGAATAAAGGATGAGATGCCCCTTTTTTTCTGATGTGAGATGTTCGTGCATCGGCACTTATGCCTGCTTTATTAAAATATGGGGAGCACATGCTAGTACTAGATGCACACCCAGCTCCCGATTTTGGCGTACGTCCAGCTTTTAAAATTATCCGCTGGTTTTTAGGGGTCTGGGGTAACTGAGTGGAGGGCAGGCTGTCTAACTGGGGGGGGGGGGGGGGGTTGTGAGGATCTAGGAGAATATTGAGTAAACTGGTGGATAAACTGGTGCAACTCTTCCTCGGCTGGACATGTGTCTGTATTAAAATACAGACATTTGCACATCCGTAAACTGACTTATCCTGCTGGGTGCACATATGTTAAAATTTAGGTACACACATATGCATGCCTAGGCTATTTTATAACATATGCATGTATATGCATGCATGGTATTCAAACCTCCAGAGGGGGGAAGATCAACTACAAAGTCAATAGCAATATGCAACTAGGGCTGCTCCGGAGCTGGAAATGGTTGCAGCAATCCCCATGGTTGGCCAGAAGTAGGTTTGTGCTTGGCACAGTTGGCACAAGGTGCCACAAAGGAGAATGTATCTTCCTTGATGGTTGGCCACCAATAATACTTCTGGAGCTTCAGCAGGGTACGGCGTTGACCAGGATGGCCAGACAGCTTGGAATCATGAGCCCAATAGAGCACTTTCTTCCTGAGATGTTTAGGCACGATGGTTTTACCAGCGGGTACAGAATGGGTAGCACCCAAGATGTCTTTCTTCAGGTCGATTATATGCTGAGGTTCTTCAGGAACATCCTCTGAGAGAAAGGAGTGTGACAGGGCATCAGCTCTGGTATTCTTGTCTCCAGAGTGATATTTGAGCACAAAGTGAAAACGGTTAAAAAATAAGGAACATCTGGCTTGTCTATGGTTAAGACGTTGTGCATGGCGGAGATTCTCTAGATTCTTATGATCCGTAAACACGGTAATTTGATGTTGAGCGCCTTCGAGCCAAGGCCGCCATTCCTCGAATGCCAATTTAATAGCCAGGAGCTCTTTATCTCTGATCCCATAGTTCTTCTCTGCTAGAGAGAAACATCGCGAGAAGAAAGAGCAGGGACGTAATGCTTTAGAGTCTCCGGTTTGTCTCAATTCAGCCCCTACACCGATGTCAGAGGCGTCGACCTCTATGATGAATGGCTTGTTGGGTTCTGGATGATGCAGGCAAGGTTTGGTGGAAAAGGCAATCTTTAAATTCTCGAATGCGGAAATGGCCTCCACAGACCATTTTGAAGTGTTGGCCCCCTTCCAGGTCATGGCAGTCAAGGGCACAGTTAAAGAAGAGTAATTCTTTATAAATCTTCTATAATAATAATTGGTGAACCCCAAAAATAGTCTCAGGGCCTTCAGGCTGGTAGGTTGGGACCAATTTTTAATACTCTTGAGTTTTTGGGGATCCATCTGGAAGCCATCTTTAGACACAATATAGCAAAGAAAAGGCGCAGAGTCTTTATGGAATTTGCACTTGGATAGCTTGGCGTAGTACTTTTTTGATATCCTCAAGATGGGTAGGCAAGTCCTGTGAAAATATCAGGATATCATCTAGGTATACCACGACATTCTTGTACAACAGGTCCTGCAAGATGTCGTTCATCATGTTCTGGAACACGGCGGGTGTGTTGCACATGCCGAAAGGCATTACTAAGTACTTGAAATGACCATCTTGAGTGTTGAAGGCTGTTTTCCATTCATTGCCACTGTGAATGCGAATTAAGTTGTAGGCCCCCTTCAGGTCAAGTTTTGAAAATATTTTGGCACCTTGAAGCCGATCGAACAGCTCTGAGATTAAAGGCAAGGGATATTGGTCTTTGATCGTGATCTCATTCAGACCTCGATAGTCGATACAAGGACACAAGGAACCGTCCTTCTTCCCCACAAGGAAGAAACCTGCGCCGGCTGGAGATTTTGATGGTCAAATGAATCCCTTCTATAAGTTCTCCTCAATGTATTCGGACATAGTCTTGTTCTCTAAGGCAGAGAGAGGATAGACACGTCCTTTAGGAGGTTCAGTCTTAGGTTTCAGTCTTATGGCACAGTCGTACGATCTGTGTGGAGGAAGGATGTCAGCAGCTTCTTCGGAGAATACATCACTGAATGATGCGTATTGAGGCAGCAGTCCTGGCATCACTGGAGTCATAGGCATGCAGTGGACAGGAGACACCTCCTTAAGGCACTTGCCATGACAATCTGGACCCCAGCGGGAGAGTTCCAAGGTGGCCCAGTCGAATTGAGGCTGGTGCGACTGCAACCAGGGTAACCCCAGAATGATGGGGTGCATAACCTTCTCCAACACAAAGAAGGAAATGGATTCTCTATGGAGGACTCTGGTATGAAGGGTTACCAGTTCGGTAAGCCAGGTTACGTCACCCGGCAAAGACTCTCCATGGATGGAGGATAAGAGCAGTGGAACTTTCAAAGTGACGAGGGGAATCCTCAAGTGTTCCACTAGGTGTCAAAGTATAAAGTTACCTCTTGCCCCTGAATCCACCAGGGCAAGAGTTTGAACTTCGGATGGACCGCAGCTCAGAGAGACTGGAAGAGAGAGCGGAGGAGAGGTCTTGGTAAGGCCTAAGAACAGTCCTCCTGCAGGACTTAGGCCCGTCCATTTTCCGGACAAATTGGGCATGTTGGGACATTGTGACCAGTCTGTCCACAGTACATATGCAGGCCATGCCTCTTACGAAGTCTTCTCTCTTTTGAAGTCAGGTAACTGCGACAGAGTTGCATCGGTTCTTCTCTACTGGTGACTGGTATTGCTGGGACTGTCTGGAGTGCAGGTTTAGCATGAACCTCCTTCTGAACCAGTCTGGTGGTAGGCTTGAGCTCTTTCACCTTATCAAGGAGCCAGTGGTCAACTGTAGTAGCCAAAGCTACTAGTTAATCCAGCGAGTCAGGTGTCTCACAAGTGGCCAGCTCGTCTTTCAAGTGAGTATCCAGACCTCTGAAGAAGAGGGCTTTCAGGCATTTGGAATCCCAGCATAGTTACACAGCAAGAGTCTTAAACTCTATTACAAAATCAGCCTGTGGTCGGTTGCCTTGCTTCACGTCCACCAGGGTAGAACCAGCAACAGTCACTCGAGTAGGATTGTCAAAGACGGACTTAAACAAATACAGAAATCTGTCAATATCCTGCAAAATAGGATCCTTACATTCCCACAGCGTAGAGGCCCAAGACAAGGCCCTTCCATCAAAATAAGATAGAATGTATGTAGTCTTGGCGTAGGCCATGGGCAAGTGAGAAAGCTGTAATGCGAAATGCATGCAGCACTGATTTAGAAAACCTGTAGTCCTTTGAATCTCTCCAGAGAAACAAATTGGAGCAGCCAGAGGTACAGTTTTCTTTAAAGTTACTTCAGGAAACTGACCTTCACTCCTGGAAGTAGCGCCTTGATTCTTCTGTGCGTGTAGCTGATGATACGCAGAAGGTAGTTTCTCCAATGCGAGAGAGGGAGCAATTTTAGATCTAATTCTCAGTAGAGCACAGGACTTGGTGAGAGAGGTAATGGTGGTGGGGCCGCTTGGCAATAGTGATCATAATATGATCAAATTTGATTTAATGACTGGAAAAGGAACAGTGTGCAAATCGAAGGCTCTCGTGCTAAACTTCCAAAAGGGAAACTTTGATAAAATGAGAAAAATTGTTAGAAAAAAACTGAAAGGAGCAGCTACAAAAGTAAAAAATGTCCAAGAGGCGTGGTCATTGTTAAAAAATACCATTCTAGAAGCACAGTCTAGATGTATTCCACACATTAAGAAAGGTGGAAAGAAGCAAAACGATTACCGGCATGGTTAAAAGGGGAGGTGAAAGAAGCTATTTTAGCCAAAAGATCTTCATTCAAAAAGTGGAAGAAGGATCCAACAGAAGAAAATAGGATAAAGCATAAAAGTTGACAAGTTAAATGTAAGACATTGATAAGACAAGCTAAGAGAGAATTTGAAAAGAAGTTGGCTGTAGAGGCAAAAACTCACAGTAAAAACTTTTTTAAATATATCCGAAGCAGAAAGCCTGTGAGGGAGTCAGTTGGACCATTAGATGATCGAGGGGTTAAAGGGGCACTTAGAGAAGATAAGGCCATCCCGGAAAGATTAAATGATTTCTTTGCTTCGGTGTTTACTGAAGAAGATGTTGGGGAGGTACCCGTAATGGAGAAGGTTTTCATGGGTAATGATTCAGATGGACTGAATCAAATCACGGTGAACCTAGAAGATGTGGAAGGCCTGATTGACAAACTGAAGAGTAGTAAATCACCTGGAGCGGATGGTATACACCCCAGAGTTCTGAAGGAACTAAAAAATGAAATTTCAAACCTATTAGTAAAAATTTGTAACCTATCATTAAAATCATCCATTGTACCTGAAGACTGGAGGATAGCAAATGTAACCCCAATATTTAAAAAGGGCTCCAGGGGCGATCTGGGAAACTACAGACCGGTTAGCCTGATGTCAGTGCCAAGAAAAATAGTGGAAAGTGTTTGAAACATCAAAATTACAGAACATATAGAAAGACATGGTTTAATGGAACAAAGTCACCATGGCTTTACCCAGGGCAAGTCTTGCCTCACAAATCTGCTTCACTTTTTTGAAGGAGTTAATAAACATGTGGATAAAGGTGAACTGGTAGATGTAGTATACTTGGATTTTCAGAAGGCATTTGACAAAGTTCCTCATGAGAGGCTTCTAGGAAAAGTAAAAAGTCATGGGATAGGTGGCGATGTCCTTTCGTGGATTGCAAACTGGCTAAAAGACAGGAAACAGAGAGTAGGATTAAATGGACAATTTTCTCAGTGGAAGAGAGTGGAAGTGGAGTGCCCCAGGGATCTGTATTGGGACCCTTACTTTTCAATATATTTATAAATGATCTGGAAAGAAATACGAGTGAGATAATCAAATTTGCAGATGACACAAAATTGTTCAGAGTAGTTAAATCACAAGCAGATTGTGATAAATTGCAGGAAGACCTTGTGAAACTGGAAAAATGGGCATCCAAATGGCAGATGAACTTTAATGTGGATAAGTGCAAGGTGATGCATATAGGGAAAAATAACCCATGCTATAATTACACAATGTTGGGTTCCATATTAGGTGCTACAACCCAAGAAAGAGATCTAGGCATCATAGTGGATAACACATTGAAATCATCGGTTCAGTGTGTTGCGGCAGTCAAAAAAGCAAACAGAATGTTGGGAATTATTAGAAAGGGAATGGTGAATAAAACGGAAAATGTCATAATGCCTCTGTATCGCTCCATGGTGAGACCGCACCTTGAATACTGTGTACAATTCTGGTTGCCGCATCTCAAAAAAGATATAATTGTGATGGAGAAGGTACAGAGAAGGGCTACCAAAATGATATGGTGAATGGAACAGCTCCCCTATGAGGAAAGACTAAAGAGGTTAGGACTTTTCAGCTTGGAGAAGAGACGGCTGAGGGGGGATATGATAGAGATGTTTAAAATTATGAGAGGTCTAGAACGGGTAGATGTGAATCGGTTATTTACTCTTTCGGATAGTAGAAAGACCAGGGGGCACTCCATGAAGTTAGCATGGGGCACATTTAAACTAATTGGAGAAAGTTCTTTTTTACTCAACGCACAATTAAACTCTGGAATTTGTTGCCAGAGAATGTGGTTAGTGCAGTTAGTATAGCGGTGTTTAAAAAAGGATTGGATAAGTTCTTGGAGGAGAAGTCCATTACCTGGTATCAAGTTCACTTAGAGAATAGCCACTGCCATTAGCAATGGTAACATGGAATAGACTTAGTTTTTGGGTACTTGCCAGGTTCTTATGGCCTGGATTGGCCACTGTTGGAAACAGGATGCTGGGCTTGATGGACCCTTGGTCTGACCCAGTATGGCATTTTCTTATGTTCTTATGTTCTTGTTGTTCAGGGCCAGGTCTGGCATGGCCTGCAGGGCATTGAGCTGTGCCAGATACATGGAGTTAGCAATCTGTTTTGTTCTGTAGGGTTTGGGTGGACCCTTGGACACTGTGGCAGCTGACCACGCCCTAGGTCAGGCTCAGCTCTGGACACACAAACACAGATTATATCTTGTATTAGACAGTCTATGATGCCACCATAGGTGGCGGTAGTGAGTAGAAGATGGAGCCCAGCTGGGCTAGTATTCCTCAGGGCACTGGAACAGCGGCTTCTCTGGTAGTAGTGCTGTAGGAAGAACTGAGAAAATGAGTACACTGAGATATTCACAGAGTCCTCAGTATGGAGAAGCCCTGAGATAGGGAGAGCACTGGATGGCCCACGCCATCTTGTGCTCCTACCATGTGACAGGGGCTGACCAATGGCACCGGTAGCCCCTGTGACATAGTAAGGGCAAAGGCTATCGGCACCACTTTGATTACTGGCAGCCGATGGCCCGAGTGCAGGAGATCGCTCTCGGACCCCTGCTGGACCATCAGCGGCTTTTGGCAAGTCTTGGGGGACCCTCCTGACCCCCACAAGACTTGCCAAAAGTCCAGAGGGGGTCCAGGAGCGACCTCCTGCACTCGGACCGTGGGCTGCCAGTATTCAAAATGGCACTGATAGCCTTTGCCCTTACTATGTCACAGGGGCTACTGGTGCCATTGGTCAGCCCCTGTCACATGGTAGGAGCACAAGATGGCGCCGGCCATCCAGTGCTCCTACCATGTGACAGGGTCTGGCCAATGGCACGGATACTGTCACATGGTAAGGGCAAAGGGCCATCGGCGCCATTTTGATTAGTGGTAGCCGTCAGCCCGGGAGCAGGAGATCGCCACAGGGACCCCCACTGGACCACCAGGTACCTGTAATTTTTTTTTGGGGGGTCGGGAGAGTGGGGGAAGCTAAGGGATTAGTTTTAAAGGGTCGGGGTGGGTTTAGGGGTTATTTTTGTGTGCCGTTTTTCCCATCCTCCCCCAAAACGATAAGAGAACCCCCACGATCAATATTGTGGGGTTTTCCTATCGTTTTGGGGAGCTCCCAATTTCTGACGATTTTGAAAATATCGTCCGATATTTTCAATCATCTGAAGCCCGATTCACATCCCTACCAAATATGCACACATAACAGATGTCTACCACTTATCAGATAATATTTGGCTTATCCGGCTAAATACCGGCAAATCCACCTCTTAGCTAGGAAAGTCTTAAAAAGAACTACATAGCTGGATAAATAAGATAGCTGGATAAGTGTCCAAACACTAGTTATGCAGCTTTCTTACTTATCCACCTATGTAGCACTTTTCTTTTACTTATCTGGCTATCTTGCTTAGCCAGAAAATTCCTAAATGGTGCTTCTTAGTTAGATATTTATTGCCTCTTAGCTGGATAAGTCATATTTTGATATATAAACATATTTTGATATATAAACATGTTGTTGTGTACATTTATGCACATTTTATATAATGTGCACACATTTGCATGCATGATATAAAATACAAGTGCATGCATGCATGCACCCACATAGCTGCCTATATGGGCATGCTTGCACATGTTTTAAAGATATCCTCTTCATATGCATCCATATTTTTTGTACACATAAAATCAAATTTTTGCATATAAAATTTTTGCATATAAAATTGATTTTATACAGAGTTGTGAATATGTGAGTATATAAAAGACCATGGAGCGATGCCTCTGTAATGCTCCATGGTGAGACCGCAACTTGAATACTGTGTACAAGTCTGGTCGCCACGTCTCAAAAAAGATATAATTGTGATGGAGATAAGATGATAAGGAGAATGGAACAGCTCCCCTATGAGGAAAGACTAAAAAGGTTAGGACTTTTCAGCTTGGAGAAGAGACGGCTGAGGGGGGATATGATAGAGGTCTTTAAAATGATGAGAGGTCTAGAACGGGTAGATGTGAATCGGTTATTTACTCTTTCGGATAATAGAAAGACTAGGGGGCACTCCATGAAGTTAGCATGTGGCACATTCAAAACTAATCAGAGAAAGTTATTTTTCACTCAACGCACAATTAAACTCTGGAATTTGTTGCCAGAGGATGTGGTTAGTGCAGTTAGTTTAGCTGTGTTTAAAAAAGGATTGGATAAGTTCTTGGAGGAGAAGTCCATTACCTGCTATTAATTAAGTTGACTTAGAAAATAGCCACTGCTATTACTAGCAACGGTAACATGAAATAGACTTAGTTTTTGGTACTTGCCAGGTTCTTATGGCCTGGATTGGCCACTGTTGGAAACAGGATGCTGGGCTTGATGGACCCTTGGTCTGACCCAGTATGGCATGTTCTTATGTTCTTATAAAAACAAATCAATAAATAAATGCAATAAAAAAGAAGAAGATCCAAGAAAATGAAGGAAAAAACAGAACATATTCCACCACTTAAGAATATAGGATAGCATGGAAACTACTCCGATTTCTAATTGGCTCCATCAACCCCTCAAACTAAGCTGTCAGCAAAGTTCTTCATTCAGACAGTTAAAGAATAAAAATAATAGGACAAGAGCAATTTATCTAGTTGGACCACAGGAGCTGGTAGTAGGGGTGTGAATGGGAAATATTGAATTTGTTTCATTTTCCATGCTAACATTACATGAGAAAGGCTCTTGTTCCCGGAGCAAGATATTAACAATATGTTAATAGGTAAACTAAAGACCAACCTCGTGCATCAGCACAAAAATAAGAAGCACGTGGGTACACTTGGTCATATACTGTAAATGGTGACCATTTTAGGGTACAAGCTTTCTGATTAAAAAAAAACAAACTCAATTTTAAAAAGTAAAATGTTCATGAATATTTCAGTTTAAAACTGAGCTTTTTTTTTTTTTTTTAAATCTTGAAGCTTGTATCCTAAAATGGCCTGTTTCAAGAGAAACCATGCAGGGAACACATTTCTACAAGTAAAATATATGTCGATAGTAAGTGCAAATTTTTCTGTTTTCTTTGTTATGTTTTATTCTATTTTTCCTTTCTTTTTTTCCATGTGCAGGACCCAGGTCTCGAGCTTCCTCGTGCCTGGGCCTGCCCCTTGCTGTTGTTTTATTAGTTGTCTATGGTGTCTGGTTTCTGGAGGGTGTTGGCAGTATTTACTTGTTCATGCAAAGCCATTCTTATATTTTTGTATGCATTTCTGCTGCAGCTTCTCCCTCGGGAGGCCCTGCTCTGCCGGCTTGGTTTGGTTTGTTGTTACAGCCCCTGTCTAGTTATTAAAATTGACTTTTATGAAGTCTTTGCTCTGCAATTTATGTCATAGAGATTTAAATAATAGCTTTATGATATATATTTATTTACTGGAACTGGAACTGATCTATTTTTGGAACTTCAGCATAAAGTTATACCACCCTTTCATTTGCCAGGAGAATGCATGTACTGAGTTTTACACATGTAAATGTGTTTTTTAAAATTGCTACTTTTACGCACATTAACTCCTTTGAAAATTCAGTCCATAGGGCTGAATTTTCAAAAGGTTTTTTGCAAATAAATGGACATTAAGGGGATAACTTTAAAAAGGATTTCCATGCATTAAAATGGGTTTTATATGTGTAAATGCACTTTACCCATGTAAGTGGGCTATTGAAAATTATTACAGTAAGTGCCATTGAATTGTCCATAGGTTATACATGTGTACACTTTTTGTGCGAAAATGGCTTTTCAAAAGAGTTGCATATATAAATGTAGCATATATCTTAGCAATTTTCAGATGCCCATTTATGCGCTTAGTGGTGGTAACTTTCAAACTGGCGCATGGGTGCGCTTTGGCGCATGTATGCCGGTGTGTGCCCAGGTGTGCGGCTATTTTGTAACTTGCACACACATATGCAGCCAGATGCATAATTTAGCTTTCTTCCTATCGTGTAAGTAAGGATATTTTAAAACCAGCATGCATCCACGCCATGACCAGTTTCACCAGTTCGTCCATGAGTTCACCCAGCGTTGAACTAGGTCCTCCAAACCCGCCTGGTTTAATAGCCTGATCTCCCCCCAGCTATCCCAGACCCTTTGAACTCCTATGAAATGGCTGTTCTTTTTTTCAGTTATACCTCTTCCATAGCAGAAGCAAAGTTAGGCAACAGAAGGATTTGGGCATGCGGCAGGGTGAGTAAAGATTTACGTGCACATCTCTTGGCCACACCCTAAAATGACCCATGCCATGCCCAGACCATGACTGTATCACACCTCTTTTTGAAATCAAGTGAGATATGCATGCAGTGGCAGATGCATGCATTTTTTTTTTAATTTGGGTGACGTGCGCAAGCCCAACCTCTGCGAGCTTCCCCCAGTTGATGTTCCTCAAAGTGCCTTTATGCATGTAAAACCTATTGATAATTCAATGGTATATATTGTAGCAATTTTCAAAAGTCCACTTACAACTGCAAAGTGCATTTTTTTTAAAGTATGTAAATACTTTTAAAGATCAAGTCCTATGCATGTAAATGGGTTACTGAAAACTACTATGATATATGCTACTTTTACACCCATAGGGGCAGATTTTCAAAGGGTCACGCGCGTAAATCCAGGAGGATTTACATGCGTAAGGGGGTTACGCGCATAAACTTTTGAAAATCCGGCCCATTATGAACAAAAAAACAAAAAACATTCACAACCAAAGATCAAATATGAAAGTACCAATCGATTATTCATTTAAACCATTAGGAAAAACAGTGTTTAAATGAAAAATCCAGCGTTGTTCTTTTTGATTTGAGTAAAGATGAAATGTCACCACAACGTTTAGATGGATGAATTACATCACTAATACCCCACCGTAGATCTTCAAAAACATGATTATAAGAGATGCAATGAGACACAATAGGCAACTGCAATTTCTTAGTTTTGAGGCAACTCCTATGTTCACGGATAAGGATTCAAATTAAGCACTTGGCACGAATGACATAGACTAAGGGACAGGGACATTGGATAACATAAATAACATTATTGGATTCATAGGTAGTATGAAAGCTTCACGTGAGATCATGTAACAGATTGATACATTAATTTCTGGGATCAAGTACTTTATCTTTGGAATCATTTCAATCATCTTTAGCAGAACACAAATAATTTTTGGATCAATTTTAAGACCTCAAATAAGCAATTGAAGATTAAGAACTAAGAAGTACTGCCGCGATGAAGAAGATTTCATCATAAATAATGTATATCGTTGGTTGAATCCTACCTCATCTTCAAATTCATGTTCCAAACATGTCACTTTTGATGACTCTGGAGAGGATTCTTCCAGTGGGTCAGATGTTGCTTCATCAGTCCCCCATTCTTCCTATTTTTAGGGGGCAATTGTCAGATGCAGTGGTCACAGCGTGGCCAGAGAACTTGTTGGAATCAAATCTCCCAAGCATATGCCGATTGGGAGGGACCACAAACGATTTCAAGAATGAGACTTCCACAGCAGTAATTAATTTATCTTCATTTCCTTTGACACAACATTGAGAAGTGGTATTAAACCTTGGCCTTTGTTATGTTCCAATGGTACAATATGAACCTTTCAAGTATAACATTTGTGTGCACAAATTTATTTGGTCTTTACAAATCAAATTATTTTTTTCATCATAGGATTTACAGAATAATGATAATTTGGTTGTCCATAGAAAATTTGGTAGAGTTCCTCATGGCCCTGTAGGTCCTTATATTGCCACATTTTGGGATTTGGTCTTACAACAATATATGTTAATTTTTTAACAACAGAACAATAAAATATTTTACAATCTGAGTTCAGATCAAAAAAGGGCTTTGAAATCTTTGTCATCAGATTTATGTATTGTCATTAAGCTGGCTAACAAAGATGTTTTTTAGTTATTTTGGATTATTCTCAATATTGCATGGTAATTCAGAAGCAGGTTAATGACATGGTTTATTATACTCCTTTGAGTGATGATCCTACTTTTAAGATCTTGGACCACATCTGTGAATTAACATCTGTTGAGTCAGCACCCTTTTTGACATCAAAAGAGCGTTCTTTTTTAGTTACAGAACATCCTCGGATTACAATGATTTATGGGCTTCCTAAGGTTCACAAAACATTACTCAGTCCTTCTTTAAGACCTATAGTTTCCAGCAATGAATCTGTATTGGAGCTTTTGGCCATTATTTTTGGATAGATGTCTTCATCCATATGTATGTCAGATGAGATCATATGTTCAAGATACCACTCAGGTACTTAAGAAGCTAGATAATGTGCTTCCTTTACCATGTGACTGTCTTTTGGTCTCCTTGGATGTGATCTTTTTATACACTGTTTCCCACTCTCGTGCTTTGGATGTTATTGCTAAAATTTTGAATAACCAATCTGACTCATGTAGGATTCCTACATCTTTTTTGTATGTTCTTTCTCTGTTTGTTCTCAAAAATAACTATTTTTCTTTTCAGGATCAATTAGTTTTGCAAAAACTTGTCATTGCCATGGTTTCTGCTGTGGCTGCTTCCATTGCCAACTTGGTTATGGATGAGTTTGAATCTAGATATATTTATCCTTCTGACCCCTTTAACAATAAGGTCATCATTTGGATGTGATATATTGATGATTTATTTTTTTATTTGGCAAGACTCTGTTTTGAACTTCTTGTTTTTCATCAGTGGATTAATTCTTTGGATTTCTGGCTTCAGTTCACCATTTCTTATGATTCTCATAAATTACCTTTTTTTGATGTTGAGGTGTCTAAGGAGGGTGATTCTGTCCCTACCAGTGTTTACAGGAAACCGATTAACAGGAATAATCTTTTATGCTATGAAAGTTTCCATCCAGGTGGTTTCAAGGCTGGCCTACCTGTAAGCCAGTTTTTTAGGATTCGTCATATTTGCTCTACTCTTGCTAATTTCAAATTACATGCATATGGGCTGGCTATGTGATTTTTTGAGGGAGGATATCCCTACCCTACTGTAAGAAATGCATACTGCAGGGTCTTGTACTCAGAACATAGCTCTCTTTTACAATACTGTGACAAACTCAAAAATTTTCCTCTGTATGTGTTGTGCCTTTTTTCAATAAAGCATCTGTTTTTATTTTATTTATTTAGAGTTTTTCCATACCGGCAATCGCGATAGGTATCACATCATGCTGGTTTACATTTAACAAAGGGGTGTAAAATGAGGATACAATAAAAACATTAACAGCTGTGGAGTGAAATGTTGCAGTTACAATAAAACAGGGAAATGCACAACTGGGAGCAGAGAAAAGGCGATAGGAATTTAACAGAGAGAACAATTATTTACAAATTTATGGTATTTACAATGTTATGGAATTTACAATGTTATTGTTTACCGTGTTATGGTGATGTCTAAGAGTAAGTTAAGGGTAAGTTAAGGTTCAGTTGGGGTCTGGAAAGGCTTTCTTAAATAACCACGTTTTGAGTCTTTTCCTGAATGTTGGAAAGCAGGGTTCCTGTCGCAGATCTGGTGGAATGGAGTTCCATAGAGGTGGTCCTGCTGTGGAGAAGGCCCTGTCTCTGAAGGTTATATGATGAGAGGTTTTGGAGTGTGGTACATGTAGAGATTCTCTATAAGACTCTCTGATGGGTCTGGAGGAGGTATATTCTCTGAATGGGATTTGTAGGTTAAGCGGAGAATGTTGATGGATAGCTTTATAGATGGTGGTAATGGACTTATAGATGATTCTATAGTGAATTGGCAACCAATGTAGGTCTTTGAGGATTGGAGATATGTGGTCTCTTCTCCTTGTGTTTGTCAATATTCTGGCTGCTGTGTTTTGAACCATCTGAAGAGGTTTGGTGTGAGATGAGGGGAGACCTAATAATATAGAGTTGCAGTAATCTAACTTAGAGAAGATTATTGCTTGCAGGACTGTTTTGTAGTCATGAAAGTGGAAAAGTGGTTTTATTCTTTTTAGGACATGTAGTTTATGAAAGCAGTCTTTGGTTGTTTGGTTAATAAATGATTTTAGGTTTAGCCGATTATCAATTATAGCTCCTAAGTCTCTTACTTGTGATATTTGTAAGTTGGCTGGTGGATTTGTAGTGATGTTACTGTTTCCCGGGTATATGAGAAGGAGTTCGCTTTTTGAAGAATTTAGGATTAAGTTTAGACTGGAGAGGAGGCAGTTGATTTCTAGAAGGCAATTTCCCCAGAATTCTAGAGTTTTTGTGATGGATTCTTTAAGGGGGATCACGATCTGGACATCGTCGGCGTATAAAAAGTAAATGTTAAAGAGTGAGGGTGTTAGCACTGCCGGCCGCAGCACGCTGCAACCGGGACCGGGTGTCATGGCCGCCGGCTTCGGCGGACCGCGACTGAGGCCAGGGTGGCGGGTGCGCAGGAAATAGCTTACTCGGGATGCCAGGTAGTGCCGAGGGTTCCTGCGGGAGCAGGCAGCCCCTTCCTTCTTTCTGATGGCTGCCGCTACTGCTGGGATCGGCAGCGTGGCTCCGCGACGATCCGGCTCCTCCTCCCCTGCTCCTAGGAGCCGCGTGCGTGGCTGATGGGTATTCTTAAAGGAGTCATGACAGCAAGTGTCATGGCTCCCCCTGAGACTCCTCCCCTGGCTTCCTGTACTTAAGGCAAGGGCTGAGCATTCAGTCCTTGCCTTGGTATTGAGGTTCCTGCCTGAGTGTGTTCCTGGTTCTTCATTCTTCGTCCCGTTCTGCTCCCCTGCTCCGTGGATTGATTCTTGGCTGCTGACTTCTGGACTGGTGGACGTGTCTTCTTCTAGCTTGATCCTGGTACTGCGTTGGACTCTTCTCCTGGCTTGACCCTGGTATGGCTTTGGACCCTTCTCCTGCTTAGACCCTGGACTGGACTCGGACCCCACCTGTGTATCGAACCTCGGACAGGCTTTGGACTCTTCTACGACTCCGTCCTCAGACTGCTACGACCTGCTGGAGGCGCCAGCCGTCTGGAACCCACGACCCGCAGGAGGCGCCTGCATCCAGACCTTTCGACAGTCTTCAGAGGAGTCGCCTAAGTCCCAGCGGCCGGACCCCTACAGGCTCCTCCTGGGGGGAGTTGCGTGCTTCCAGGGTAAAGTCTTCTATCAAGCCTCTTCAGCCCAAGTGGCCTCGCCCTTCGACGGTAGCTATCTACCTCGAAACAGGGGTCCACTTTCATAACAGAATACCAAGGTCATGGACCCGGCAGAGCCTCAGCTTGGCAAGCCATTCCAGGACTAGCCCATAAAGTCATGGAACAACAACGCATACTGGAATCCATGGCAGCCTCACTAGAGCGACTTCATACGTCTGTACTCTATGGCAGCTGCTCAGGCTGTTTCTTCATTAGTACCAGCGTTGATGTCAAGCACCGCCCGAACTGCAATTCTGCTACCCATACCTCCACGCTGTGCAGGGGATCCTCAATTATGCCAAGGATTCATCGACCAGTGCAGCATGCATTTCCAGCTTCAAGCTTCTTCGTTTCCAGATGACCTCACTAAAACTACTTATATTTTATTGCTCTTGGAAGGGAAAGCCCTGGCATGGGCTTCTCCCTATTGGCGGTGATCAGACCCAGTCCTGCAAGATCTTCAAAAGTTCCTGGAGTTATTCACTGCTGTTTTCGATGATCCTGGGAAGCAGGTAGTAGCCGGTTCTAAACTTCTGCAACTTCAGCAAGGGAACCGAGCTCTCACTGATTACACCATTGAGTTTAGAACACTAGCTTCAGAGCTTCACTGGGAGGAGAATTGTTTGTGTTCCATATATTTGGAGGGTCTGTCGTCTAAGATTAAGGACGAGATTACGGCTCGAGAATTACCAAGATGCTTGGACTCTATTATAGACTTAGTAACTCGGATAGACTGGCAACTACAAGAAAGAGCTCGTGAAGGAGCCAATTCCAGAAGAACCACCTCATGGAACTCTCCTCGTCCAATATCGACTGGCTCACGAACTACACCTGCTTCCGAAGGAATTGTAGAAGAATCTATGCAATTGGGATGTGGTCCTCTTTCTCCTGAGGAACGAGAAAGATGCCATCGTGCAGGCCTCTGTATGTATTGTGGAGGAACGGGTCACCTCATAGCCTGTTGCCCGATCCGTCCGGGAAACTCCAAAGCCTAGGCTCCGGCGTGGGAGTAACCCTAGGCATTACCTCTCCAGTTCCCCCACTCACTCTTCGGATTTCTTTGGAACTAAAGGACCTTCAATTTTCTATCATGGCCTTAGTAGACTCTGGTGCAGGAGGGAGTTTCATCCTTCATGATATCGTGGAAAAACTCCATATCCCTCTTCAACCTTGCCCCAGGCCATTGATCATATCCTCCATTCATGGAGATCCGCTACCAGGAAGGATAACCCATCAAACTGTTCCTCTGGTGTGTTACATCGCTCCCAAGCATTCTGAACAAATTTCATTTTATGTCATCCAGAGAGCCATACATCCTGTGGTATTGGGTATCCCCTGGTTACAACGTCATAACCCTCAGTTTGACTGGACGACCTTAAAACTTCTGCAATGGGGATCTACTTGTCAAGAGACTTGTCTACAAGGAATCATGCCAACCGACAACTACATCTGCACCGCACTGCTTGAAGGACTGCCCGCACAATATAGTCAATTTGCAGATGTTTTTTCTAAAAAGGCTGCTGATATCTTGCCTTCACATCGGGAGTTCAAATGCGCTATTAACTTGGTTACAGGAGTATCACCTCCCCGAAGGAAGGTCTACACATTATCCGACTCAGAGACTCAAGCTCTGACCAACTACATCCAAGAAAATCTACAGAAGGGGTTCATTCGACGCTCTACCTCGCCAGCCGGAGCTGGTTTTTTCTTCGTGGGAAAAAAAGATGGCCCATGCCATTTTTTAAGATGGTACCAGCCATCCATTGCTCCTACCATGTGACAGGAGCCGGCCAATGGCACCAATACCCCCTGTCACATGATAAGTGCAAAGGGCCACATCACCATTTTGTTTACTGGCAGCCGACAGCCCGAGAGTGGGAGATTACTCCTGGGACCCCTGCTGGACCACCAGGGACTTTAGGCAAGTTTTTTGGGGGGTCGGGAAGGTGGGGGATTGTAAATAATTAAATCTGAAGGATCGGGTGTTTTTTTTTTTGTTTTTTTTGGAATGGGACAGCCAAAAAAAAAAGGTCAGAACCACGGGAAACAAAATTCCCCGCAGTTCTACGAAAACAAAACTGGAAACGATTACCGTTACGATACACATCTCTAGTTATTCCACAAGCAGATTGTGATAAATAGCAAGAGGACCTTGCAAGACTGGAAGATTGGGCATCCAAATGGCAGATGAAATTTAATATTTACAAGTGCAAGGTGATGCATATAGGGAAAAATAATCCATGCTGTACTTATACAATGTTTGGTTTCATATTAGGAGCTACCACTCAGGAAAAGGATCTAGGTGTTATAGTGGATAATACATTGAAATCGTCAGCTCAGTGTGCTGCAGTAGTCAAAAAAGCAAACAGAATGTTAGGAATTATTAGGAAGGGAATGGTGAATAAAATGGAAAATGTCATAACACCTCTGTATCACTCCATGGTGGACCGCACCTTGAGTATTGTGTACAATTCTGGTCACTACATCTCAAAAAAGATATAGTTGTGATGGAGAAGGTACAGCGAAGGGGGACCAAAATGATAAAGAAGATGGAACAGCTCCCCTCTGAGGAAAGGCTAAAAAGGTTAGGGCTGTTCAGCTTGGAGAAGAGATGGTCGAGGGGGGATATGATAGAAGTCTTTAAAATCATGAGAGGTCTAGAATGTGTAAATGTGAATCGGTTATTTACTCTTTCGGATAATAGAAGGACTATGGGGCACTCCATGAAGTTAGCAAGTGGCACATTTAAAACTCAGAGAAAATTATTTTTCTTTCGATGCATAATTAAGCTCTGGAATTAATTAGTTAGTGCAGTTAGTATAGCTGGGTTTAAAAAAGGTTTGGATAAGTTCATGGAGGAGACGTCTATTAACGGCTATTAATCAAGTTGTCTTAGAGAATAGCCAGTGCTATTACTGGCATCAGTAGCACGGGATCTACTTAGTGTTGGGGTACTTGCCAAGTACTTGTAGCCTGGATTGGCCACTGTTGGAAATAGGATGCTGGGCTTGATGGACCCTTGGTCTGACCCAGTTGGCAGTACTTTTGGGTGTTGCTTCTGCATATGATGCATCATGCCAAAATTAGTTACATGTCCCTTTTGCTTGCCTCTGCTAATAGCCCTGGCACAGTAATTAAACTGAGCAAATCACGAGTCCTCCATCACTTTAAATTGGCTCCAAATCATAGATTTCTTTCGTGATCCCTTCTCTATAGCCTTCGGGGTGGATGCTGGCACTGGAGTTGAAGTAGTGGGTGCACCCTGAGAAGCAATGCCAGGGGCAACAGTCACACTCTGTGCCTGCGCTGAATGCTCTTCCTCCTCATCATTATCAATTTCATCTCTCCCCTGCAGCACTGAAGTGGAGGCTAAAACAGAACTAACTAATCCTCCTAAATCTTCTTCAGCTGTTACTTCTTCCATTTCTGATGAGAATCCCACACAAGATGATTCTTCATCGGAATCAGAAGCAAACTGTGTCTGTGCTACATTTTCAGCGCTAACTAGAGTCTGCTGTTGCACTGCTGCTTTTGGGTCTTGCCCTTTTGTCTTACATGACTCAGCCTCCCCTTCCCTCACCTCCCAAAACAACAGGGTCAGAACAGGTGGTGGTGGTGCATCATCTTTAAATTTCAGTTTATTCTGGATGGAAGTGCCTGCCCCTCCAGAGATTTTAGATTGGAACAGCTCCCTTTTTAACTTTAATGGGGGAATGGCACTGCCTTTTGAAGTACCTCCTCTGCCAGTCCCAATCACTAGTCTACCTTTCCCTGACATCATGGATTTTATGTCACTGCCTACTAGGGATTTCAATTAAAAGAATTATTTCTTTATTGGTGAATGAACACCTCTGTACCAATATATGGGAGTGTGGAAAACTACACAGACACACACAGATGCACAGTGCAGTGCCTTGCCTTGCTGTACACTACAACTGAGACTGCTGTATGTGCACAAAAAAATGAAACTCCAGAGACAAGGCTGGAAGACTGAGAAAGCAAAATTCCTAGTGATGCTGCTTCTTGTTTGAAAATACCAACTCCCAGCCACTGCAACTCTCACACTATCTCCCAACCACACCACCCATACCCTGCCTGCAACTTACCCCAGGGGGGGTAAGATCAGCATCAAATGCCACTGCTGGCAGCTTGTCTCAGTAGGAGAGACAGAGAGACAGTCTGAGTTCAATAAAAAAAAGTGCAGTAAAAAAAAGCTTGGCTGGCATAACAGCAAAAATGAACAAATCTCTTTTTCAATGAAAAATTCTATCAAAGTAGCAAGCAATAGCAATTGAATACAGATTTGAGACACTCAGACTAGCTCTGAGTAAAGCCACCTCCTCCAAACTACAGCCGAGAAGAAAGTGTGTGGCATGCTGTGTGCTTAAGGTATAAATAGTACAGCAGGAACAGCATCACAGAGGATTGAGAACAGCGATTGGCTGCACTAGAAAAATGCTTAGCTCTGATACGTTGCCATTCTGGTCTCCTTGCCAACCTGTCTGACTCTATGACTGGGCTATGAGGTCACTTATGACTCACAGGAAAGGGCTGGTTGTTGCTCTGGATATTCCCACATGGCCTTCTCCTATTTCACAACAAAATCGGCCCTAACACACTGTACTCCAGAAACCTTAAGTACAAGTACAAAATATTTAAACAATTGGTTTCCTGGTCAATCTTTTTATGATTATAATGCACCACATAAACACAATTCAATGCTAAGAATGTGATGGTTTTGTATGACCAATACGCAATGAGTCTATATATCAATCAGACCCACCATGGAAAGGTCACATTACTTTATTATTATATCTTTCAACTATTTTTTTGGGTTTTATAATTCACTAAAATCAGTCTATATTGCCACAGGAACTCAAAGTATCACAATTGAAGATTCACTTCTATTATGACTTCATGAAATTCAGCATAAATGCGATACTTAGCTCATAGTAAAGTCCTGATGCGATCGCGTTTCGAACCCCGTGGTCCTGCTTCAGGGGGCAATCATCTTTTCCACATTTCTTAAAAGCAATCCTTGAGTCCACAATATTCCCTTATTGGCAATAGCAATGGCGTCTTTCTGGTCTTTTGTCAGCGGTCTGATTTCAGACACGCTAAGTTAACAACATGACGATATAGCAGGGTATTTATACTTCCTCCGGAAATTACGTCAGACGAAATGTCAATCGGGTCACTTAAAAACCAAACGGAGATCTAATCAAGGTTATCCAAAGGCAAATTAAACAAACATTGATAGAATCTTCTTTGCGTAGTGTAGATTAAATATAAACAGACGGACCCGCTACCCACACTGAAATCTTCCAAAAACATTTTGGAAGAGAGTTCTCAATCAGGTCGTCTCAATGATTCGGCCATTTCGATAGGGAGTTCTCACTAAGGTCGTCTCTATCCGGGCAAACAACACACGGATGAAACCTCTCATAAATATTGCAGTTCTCAATCCTGAACAGTGTTGGCTTGTGATGTTAGATATTTCTTCATCATACACCAATATCCCCCAGGTGGAATTTTTTGAACTCTTGCAGAATATATTTCGATCACACCCGCATCCCCATAGGGTACCTACTGGTTTTTTACTTCAGCTTTTGGAACTGGTGCTTTTCAAAAAATTTTTCAAATTTGCTGATAAATTCTTCCTTCCAATACAAGGTGTGGCAATGGGGGCTACTGTCGCTCCAGATATTGCCAACATTTATGTGGCAAATTTTGAAAAACATCATTTATATCCATCACAGTGGTATAATTGCATTACCCTGTGGAAACGATATATTGACAATGTTCTGTGCATTTGGACAGCCTCCAAAGAAGAACTAAAAAACTTTTTACAATGGCTTAATGCACAGAACTCTCATTTACAATTTACAGCTCAATACCATCAGTATTCAGTTGCTTTTTTAGTCATTTGCTTGGTTCATGAAGGGTGCAGAATCGTTACCACACTTCACAGAAAGGAGACGGATAAGAATCATTTTCTTTGGTATTCCAGTTACCACACCAGAAGATTAAAAGATGGTCTTCCTGTGTCACAATTTTTACGTCTTTGTAGGATTTGTTCAAGTGTTGAAGAATACCGTCTACAAACATCTGATCTTAAATTTAGATTTACTCAAAAAGGTTATCCGAGATCAGTGATTAATAAAGCCTTCAAGCATGCTTTATACCCTAATAGAGACCTACTCCTGCAATATAAACACTACAGAAACCTTACAGTCAGAACTTGACGTGCGTTATGAAGTTTTCAGCACATTCCAATGAAGTAGTACAGATCATCAAATCTCACTGGCACATATTAACACTCCATCAAGTTTTTGAAACCATTGCGAGGTTTGCTTTTTTATGTGTACAGAATATTAGAGATTTGGTAGTCAAATCTGTTTTTGATTCTACATCTCCTAGTCTGAAAGGAGGAGGACATCAATGCTGTGGGAGGTGTGATATGTGCACTCAGACTATAACAGGACATCAGTGGAAGTCTCCCACTCAAGACATCACAATCAATCTTATGTCCTCCAAATTTTGTGAATCGGAATGTGTTGTGTACCTAATTCAGTGTCCGTGCAATTTGGTGTATGTAGGGCACATAAAAAGAAAGATTCGTACGAGGCTAATTGAACATCGGAGTTGCATTAAGAATTCCAAATTAAAAGTTCCCCTTGTCCAACATTGTCTTTCAGCTCATCATAAATTTGCGGACCTTAAATGGTCCATTATAGAGAAGCTCTACCCAGGAACACGTGGTGGAGACATTAAAAAATGTCTAAATCAACGAGAACATTATTGGATCTTTACATTGCAGTCAGTATGCCCCTCAGGTCTCAATGAGAAAATTAATTGGTACACCTTAATATAAGGTTTGTTGGATTCGTGGACCCTTGGGCCGGTCGGGGCCAGAGGATGGATTGCTGAAGATGGTTGCAGCAGTGGCCCCGGCCGGGAGGCGGCAAGGACAGGCTGGTGGCTGGCCGAAGGTGGAACCCTGGGAGCCCTATGCGACCAAGGGCTTTGGCGAGGAAGCAGGAGATGATGGCGCTGGCACTGTGGTGAGAAGGTCTTTGCCCTGGAAGCCGATCCTCCCCCGAGAGGAGCTCGTAGGAGTTCGGCCGCTGGGACTTAGGAGATTCACCCTGGAAGCCGGAGTCCCCCCAGGAGGAGCCCGTAGGAACCCGGCCGCTGGGACTTAGGAGGGCCCACGGGGGCCTGGTCAGAAGAAGTCCAAGGTTGAGTGCCGAAGAGTCGTCGCTCGCCAGTCCAGAGTTGGGAACCAATGGATCACCGTAAGCCAGTCCAAGGTCAGAAGCCAGAGAATCAACAAAAGCCGGTCCGGGGTCAGAAGCCAGAGAATCAACGTAAGCCGGTCCGGGGTCAGAAGCCAGAGAATTACCGTAAGCCAGTCCGGGGTCAGAAGCCAAGAGTAAACGCAAGCCAATCCAGGGTCAGGAGCCAAGTAGAAGACACAGAAGCAGGAACGCAGCAACTCGATACAGGAGAACCTGGGAACCTCGTTGCAAGGCAAGGAGAGAATCTTGGTGCAGGGTTTAAATATGCTGAGCGTCTGACGTCATCCAGGAGGCAGTGCTGTGGATTCCCGCACTGGCCCCTTTAAGAGCCGGGGCCTGCCGCGTGCGCGCGGCTAGGGGGCGGGGCCTAGCCGCGGAGAACGCTGGCAGCCAGCGCGGCGTGGGAGCGCCGTACTCGGGGCCTGTACGGCCCGACCGAGGCTCGGGGGAGCCCGAAGAAGCGGCGAAACCGGAGGGGACCCGCGGCGGGGTAAGTGGCGGTTCCGGGGACGGCCCGGGATCGCAACAGGTTTCCCACTTAATGGGGAGTTTCAGATTTTTGACTGATTATGTGGATCTCTTTGTAGATCCTGTCATTAGAAGCTGTTCAGTCTCAAATGAATCATTAAAGAAATTTGCCTTATCTATAACCTGTTACCAAATCATTGAAGATTTTGATGTTTCCCATGTGTTTGCTGGTTCAGCCTCTTTTTTAGCGGATGATTTTTCCATTATGTGGACTTGATTGGGGACAGCAATATTATGAGAGTTTTCATCTGTGTGTTGCATGCTTGGGATAGAGACAACATTAGTGAGAACCCCTTCTGAAATGGCCGAATCACTGAGACTACCTGATTGAGGACGGCAATATTTATGAGAGGACCTTAGTGAGAGCTCCTTCTGAAATGGCCGAATCACTGAGACTACCTGATTGAGGACTGCAATATTTATGAGAGGTTTCATCCGTGTGTTGTTTGCCCAGATAGAGAAGACCTTAGTGAGAACTCCCTATTGAAATGGCTGAATCATTGAGTCGACCTGATTGAGAACTCTCTTCCAAAAAGTCTTTGGATGATTTCAGTGTAGGTAGCGGGTTCGTCTGTTTATATTTATTCCTCTCTATTTTTCACACTATGTGAAGAATATTCTATCAATGTTTGTTTAATTTGCCTTTGGAATTTTTCCATTATGTGGACTTGATTGAGGACTGCAATATTATGAGAGATTTCATTTGTGTGTTGTATGCTCGGGATAGAGACGAACCCCTCCTGAAATGGCCAAATCACTGAGACTACCTGATTGAGGACTGCAATATTTATGAGAGGACCTTAGTGAGAACCCCTTCTGAAAGGGCCGAATCACAGACTACCTGATTAAGGACTGCAATATTTATGAGAGGTTTCATCCGTGTGTTGTTTGCCTGGATAGAGACGACCTTAGTGAGAACTCCCTATCGAAATGGCCAAATAATTGAGACAACCTGATTGAGAACTCTCTTCCAAAACATTTTTGGAAGATTTCAGTGTGGGTAGCGGGTTCATCTGTTTATATTTATTCCACACTACGCGAAGAAGATTCTATCAATGTTTGTTTAATTTGCCTTTGGTTAACCTTGACTAGATCTCCATTTGGTTTTTAAATGACCTGATTGACATTTCGTCTGACGTCATTTCCGGAGGAAGTATAAATACCCTGCTATATCACCATGTTGTTAACTTAGTGTGTCTGAAATCAGACCGCCGACGAAGGACCAGAGAAGATGCCATTGCTATTGCCAATAAGGGAATATTATGGACTCAAGGATTGCTTTTAAGAAAATGCGGAAAAGATGATTGCCCCCTGAAGCAGGACCGCGGGGTTCGAAACGCGATTATGTCTGGACTTTACTACGAGCTAAGTATCGCATTTTTGCTGAATTTCATGAAGTCATACTAGAAGTGAATTTTCAATTGTGATACTTTGAGTTCCTGTGGCAATAAGGACTGATTTTAGTGAATTATAAAACCCAAAAAAATAGTTGAAAGATATAATAATAAAGTAATGTGACCTTTCCATGGTGGGTCTGATTGATATACAGACTCATTGCGTATTAGGGATGTGCAGAGCAAAAGTTTATGTCCATATGTCAATATGTCCCAAGTGGGTCCCATTTGCGGCCAATATGGACATAAAAAAAATTAAATGAGTTGGGTATATGTCCATATGTGCAAATAAAAATTTAAACCCCTCACCCTCCTTAATCCCCCCCCCCCAAGACTTACCAGAACTCCCTGGTGAACTAGCGAGGAGTGAGGACGCCATTTCTGCAATCCTCTGCGAGGAGCACGTGACGTCGGCGCCACGTCGAGTGACACGGCGTCACGTGATTCCCCGCAGGGTCGCGCCGGAACGCTCGTTCGGCCCAAAAGGAACTTTTGGCCAGCTTGGGGGGGTTGGGAGGCCCCCCCACAAGCTGGCCAAAAGTTCCTGGAGGTCCAGCGGGGGTCAGGGAGCGATTTCCCGCCGCGAATCGTTTTCGTACGGAAAATGGTGCCGGCCATACGCGTATGGCCGGCGCCATTTTCCGTACGGAAAATGGCGCCGGCAGGAGATCGACTGCAGGAGGTCGTTCAGCGAGGGTTCCGGCGCCTCGCTGAACAACCTCCTGCAGTCGATCTCCTGCCGGCGCCATTTTCCGTACAAAAACGATTCACGGCGGGAAATCGCTCCCTGACCCCCGCTGGACCTCCAGGAACTTTTGGCCAGCTTGTGGGGGGCCTCCTGACCCCCACGAGACTTGCCAAAAGTCCAGCGGGGGTCCGGAAGGACCTCCTGCCATCCAATCGTGTTCGTCTATGGCCGCCGCCATTTTTCGGCGCCATTTTGGAAAATGGCGCCGGCTGAAGACAACAAGATTCAGGAGCAGGAGCCCGTTCCGGACCGCTGCCGTTCCGGACCGCCGCTGGACCCGCAGGTTATTTAAGTCATTTGGGGGGGGTTCGGGAGGGTGGGGGATTTAATTTAAAGGGTCGGGGGTGGGTTTTAGGGGGTTTTAGTGTGCCGGCTCACGATTCTAACGATTTATAACGATAAATCGTTAGAATCTCTATTGTATTGTGTTCCATAACGGTTTAAGACGATATTAAAATTATCGGACGATAATTTTAATCGTCCTAAAACGATTCACATCCCTAGTCCTCACTCCTCGCTAGTTCACCAGGGAGTTCTGGTAAGTCTTTGGGGGGGGATTAAGGAAGGTGAGGGGTTTAACTTTTAATTTTGGATCAACAATCGCGATTTCCAACATATCCAACATAGCTATGTTGGATATGTGGGAAATCCGATCGTTTATGTCGCATCACTTTTTTAAGTAAAAAAAAATATATGCGTAGCGTTTTACATATGCGGTCAATACGAATGCACACCCCTATTGCGTATTGGTCCTACAAAACCATCACATTCTTATCATTGAATTGTGTTTATGTGGCACATTATAATCATAAAAATATTGACCAGGAAACCAGTTGTTTAAATATTTTGTACTTCTCCTATTTCAAACAGCCACTAAAAAATCACTGCGAACCAAAAGAATGAAACTAATATGATATGTTTCATTCGTGGGGGATCGCCATGCATTTCGCGAACCCAAGAATCAAATGAACAGGGACTTATGCGTTCCGGATTGCACATTCATTGAAAACAAATGCACATCCCTATTGGATAATGTGAACATTAATTGGTTGATGTTCACATTATCCAAATAGTAAACTTTCCTGTGACATTTGTAATACAGAATCAGTACATTCTATAACCTATCATACACACTAGGAACTCTTGTATGCTCTCTTTCTGAGATGAAATAGATCTGGAGTTATACTAAAATGCATTTATTTAAGGATTGATATTTAACTGGAGACTTAATGTTTGAGACAGCAGATGTGTTTCATTACATTTTGGCATGAGGTGTGCTTATGGATCAGGCCAGACAGCATTTATAGGTTTTTGAACAGCACACATTAAATAGACCAAAGGATTTGCTATTTACAATGTTCAAGTATTTCATGAGTCTTTTTGAACTTTGGCTTCCATAGTTACCTGACAGTATCATAAGATTAACTGCCTTACTGGCAAAAAGAACTACACAGGAGCTCCAGTTTTCTTAAGCATGCCAACATTTATAGGAGAAACACATTAGGACTGAAGAAATATTGGCATGTTTAAGAACATTAATGCTCTTGTGTAGCCCATTTGTGCAGATGGGTGCAGATATTTCAATGATACCGTCTGCATGCTTACCTCCCTTTAGTGCAAATAGATGTATCAGAATAGCTTCACTAGGCTTACATGATTTAAATCACCTCATTCACATCAAAATGCCTAAGACATTGCATGATATATTCCATAGGGATGTGCAGAAGGAAAAATGTTGTTTGGATTCGGTTTCAGTTTCACTGGGACCCAAATTCATTTCATTAGTTTCATAGGGGGGAAAACCAATTCATTGATTAGTTTTATTCGTTGTCCGTTTTCCCAATAAAGTCAATGGGGGAAGTATTTGCAGCCTATTTTTGGCTGCAGAATTGGGGTTTTCTTATCAATTCTGATGAAACTTCTGGGGAACAATCATCAGAACGAGAAAAGAGCTCCAGGGTACTTAGACTGTGGCAAAGTGGCACCAAAGTGGCATGAATAGCCTAAGGCACTTTAAAGGAGCAAAGGGGTACCAGGAGTGGCAAGAGTGCTTTAACAGAGGTGCAAAGCAGCAGCGAGAGTGTCAAAAACACACCCCAGCATCAAAAGAGAGCACTGATAACAGTTGCATGAACCCTCAAAGGCAACACGACAGGCTAAGTGGCAAGACAAGTGGCATCAACATCCTACAGCACAATGAAGGAGGAACATAGCAAGCAGAAAGATTAGCACCAACACACTGAGGAAACATGATTGTGGCAAGAACACCACAAGGAGTAGAGTGAGTCGTCTGGTGTATGTCAGCAAGGCAGAGTGGCAGAAAGTTGATAGGGGCAAGACAGGCTGGCAGAGTGGAGGTAGTCAGGTCCCTGTGGTTTTGATATGGGCAATCACAAATCTTACCCCAAAACTAATGTATTCCAGTCACCTAAGTATGTATACACAACTCCGAAAAAGTTAGGAGTGAGCGTGTCTCGAGATAGACCGCGTTTAATTAAAAAGAATACAGAAGCCAGATATGTGAAGTGCTGAACCAAAAAGGATGGTCTTGGATGGTTGCTATGTCGATACAGAAGTAAATCCCCTGAGGCAGGATTTTGTCCGAAACACGATCGTGTCGGGATTAGACTCCTAATGGATGAGTATTCAAGTTCTTCTTGTATCTGAATTTTTGAAATATAGCAAACTGGGAGCCAAAGTTGGTGTTAAATATTTGGATTTTCAGCAGCAAGCCTTGGAAAATTTTATTAAATGGACAAAAAATCCTAAAAAATATATATAAAAGTTGTTGTAATTAAAAGCAAGGTGACCCTATACTGGATCAGAGTCTGTGGTTGATCACAGACTCTTAGAGTAAGGGGCCTACATATGCAATCTTGAGTTTGGCTATATGATTGTGTGAAATTGATATTGACCAGTTGTACCACTTTTTCGGAGTTGTATTTGATATGGGCAAGACAGGCTGGCCCAGGGGAGAGTTCCTTTCCTTTGCTCAGGAAAGGGCTTCCTAGAATGGGTTTGCCCCTAGAGTGGGGTGTTTCCATTGGCGTCTAATGAGCTCTCGCTGGTCTTTTAAAATCTGGTGGATGTAGCAGATATACAAACGAGAATTTTCAAGGCCGATGCGGAGGAGGTTTCCATGTGACCTTCTTGTCTTAAAAGAGCACTGCTGTCCCAATATATTTGAGTCTGCAAAACTGCCCACTGCCCACTGATGCCCAGTGCACTACCTTCTTGGCTTAAAAGAGCACAGAGAGATTCTGAGTTCAATAAAAAAAACAAAACTGCAGTTAACAAAAAAGCCTGGCTTGGCACAGCAGCAAAAATGAAGAAATATATTTTTCAATGGAAAATTCTATCAAACTTGCTATAAAATTGAATATATCTCCCACCCACAACACCCAAATCCTGCTTGCAACCTACCCCTGGGGGTAAAATATAAAAATAAACAGCAAAATGCCACTGCTAGCAGCATGTCTTAGTGGGACAGACAGAGAGACTGTCTGAGATCAATTAAAAAAAAATACGGTCAAAAAAAGCATGGCTAGCTGGGGCAATGCGGCAAAATCAAACAAATATCTTTTTCAATGGAAAATTCTATCAAAGTAGCTAGCAATTGAATACAGATTTGAGACACTCAGACTAGCTCTGAGTACAGCCACCTCCCTGGACCACCTCCGCAAAAAAAGAGCATGGCACGCCACGTGCTTACCGTATAAATAGTATAGTGTTATCAGGAACAGCGTCAAGAGCACTGAGTGAGAGCGACGATTGGCCGCATTAGAAAAATGCTTAGCTCTGATAGGTTGCATTCTTGTCTCCTTGCCAACCTGTCTGACCCACTCTATGACAAGGCTGTGAGATCACTTATGACGCACAAGAAAGGGCTGGTTTTTGCTATGGATACTCCCACATGGCCTTCTCCTATTTCAAAAGGCTGCTAATAAATCACTGCAAGCCAAAAGAATGAAACTAATATGATACGTTTTATTTGTGGGGGATCATGATGCGTTCCGCGAACCCACGAATACAACTTATGCATTGCGGATTGCACATTCGTTGAAAACAAATGCACATCCCTAATATTTCATAACTACCTTCCAGATGCCCATTAATAATCCAAATACAGTAGAGCTCTCATTCATGTCTCCTTGAAAGGAGAATGAAATGTTTACTGCAAATATATCTATATCTATATCTATCTATCTATCTATCTATATATATATATGAAATAGCAAAAGCAAAATACACATAAAAAAATGGAAAGTGTTATACATATAAACCTACACAATGTATAATTTATCTGTATTCTGTTTGAATCTTGTAAACCGTTATGATGGCTAAACCGAATGACGGTATATAAAACTGTACAAATAAATAAATGAGGGGAAAAAAGATGATATAATAAAGCATGGGACAGATTCTAGTGATATCAGAAGTATCACTCATTCAGCACATGCTTTTCTTTTACCTGCAACTGCAAACCACAGAAACAAAAGTACTACACAGCACACAGACAGGCACAAAAAACAGACATGAGCAATGGGCATGGAGGGGTGGATTTTTAAAAGTTTAATCTAACATCCCTTCCTGTGCTGATTTCTTCAAATTGGCAGTGGCCTTTATAAAGGGAGCAGAAAAAGGGCTGTTTCATTTTCTCTTGGTCTAAAATTGAACTGCACCTTAGTGGCTCTTTGGAGCCAATTTAATAAAATGCTTTCATACTATCATAATTTCAGATGTTAATTTCATTTATCTTTTTATATACACCATAGTAATGCTGCATTATTCAATGTACGTTAGTGCATTAGTTCACATTAATGTTTATCATAAACTTAATGGAACAAAAAGGTTAAGGAGATCCGTCCCGTACGATTTCATACAAATCATCCCATTAATATTAAATTGGATTAACGCAAATCATGGAAAGAAACATGGTTTACATTAACTGGAGTCAATGCTAAAATTTAGCTACACTTCAGGAAGAGTAATTAGGCTGTAGTGTTAGCTGCCACCAGCTAATTCCAACCATAATGGGAGCTCTGATCTTTGCCTTCTCATTGAAGAATAATGGTCCTTCACAGGCTAAAGTCCTTCAGCAACCACCCTTGGACAAAAATCAAGACATCCCAGACTAAAGTCAATCTCCTCCCTGTCGTCACCCCAAAAAAACTCCCCCCCAAAGGCTTGTCAGCCTCCTCTACAAACCTTTTTAAAACTTACTTATTTATTTATTTATTTATTTATTTATTTAAAAGTGGTTTATATACTCTTTTACAACGAATGTTAGTCAAAACGGTTTACATTTGTCAACATACATAATTAAAATGACATTAAAACGCATACCATAAAACAATTAAAAAATAGAGAAAGGTGACATAATCATGGCTATTAGCCAGATAGAAGTAAAAAAGAGAAAAAAAGAAAACATATGAAGAGAAGAGCAGGTGTAATGGAGCTGCTTACAGAGTAATAGCGAGCGATCTAAAAACCTTTGAAAATAAATAGGTTTTCAGTTTTGTTTTTTTTTAATTCAGTGTGCGATGAGATTTGCCTTAGATGGTCTGGGATAGAATTCCAGAGCGAGGGGCCTGCGACTTTGTGTGATGTCGAGTCTGGTCAACCGAGGTGATGGTATTTCTAGAAGATTTTTATGTAACAAATGTAGCTGTCTCTTTGGTTGATAGATGCGAAGGAAGGAGCAAAGCCCAGCGGGGGTCCGGGAGCGATCTCCTGCACTCAGGCCATCGGCTGCCAGTAATCAAAATGGCACCGATAGCCTTTGCCCTTACCATGTAACAGGGTATCCGTGCCATTGGCCGGACCATGTCACATGGTAGGAGCACTGGATGGCCCACGCCATCTTGTGCTCCTACCATGTGACAGGGGCTGACCAATGGCACTGCTAGCCCCAGTGACATAGTAAGGGCAAAGGCTATCGGCGCCATTTTGATTACTGGCAGCCGATGGCCCGAGTGCAGGAGATCGCTCCCGGCCCCCCGCTGGACAACCAGAGGCTTTTGGCAAGCCTTGGGGGACCCTTCTGACCCCCTCAAGACTTGCCAAAAGTTCAGCGGGGGTCCGGGAGCGACCTCCTGCACTCGGACCGTCGGCTGCCAGTATTCAAAATGGCGCCGATAGCCTTTGCCCTTACTATGTCACGCGGGCTACCGGTGCCATTGGTCAGCCCCTGTCACATGGTAGGAGCACAAGATGGCGCGGGCCATCCAGTGCTCCTACCATGTGACAGGGTCCGGCCAATGGCACGGATACCCTGTCACATGGTAAGGGCAAAGGGCCATCGGCGCCATTTTGATTAGTGGCAGCCGACGGCCCAGGAGCGGGAGATCGCTCCAGGGACCCCCATTGGACCACCAGGTACCTGTAAAAAGTTTTTGGGGGGGTCGGGAGGGTGGGGGAAGCTAAGGGATTAGTTTTAAAGGGTCGGGGTGGGTTTAGGGGTTATTTTTGTGTGCCGTTTTTCCCGCCCTCCCCCAAAACGATAAGAGAACCCCCACGATCAATATCGTGGGGTTTTCCTATCGTTTTGGGGGAGCCCCCGATTTCTGGCGATTTTGAAAATATTGTCTGATATTTTCAATCGTCCGAAGCCCGATTCACATCCCTATAAATGAATTTACCCATGTAAATGGCCTTTGCTCCATCAATTCTTGGATAAACCAGGGAGTAGACCTAACTTTATTATGTAACCATTTTTCTCTCATCGGTGCCATTATATTATATACTTTACATGAAATTATTGTACCACTTATCTGTTAGATTTTCAACAGAGATCATATCCCAATTCTGATCTGTAATGTTCAGATTCTTATTGAGAAGCAAACATTTCCATATATACTTAAAGCTCTTTAACTACTTAACATGACTATTATCCCTAAGCTGTATAAAACATTTTATACTAAGAGGTAGATTTTCAAAGGGTTGCGCATGAAAGATACGCGCGCAACCCCCGAAAACCTACCCCTGCCTCCCCCTGCTCATGCCGAGCCTATCCTGCATAGGCTCGGCGGCGCGCGCAAGCCCCGGGACGCGCGTAAGTCCCGGGGCTTGAAAAAATGGGCATTCCGGGGGCGGAGCCGTAGGTGGGGCACTGGCCCAGGGGCATTCCGGGGGCGGGTCCGAAGCCTCCGGAACAGCCACCGGGCCGGGGGATGGAGAGCCAGCATGCGCAAGTTAGGCCTGCCCAGAGGCAGGCATAACTTCTTCAGTTAAGGTCAGGGGGGGTTTAGTTAGGGCTGGGGGGGTGGGTTAGATATGGGAAGGGAGGGGAAGGTGCGGGGGGGGGGTCAGAAGAAAGTTCCCTCCCAGGCCGCTCTGATTTCGGAGCAGCCTTGGAGGGAACGGAGGCAGGCTGCTCGGCTCGTCCTGTGCAGGTTGCACAATTGTGCACCCCCCTGCGCACGCCGACCTTGGATTATATAACATGCGTGCGGCAGTGTGCGCATGTTATAAAATCGGGTGTAGATTTGTTCGCGCCGGGTTGCACGAACAAATCTTCGCCCGCCGCATGTTATAAAATCTGGCCCTATATGTATTAAAGGAATGATCGGACCAGAGAACTTTATGAGTTGCAAGGTCTGTGATGCTTTTGGCCCAAGACCGCTGACATATTAAAAAATCAAATACATGACCAACCCTATGAGTAGGATCAAATATCAGGTATTAACAATGTATTGCTGACAATACTGTTGCGAGAGTAACAGTGGACCCTTGAGCCGGCCTGATGGAGAGAGAGGAGAAGAAGGAGTCTCCATGGAGAGAACACAGGCTGGGAGGTGGATGCTAGCAGAGCGAGACTGAAGCTCTTCACCCTGGAAGCCGGAATCCCCCCTGGTGGAGCCCTTGAGGATCCGAGCCGCTGGGACTTAGGTGACCGAAGAAGATGACTTCACCCTGGAAGCCCGAGGCTCCCCCAGGAGGAGCCCGTGGGAACCCAGACCGCTGGGACTTAGGCGAACAGCAAGGTGGAAGAGACGGTCCGAGGTCGAGGCAGGCAGCTGGCAAGCAGAGTCGGAGGCAGGCAGAAGTCAGCACCGGAGACGCAATGCCGGAACAAGCAGGGAAGATCCGGGACTGAAACAGAAGCGGAGCAGGAACTGGAGAACGAAGAACTGGAACTGGAACTGAAGCGGGAACTGGAGCAGGAGAGGAAGAACTGGAACTGAAGACGAAGATCTGAAACTGTAACTGGAAGGCAGGATCAGGATTCCAATGAGAGTATAGACAATGTCCAGAGCACACAGAAACATGGATAGCAGGTAACCTTGTTGCAAGACATTGACTGAGGGCAGACGCCGGCCTTAAATATCCGCCAGCGTCTGACGTCACAAAAGGGGCAGCTTGCGGTCTGGCGGGAAAAGGCCTTTAAATTGCCCTCCCTCACGCGCGTCTAGGAAGGGAGGGGCAATGTTTAGAGACTCGGCAGCGTCTCCCTCGTGGAGACGCCGCCGAACAGGCCACGCAGGCCCGCCCAGACGCGGCGACTGCTGCCCGGAACCAGGCCTGAGGAGCGGTGAAACAGCAGGTGGGTCCCGGAACCGGGACCCCAGAAGGAGAGGTAAGGTCGCGGTTGCCAGCGCTGTGACCAGGACCGCAACAAATACAGTAAAATATTCCTGAGTACGACCTGATCAATCATCATCCAAGTAAATATTAAAATCTCCAACAATAATAAATGTATGAAATCTCAAGGCCAATAAGATTATGCAATCAAACACAATTATTAAAATCTTCAGCTAGGGTTCTTGGGGAAAAATTAAGCACACAAAATATCCAATCGCAGAACATCACTAAAAGAACCTCCACACAGGGAGCTGTGACAAACTGTACTCACTGAACTTTCAAGCTCCTTTTATAAATTATTAAAAATCCTCCACCTTGCTTATGCAATCATACCTGCTAAATATAAGAATAATCAGCTGGATAAATATTAAACATTATAGGGTCAAAATGAAAATGCCATGATTCAGTCACAAAGAATAAATCAAAGTTTTTCTGTGCTATGGCATCTAATAAATTTTCTTCCTTAATGCAAATGGAATGTATGCTTTGCTATATGATCTGCCAATGTTACACCTGTAGCCCCTGCACAATAGGACCAGGTGCTCCACTATACTTTTAGAGCCCTGTTTATGTTAACGTTACGTGCCTTTAAGCCCCTGAAGCTTGAGAGATTAATTTGGGTATTGGAGATCCAGAGAAGTTCTGTGCCTCAGACCTGCAATTAATTCTGCAGGAGGCAGCTGAAAAGTAACCATTTTATCAGGGTAGTTCCTGACTCAGCTATGGTGGATTACAGCTATCTTGCCCACTTCTAGCCTGATATTCCTGAAGGCTCCCTAGGAAAAAGATGCAGTACATCCTATGTAATTGCATCCATTCAGGAATCATTTCTGGAGTCAGCCCCTAGGGATTGTGAGTAATTATGTTTACAATTTGAGTATGGATGGCCAGTGCCATTGCTCCTACCATGTGACAGGGGCTGACCAATGGCACCGGTAGCCCCTGTGACAAAGTAAGGGCAAAGGCTATCGGCACCATTTTGAATGCCGGCAGCCGGCGGCCCGAGTCAGGAGATCACTCCAGGACCCCCGCTGGACCACCAGGGACTTTTGGCAAGTCTTAGGGGGGTCAGGAGGGTGGGGGTATATTTGTTAGTGATACGTTGTAGTCATGGGGGTTCGCCATACGTTTCGTGAGCCCCACGAATACAACGAATATGGTATATACATTGCGGATTGCCAATACGTTGCAAACGAATGCACAGCCCTATCAAACAGCACACATTTTTTATGGTTAATAGTCTCAGGCCACACAACTATATACATTTCTACAAGTTAGCAAGAACATTGAATATTTGACAATTTGGGGTTGTTGACCCACACAGTATACCACCATATAGAATAGAAGGGTCTTCTTGCATTCCCGCTTAATCAAGTATTATTATTATCCTTCCACTTTTTATCCCAAATCTCACTCATGTGAAAAGATGCAACTGGGCCAGTAGGCAGTGTTGACCTAGGGGGTCAATTGTATCTAAACCACTGCCCTCTCCACAGTGTTCCTTCCGCTCAGCTGAAAGGTGTGTGCCAATGCTGGGGTCCATGCCCTATTGGGGACCTGACTCTACATCCCAATATGTCACTGGGGTCCACACCCTCCTGGGGGTCCACTCAATCTGCTGTTGGAGTCCATGCCTTCTTGGGGGGCCTCTCAATCTGCTTCTGGGGTCCACGGCCTGCTGCGGTGTTGCATCCGTCAGTCTCAGACGGCTTCAACCTCTGTGCCTCAACTTTCTTCCTTCTCTCTCTTCAAGCCTTGGAAGATGGCTGCTGCCGTGTCTTCATGCCGCTCTCTTCTCTGTTCACCATGTTTCTCCTGAGGGTCTCCTAGGGTGCACATGTGCATGCCACCCACATCTTTATCCACGTCATGGTGGGAAGCTCGGGGGCATCCCCTCCAAGTGACGTCACGTAATCCGGGTATTTAGCCTGCCCTTCGTTTGCCAACAAACTGAATTATCAAGGATTGGATTGCTTTCGGTTTAAGCTGCTCTGCCGCTTCCCAGCTGCCACAGGAAGCTCTCTCTGCCCTTTGGGGTATTTCATCTCTAACATGGGTACCCGCTCCTCGGGGGCCCTTGTGTTTTCTTTCAAGTACCTATCTGGGATACCGGGTATTCGCTTCTCGAGGGCCTGCTCTCCCTACCTTGGTACCTACAGTTCAACTACTTTTGCCTGTCAGGATTTTCATCAATACAGCTATCTACTTCAGTGAGTAACTAACATTGTCAGTCTGTCTCATCTTCATCTTCAGCACTGGAAGTCTACATCCGGGACTTCCTCTACTACCCTGCACTTCCTGCCATCTACACGAACGTGGGACTGGTCACTGTAAAGGATCGCTATCCCTTACCACTCAGCTCGGAGTTATTCAACAGGTTACAGAAGCCAAGATATTCTCCAAGCTTGACCTCAAAGGAGTGTATAACTTAGTTCACATCCACTCTGGTGGCGAATGGAAGACGGCTTTTAATACCCGGGATGGGCACTTTGAATACCTGGTGATGCCCTTCGGCTTGTGCAATGCCCTGGCTGTCTTCCAAAACATGATGAATGATATTCTGTGTGATCTACTCTACCAATGTGTCATTGTCTACTTAGACAACATCTTGCTATTCTCCCAGGACCTGCTATCCCATCAGGAGGATGTCAAAAGAGTTCTGCAGAGACTTCGCGAGAACCGCTTATACACCAAGTTGACTAAATGCAAATTCCACAAGGAATTTGTGCCCTTCTTAGGATACATTGTCTCAAACAAACATTTTCAGATGGATACTCAGAAGCTTGAGAGTATTCATAGATGGACACCATCCACTGGCCTAAAAGCTCTAAGATGATTTCTGAGATTTACCAACTACTACAGGACCTTCATCAAAGATTACTCGTCATTGACTGTTCCATTAACAGTGCTGACTAAGAAGGGAGCCAAAGTTGCCACTTGGTCTACGGAAGCTGTGACAGCATTTCAGAAGTTAAAAGACGCCTTCTCAAGCAAACCATGTCTCTGCCATCCGAACCCTACACGACCCTTCATTGTGGAAGTCAATGCCTCGGACGTAGGTGTAGGAGCCGTGCTAAGCCAGACCAGTGACTCTAAGATCTTGCACCCCTTCTCATTCTTTTCCTGATGCTTCTCGCCAGCAGAGAAGAACTATGGCATTGGGGATAAAGAATTGTTGGCAATAAAAATGGCATTTGAAAAATTGCACTTCTGGCTTGAAGGTGCACAACATCAGATTACTGTTTACACTGATCACAAAAATCTGGAGTACCTCCATCACGTTCAATGCCTTAACTATAGACAGGCAAGGTGGTCCCTGTTCTTCAACAGATTTGACTTTGTACTGAAATGTCATCCTGGTGATAAGAATGACAGAGCAGATGCATTATCTCGCTCTTTTCTCTCTGAAGACGTACCTGATGAACCCCAGCATATCAAGGACCCGAAGAGAGTTCTTCTGACAGCTACACATCCGGTACCCCCGAGTAAGACCATTGTACCCTGCAATTTAAGAAAGAAGTTGCTAGCATGGGCTCACGATTCGAAACTGGCCGGACACCCTGGTCAACGGCGAACACTGCCTATGCTACAAAAGTACTATTTGTGGCCCACCATGAAGGAAGACACTTTCGCGTACGTAGCTTCCTGCTCCAATTGTGTCAGACAGAAACCTCCGCCCGGACATCATTGGGGCCTGCTTCAACACTTGCCAGTACCAGATGAGCCCTGGACCCACATTGCAACAGATTTTGTGGTGGACTTGCCACTTTCTGGAGGTAACAATACCATCTGCGTTACAGTGGATCGATTTTTGAAGATGGATCACTTCGTGACTCTCCCTGGCTTGCCTTCAGCCATGGAACTTGCTAAACTTTTCATCAGGCACATCTTTTGCCTACATGGCATGCCTAAACACATTGTTTCTGACAGAGGAGCTCAATTTACAGCAAAGTTCTGGAAAGCCTTGTGTAAGAAATTCGACATTACTCTTGACTTCACCTCTGTGTACCATCCTCAGTTGAATGGCCAAACTGAGAGAATGACTAGAACTCTCGAACAGTTCCTTTGCGCCTATGTTGGTACACGACAGAATGACTGGGCTGAACTGTTGCCCTGGGCTGAATTTGCCATCAATTTGCATCCAGCATCATCTACTGGATTTACACCTTTTGAAGTGGTCTACGGACGACAACCCTTACCACCTTTACCACTTCCAATTTCTGTGTCATCCCTAGCAGCTCAATCTACTGCCAAAGATATACAGCGGCTATGGAGAAAGACTAAAGAGATGCTCCAAAAAGCAGGACAAAGAGCAAAGAAAGGCTATGACGCTCACCGTAGCAAGGATCCTGAATTCCAGCCGGGTGATAAAGTCCGGCTGTCTACCAAACATCTAAGACTCAAGCTTCCATCTGCTCGATTTGCTCCACGCTTTGTTGAACCCTTCCCTGTTCTCCAATGATTGGGCTCACTCACCTATAGTCTGAAACTTCCTCCAGCTATGAAGATTCATAACGCATTCCATGTTTCACTGCTGAAACCGCTTGTTCTTAGTTAGTTTTCCACCAGGACACCTGAATCTACTCCTGTTGATGCAGAAGAAGACATTGAGTACAAGGTTGATGCCATCCTTGATGTAAGAAAGAGAGGCAGAGTTTGGGAATACCTCCTGTCATGGGAGGGATACGAACGAGAAGAAAACTATTGGGAACCTTTGGCTAGTATCATGGACAAAGAGATGCTTCATCAATTTCATAGATCGCATCCTCAAAAACCAAGACCAGGTAGGGGGTCTGGAGGGGGCCCTTTGAAGGAGGGTACTGTGGCGTCCGTCGGTCTCAGACGGCTTCGACCTCTGTGCCTCACCTTTCTTCCTTCTCTCTCCTCAAGCCTTGGGAAGATGGCTTCTACCGCATCTTCATGTCTCTCTCTCCGGCATCCCTGGAATGGCAATGGCGATGGTGTTCACCATGTTTCTCCTGAGGGCCTCCTAGGGTATGCATGTGCACACCACCCACGTCTTTATCCACGTCATGGCGGGAACCTCGGGGGCATCCCCGCCGAGTGAAGTCATCACATCCTGTTAATTAGCCTGCCCTTCATTTGCTAACAAACTGAGTTAGCAAGGATTGGATTGCTTCCGGTCTAAGCTGCTCTGCCGCTTCCTAGCTGCCGCAGGAAGCTCTCTCTGCCCTTAGGGGTATTTCTTCTCTAACCTGGGTACCCTCTCCTCAGGGGCCCTTATGCTTTTTTTCAGTTACCTATCTGGGATACCGGGTACTCGCTCCTTGAGGGCCTGTTCTCCCTACCTTGGTGCCTACAGTTCAACTACTTCTGCCTGTCAGGATTTTCATCAATACAGCTATCTACTTCAGTGAGTAACTAACATTGTCAGTCTGTCTCATCTTCAGCACTGGAAGTCTGCATCCAGGACTTCCTCCACTACCCTGGCTGCCTGCCATCTACACGAACGTGGGACTGGTCTCCTCTCCTGAGGACCCCTGGACTACTCTACTGGGTTACCTCACTGCTGCCGCCCCTGGGCAGTACCACCAAGCTGTATAATAAATATGAATTATCTGTGTCTGCGCAGTACCCAAGAATCTACTCCAACACCTCAAAACCACAACATGCGGGACTGCTCAATCTGTCTCTGGGATCCACACCTTCTTGGGGACTGCTTAGTCTGCTGCTGAGATCCATGCCCTCCAGGGTGCCTACTTGATCTGCCACTGGGGTCCATGCCTTCTTGAGGGACCACTCTACCTCCAGATCCTCTGCTGTCCTTCAGTTCCTCTCTCTTGGTAAGATGGCTTTTCCTGGCTTTGGTTTACAGCTTTACTAGGCACTTGAGTTGCTTAGCATTCAGTGATTTTTACCTTCTTCAGTCTCAGCTTTCAGTGATTTTAGCTTCGCTAAGCTCCTGGCCAGTAATTCACTGTTACCCAGCCTGGATGGGTTACCTTCTCTCAACCAAAAGGCCAAGACCCAGGCAGGACCATGGAAAGAGAATGTATGCACATTCTTCCATCCTACCTAGACCTTTTCTTCTCTGTTGTCAAAGTCTGTATGGGTTACCTTCTCTTAGCAAATAGGCTAAGACCCAGGTAGGACCATGGAAAGAATAATGTGTGCACACCCTTCCAACCTGCTTGGCTTTTTTTCTGTTGTCTGAGAACTGGGTACCAAAGGATCTAAATCCACTTGTTAGTCAGGGTGAGAATCTGTTTGGTTTCTAGGACTGTTTTTCTAGTACATTTTTCTCACAAATCCCTCTCTCATTCAGCATTCTCCAATGTTGGACTTTTCCAGTCATAATTCTGTATAATTTAAGGCGATATTTCACTGCCAAGTTGGCAACAGTAGTATTTCATGCTTTGAATTTTCTCAAACTATTGTCATTTTTTTAAATAAGAGTTTTTTTGTGTCTTGCTGTTGGTTTTGCCCTAATGTGACAGACTTTATGGTTACATCACCAATAAGACCTGGGTGAGCCTTTAGTTCAGCTAGAGAGAGTATATGTTAGTTGTGAGAGGTAGGTTATCATTCAAATGTAGCCTTTCCCTTTTTTTAACTTTATTTTTATTGAAGTTTGACTTTAATTCCAATAAAATCTTATTTGAAAAGAAAAACTGAGGATACAATGCTTGAAAAAAAAAATAAGAAAAAATCTAGACTTTAAACAAATGCGTACATTTAACAGCAGTGTCCTCATAATAAACAAAATATGTGGAGGGAAAAGAAAATGGCTTTAGGGCAAACCAGCCATATAATACAAAGATATAGAGCTAGTAAATAACAGCTACCTAAATCAAAGCTGCCCCATTATAATAAGCATATCTTAAGCAGGATCAGGTCATCTAGCCTGGATAAAGCTCGCAGTTACCCAGGGTAGGAAAAAAATATATTTATCAGCATTTAACACTACAATACATTTGCATGGGTATCTTATAACACAAAAAGCTCCTAAAGCCAACACCTCCAGTCTCATAACAAGGACTTTTTTTTCTGCACGTTTGAGTTACTTGAGCAAGGTCAGGAAAAATCCAGTCTTTTGCCCCTTAAACAAAACTTCATGATTGCGAAAAAAACAAGCATAAAATGTTATCTCAATCCTGCAAAAACACAAATGAAATCAGCAAGGTAGCTGTATTATGAGACTGCAGAGAAGAGTTCTCTAATAGGTTCAATGAAACACCTAGCTGTGTTGAATCTGATTTCTGTTATGCTCAGGTTGTGAACCCTTGGGCCGATGGGAGGATGGTATACCTGAGGAGGTGGATCCATATGTTCGGGTGGCAAGGCAGGACAGAAGATGCGACCAGCTGACCCTTGGCACTGGAGACTGAAGCGACTGTGGAGGCAGACGAAGAGTCGTGACGTCAAGAAGAGGAACGGAGTCTTCGCCACTGGAAGTCTGCGGTGCCCCCAGGAGTAGCCCGTAGGGACCCGGACCGCTGGGACTTAGGTGGACCTTTGAGAGGTCAAGGAGTCGAGAGTTCGGTGCAAGGGCTAACTGGAGCTTCACCCCTGGAAGCCCGCAGTCCCCCCGGGAGGAGCCTATAGGGACCCGGACCGCTGGGACTTAGGTGGGCCCTTGGAGACGATGGTCCAGAAGAAGTCCGAGGTCATGTGCCAGAGGGTCGTCGCTTACCAGTCCGAGGTCTTACACCAAGGGATCGCTGCTTGCCAGTCCGAAGTCACACACCAGGAATCACCGCTTGCCAGTCCGAAGTCACACACCAGGAATCACTGCTAGCCAATCCAAAGTCAGGAACCAGGAGCACCAAGACGAGACAGGAAGTACAAGAACTCACTGAAGCAAGCAGACCTGACTACGAGAGACGTTGCCAAGTCGAGGAATGAGCGGAGGAAGCCTCCTTTTATACTTCCTCTGCTCTGGCTCATAGGGAACAGCTGTGAGTAGTTAAGGGGCCTGGCCCCTTTAAATCTAGGGAGGAGGCGCGGCCTCGTGCCTAAAGATGGTGGCGGCCATCTTGGATTTCCTCCACGGAGGAAACACTGCTGGATGCTGTGAGGGAGGAGCAGGGACGGCTCTCCACCCGGCGGCCATCTCGGGGACCCCTGCCGGAGCGACGGGCACAGGGTCAGGGACTTCCCCTGGAGCTGCCACGGCGGTTTGCCATCACGGGCAAGGTAGGGGGCCGCAGTCTTGGCCTTCCACAGCCGTGGAACACAACAATTTCTTCTTATTAGATGTCAGATAGAAAAGTTTTTGAATAGGGGGTTAAGCAGACTCTTGAATAAGCATAGCTTCCTTCTTATATAATTTGAACATCTCGATAGGGGAAAGTAGTGGGACTTGAGGAAAGTTGAAGATATTCAGTTTCAAATTCCTTGAAGCATATTCCAAGCTTTCAATTTTACAAGAAACCAACACAGAGACCACCATTTGTTTAGCTAATACCTCTTTTACTTGAGAAATAGAAGTCTCTAAATTAGAAATAGTTGACTCACAGACAAAGACTCAATGATCTTGGTGCAAACATTTTGAATGAATATCTAGTGTTATTGTTACTAAAGAAGAAACTGATTTTTCAACAGAAGCCAACACACCCCACAAAGCATCCAAAGTTACTTGGTTAGGTTTAGTAAATACTGGCCTAACTTGAAGAATGTTAATAACATCCTGAATCTCCTGGGAATCAGCTGTAGATACCATATCAGTTAGTGGGGCCTCACCTATTTCCAGGACACCAATCATCTCTCTCTCCACCACGCTTCATGACCCCAGAGAAATTGAAGCTGCACTGCCATTACCCGCTGCAATCCATCAGCAGTAACCTTTTCTTACTGCAGTCCATCAGCGGCAGTGAACAGCAGAGTGCCACTCAGCGATTCAGGAGTAGAGCTTGGAATCTTAATCTGCCCCAAAGACTCAACTCCTGCACAGGTGCACAGAAAAGGAGGGCAAGGTGATGAGCAATTGATTGGACTGGGAAAATATTTAGCTATCGATGGACCGGCAGCCCCTTCGGCCAAGTCAGGAACCACAATTGTTTGCTGGGGCAGCAATGGTGTGTACTCCAGAATGATGGTCTGCCAAGAAGTTCCTGTAGAGGGGTAAGATTGAACAACCCCTTTTCTTTTCCCCATATCTCGAAAAGAAAAGGGAACGAGGTAAACATGAGAGAAGGAAGAATAAGCAGGAGCTCAGAGGCATATGCGTCCGTTCAGGAAGCTATCTTGGACACGCTCCCCTAGTCCCTCCCTTTGAGGGGTTTGGAATGGCTGTCCTGAGAATCTAATAGCAGCTTCCTACAGAGAGCTCAGGAGGCAGTCCCTTCAGGTTTGCTGAGAGTTAGGAGGTAGATAGTTGTTTTACTTGAGTTGTTTTTTTCAGGTCCAGTCAGAGGAGCCAGGCAAACCTGGCTTGGTGGTCCTGACCAGGGTTGGGAAAGGTTCCTTATCCAGTCCACTCACTGGCTGGTTAAGATTTTCCTTCTGGGTCCATTTTTTGAGACTTAAGATGTTAGGAGCCTCATTGGACATCTGAGTCTTTCTTGGACTCAGGATATGGGGAACCCTGTGTCTGAGATGCCCAAGGATAGGGAAGACCTGCCCCTGAAGTGGTAATGACCCCCTACCCTAACCTCCCTTCCCCTTCCCCTCTCCTTCCCACCCTCTAAAACCCATTTTTTAATTTTTGTACCTTTTGTTTCACAAGTTACTTCAGGGCCCAACCTGAAGTACTTTGTGCGCACAGGCAACCAGGACAGCGAGGAATGGCACTGTCCCAGGCCGCCATGCTCTGCCCCCCCCCCCCCCCCAGACCACCCCCTTTGAGGCCCCAGCACTTATTTGCGTCCCGAGGTTTACGCGCATTGCTGGGCTACAGTACTGAATGCAGTGCTCCATGTGAGGGCTCACCAAAGACCTGTACAAGGGCATCACCACCTTCTTTTTCTTACTATTTATTCCTCTCTCTATGCAGCCCATCTATCTTCTAGCTTTAGCTATTGCCTTGTCACATTGCTTCGCCACCTTCAGATTGCCAGTCTCACCACAAGGTTCCATTCCCAGTCCATGCACATTAGTCTTTCACCATCCATCACATACAGCTCTTTTGGATTACCGCACTGCAGATGCATCACTCTGCACTTCTTAGCATTGAATCCCAGATGCTAAATAATTGACCAGTCTTCAAGCTTTCTTAAAACACTTTTCATTTTCTCTACTCCTTCAGGTGTGTCCACTCCGTTGCTTATTTTAGTATCATCCACAAATAGATAAATTTTACCTTCTATCTCTTCTGCAAATGTTGCTCACAAAGATATTGAACAGAGCCGGTCACAAAACTGATCCCTGTGGCACTCCACTTAACCCCGTTCTTGTAGAATTAATTTACTATTGCATGCTGTATCCTGTCAGTCAAACAGTTTACAATCCATGCCACTACCTTGGCACCCACTTCCAAGCTTCTCCTTTTGTTCACAAGTCTCCTTTGCAGGACTGTATCAAAAGCTTTACTAAAATCCAAGTAAATCATATCGAGCGCTTTTCTCTGATCCAATACTCTAGTCATCCAATCAAAAAATTCAATCAGATTTGTCTGACAGGAACTTCCTCTGATAATCCATGCTGCTTCGAACTGAGCAACCCATTGGATTGTAGAGAGTTTATTATCCTTTCCTTCAGTATTGTCTCCATTAGTTTTCCCACTACAGAGATGAAGCTAACCAGCCTATAGCGTTGCATCCATCGCTGCTCGACACCCTCACTCCGCCCTCCTTACCACTGTGGTGACTCCCTCCGGGCCTGATGGACGGTTTGCTGCCACGGCGTCTTCTTGCCATCTTCCTCCATCGTCCCCGGAGCGGCACGATGCTGTGGATCTGCCATGTTCCTGATGACGTAGGGCGCACGCTCCGAATTATGTACCAGCAAGGGCGCGAACCTCGGGGGCATCCCCCTGAACTGACGTCATCCGCTTTCAAATTAAAAGGTCTCAGAAATTGCTAACGGATTGAGTTAGCAAAGGGTTTCGCTACCTAAGCTACTCTGCCTCCTCGGACTTACCAGGGGTACCCGCTCCTCGGGGGCCTCGCTATCTTTTCTCTATTTCAGATTGCCTATAGGAACTGGTACTTGCTCCTCGAGGGCCCAAGTTCCTGAACACTCTGAAGATTCTCTACTGCCTGGAAGCTATCACAGATACAGACAATTGTGAGTTACCATCGCTCTCTCAGAGCTTTCCCTGGAACCAGGCACTTGCTCCTCGAGGGCCTAACCCTTTCCAGCTACTGAGCTTTCTAAAGACCTTATGTGAGATCTGTCATCCAGTTCTGGCTATGAACACAGCATATCCTGTCTACTCCCTATCTATAGTTTCTCTACAGCTCAGCAACCCTGGGATTACGGTTCCAGTACCTGAGGGACTTCAGCCCTGTCGGGCATAGCTGCTCACTACTGCTACCTCTGGTGGTTCTACTAACCTGTCTAATAAAAGAATTATCTGTGTCTGTCTCCATACTCAAGCCTAGCCAGTGGTCCCTCTCAGGATGTCCTCCTGGGGGCGCAGTCATCTGCTATCGGCCCAAGGATTCATCTATCTACATTCCTCTACAGCTGAGTGTCCTCTCCAAGCACTCCACTGGTAACAGATGGCTACTCCTTTCCTACCAGGAGTCTTCTGCAACAGATTCATAACAGCTTGCTATCTCCACCTCCTTCAGGAGGTAGTACACAACAGATTGCTACTCCTAGCTCTAACACAGAGTTTTCCTAACAAGATTGCTAACTCCTCCCCTTCATAGGAGTTTAACCATAACAGATTGCTAGCTCCTCCCTCCAAAAGAGCTCGCACATAACAAGATTGCTAACTCCTCCCCTCTCAGGAGTCGAAGCATAAGAGATTGCTAACTCCCTAGCAGATCCTCAACATAGTTTCCAGACTTTTCTCTGCTCCCAATCTTGTGAAGCAGGGCCACCTCCAATCTTCTCCAATCTAGTAGCAACACTCCTATTTCCAAGGATCTATTGAACAGGTCATGCAGTGGATCTGCCAACACATCTCTGGGCTCCCTCAGTATCCTGGGATGTACCTCATGCAGCTTTATGGCCTTATCCACTTTCAGCTTTCCTAGCTCTTCCCATATATTCTATTCTGTAAACAGAGTCTCATCTACTCCACCCCAATTTACAGTCTGGACAACCAGTGACAGTCCTTCTCAAGGGTATTCTTTAGTGAGCACCAAATTGAAGTATTTGTTTAATATTTCTGCCATTTCTTTATCTCTTTCAACACAATGATCTTGTCACCTTTCAATTTCACTATACAACTTTGGACCTTTCTCCTTTCTTGATATATTTGAAAAATCTTTTGTCATCTCACTTTACCTCTTTGGCAATCCTTTCTTCCTCATGACCTTTTGCTTTCTTGATTTCTTTCTTTGTCTACCTCAGTTTCACAAGATATTTTTCCCTGTGTTCCTCCTTTTGGGATCATAGATAGATAGATAGATATCTTGAATGCTTTTATTTTTTCAGCCATCTCCTTTGACAACCAGATCGGTTTCTTATACCTCTTAGTGTTGTTTACTTTTGTAACATTGAATTTTTGCCTTTGTAATTTCTCCTTTTAGTTCGGCTCACTGTTGTTCCACCTCTCTCATTTTTTCCCAGTCTTCTAGTTCTCCAGGTACATCCCCATTTTGACAAAGTCCATATTTTTGAAATTCAAACCTCAGGTCTTCATGTGATCTCTCTGTATCCTATATGCAATATCAAACCATAGCTTTGTTGATCACTGGTGCTCAAGTGGGCATCTACCCAGACATTAGAGACATTATCCCTGTTAGTGAGCACTAGGATGTTTGAACGGAGCCCATTGCAGGGTATCCACTATCTACTTCTTTTATATTCCACAGAAGGGATGCTCTAGTCTACATCTGGCAGATTAAAATCTCCAACATGCAACACTTCTCCCTTCTTCCCCAACTTTTTAATGTCTTTAACCAGATCTCTGTCCATTTCTTCTGTTTGAGTCAGAGGCCTGTAGATCACACCAGTAAAAATGAAAGCACCATCTTCTTTTTTTAGGACTGTCCATAATGCTTCTCTGCCTCATATCCCTTGCAATTCAGTTTCTTGGATAGTGTTTTTGACATAAACAACTGCTATTCCATCTTTTTGTCCTCTCTGTCCTTCCGTATCAAGTTATATCCAGAGAGGGCCATATCCCTCTCGTGAGAGACAGTGAACCAGGTCTCATTCTAGTGTGCACTAGGAAGAAGCTGTTATGTTTTTGTAAGGATGTGAACCCTGGGCCGAGATGAGAGGTGTCTCTGCCCACACAGAGGAGCCCTGTGATCACCATCAGTAGGTGCGGTCTCAGTGGCATAGGACACAGCTATATGATAGAGACTTTATTATGAAGGAAGGAAAGGCAGAGCCTGCAGAGTGGGAGATGCAAATAAGTAGGGTTCTGAGCAGTGGGGTATACTCAAGGTGATACCACTGATGTGAAGATCCAGTAGTGGCTCACAGAGCGGAGTACACCAGGAAGTACCTTCAGATGAGTAGAGATTACCTCAGAAGTGCAGATCCGGTAGTGGCTCGTAGAGCTGGGTTACACCGAGGATGTTAGTATTGAAGATGATGATGATGAGGTGCAGGAACCCGGAAGTGGATCTTGTAGCTGGTATGGCAATACCCTGCAGCTCAGGGTATACTGGAACAACTTCTACTGAAGAGGAAACGGTAGTGGCCCGAGGCACGGGGTACACCGCAAAGAAGCTTCAGTAAAGCTAGGTCGGCGTTGGCTGGTGGAGGCCGCCATTCTTCCTAGGATTGACGGTGAAGGGAAAAAGGAGGTGAGCATGAGAGGTCGCAGCCGTCTGCGACCGGGCGTAACAGAAGCTCATACAAATGTTTTATTCCATTCAGTCATTCAGTTGGTCCTTTTCTGTTTCTGGTATGGTTGTATGCGTGTGTGTGTGTTTTGTTCAGTTCATTTACTTTCAGACTTTATGCATATAAATGCTGCTTTACATGCATGAAATTGTTTTTTATGAGCATAAACTCCATAAATAAATGCAAATGAATGCACATCCCTGCCTGCACTGGATGGTGGATGCAGACCTAAAATCCCACAATGGAAGTTTATTCAGTGATGTTGCGTTATGTAGGGTTTTTGGCTGTTTTTTTTTAACTCAAGATGCAATTATTCATATTCACTTAGAGACAGCAAATACAATCTTGATGGAAAATCTTTGAAGTTTCCAGCAGGGGTAAAGCAACATCCATAAACTGACTGGCAAAGGTTTGTTTTTAATGCTGAAATATCATTAGTTGCTGTCATATACTTTGAAAACTGTGCTGTGTTTCGTTACATTTGAACTTACAACTGGAAGACACATAAATACAAATGTGACATTACAGGGTTAATGAACAAACAGAAACATTTGCAATACAATTTTTGAAACGGTGCAACCCACTGAATGACATCATGTGAAAAAAAATACTCTTTTCATTCTCATCTGGTTTCTTAGCCCCCTTCACTATACAATTTCCCTAACACAATAATGCAGCTTTCTGAAAATGCTTTTGAAAGAAAGGAATGTCTCACAACTTTGCAAAAGCCTGGAAAAGATATTCTGCAATTTATAACATGAAATACAGCAAGTAATGGTGGTGGTGGTGGGGGGGAAGGAGGGAGACTATATTTTAGGGAAATAAATGTTAAATGACTCCAGCCTTTTCTTTTTTTATGAAATGCCAGCAGGTGCTGGATTTCAGTTTATTAGCAGAAAATACATTAAGAATAGCAATGTGCATGTCATTGCATTCTTCACTGGCATATGTAAAAGCTCTTAATGTCATTTCTTCTGACATACTGCAGTTTGAATAAGGACGGGGCACAGATGTTGTGATAAAGTGTTTGAAAAGTATGTCTTTGTGCTAATAATGTTATAACAGAAATGATGCCTGGCTTTGCTTTTTTTCCCCATTGATATAGACCTGATCTACCACCATCTATGTTTTGTTTTGTTTTTTTTTAAATAAAAAATGCTAACAATGTATAAAGCTAGAGAATAATAAACTGTATAGGGCTGAATGTTCAAAGCCATTTCCATGTATGAACCTAGCTGTTTACGCGTGTAAATGATTGTTAGAAAATAGCCTTGGACTCTGAGCGTGTAAAAGTGCACGTGTAACCAGGCTGTGAGTGTACTTCTATGCAAAATGGAGAGAGATGTTCTAGGGAGTAGAGCTGGATTTTATGTGCATGCTTTTTGATGGACAAAAAGGATGCCACTAAGAACCTTATTGCCCAAGGCTATCGCAGGCTTGCGCTAACAGCGTAAGCCTGCGATAGCTAGAGAAGGTAGCGCACGCCTGCGCTACCTACATCGGGCCGGAGTCAGCCCCGGAAGAGGAGGAGTCGGGGCGTCACCGGGGCCGACACTGCGAGGACGGCGCGGACAGCGAAAAGGTAAGGGACTTTTCGCTGCCTATTTCGCGCCCAATAAGTACACCTTCTATGGTGTAGTTATTGGGCGCGATGCCGGCAGCGATCACATCGCGGAGGTGCGATCGCTGCCAGCTAGCGCAGGACCCCCCCCCCATTTCTGCCCCCCCCCCATATTACCCCAGTTTTCTAAAGTACCGCAGGCCTGCGGTACTTTAGAAAATGAGGCCCTAAGTTTGCTGGCACACGATACGCCATCCAAAGAGGAACTGTAACATTTTATCAGTTAATCTGTATGTGTACCAGATTAATTATCTGCATAGTTTCAGAGCAAACCTATATGGAAAAGTTTTCTTTGATAATTTCGGGTAAAGTCTGCATATGAAGAGGGTAATTTTCCAAGAATAGAAAGTCTGCAAGTTCTTTCTTTCTACATTTTCTTTATAATTTTGAATGATATTGATTGAAAATAACCTTGAAAGAGAAACAAGCAGAGATTCAAGAAATAAAGACTATTAATAACATCACAATTAAAGAAAAAAGAATAATGACAGCTCAATACTGAGTCCGCAAAAATTCACAATCCAATGGGAAAAAGTGGCATATATATGAGACTGACTCTAATACAGTGAGAACTCTAAAACATTCAAGCTGTAGTAGATGACAAAGGTATTGAAAAGCTTTGCATGATCTTGTAACTTAAAAAAAACAAACAAGAAAGAAAGCTGACTAGTTTTGAAAAAAAAAAAAAACATAAGAAATACTTCTGTACTTCAAACAACACTTGCAGGGAAACTTCAGGTAAAAGGACCCCCTAATTGCAAAACCATAGGGGCGGATTTTAAAAAGCATTTACATGCGTAAATCTGGGTTTTACGCATGTAAATGCACTTTACTCGAGTAAGTGGGCTTTTGAAAATTGCTACAATATATGCCATTGAATCGTCCATAGGATTTATTCGCATAAGTGCACTTTACGTGAGTAAATGGCTTTTGAAAATTGCTACAATAGTAGTTACATTTATGCGTGTAACTCCTTTGAAAATTACCCCCTTAGGATGCATCAACAGAAACTCCATGCATTTATTTTGTGTTGTTCTAAAAACATCAGGGAAAACCATCATTCTATGCTGCAGAAAAACTACTCCACTATAATTGAAGTAGAGTTTCAACCAGTGGTCTCTGTCTGGTTCCAGTGTGAGGGAGCCTGTTAAAGTAGAAGCCCAGTGGCCAAGGTAGTATTCAAAGATTCTAATAATGCAGTCACATTCAAAACTTGATCTACATCAGGATGTGATTCTTGTGAACCTTCTCCCACCTCATCTTCTTTTTTAAAGGAAGGAATATAATAAATCTTGAAACAGGTTGTTGCGGTCTCGGTCGCCACGCTGGCGCCCGAGGCCTTACCTTCCTCCCGAGTCCCGGGGAGCTGCCGCGTTCCGCGGCCTCAGGACCCTGGCCGCTGCTTTCCGGGGAGCTGCCGCGTTCCGCGGGCCTGCAGTGCCTTCGGGCGCCATGCGCCGGCTCTCACGCTGCCGCTGGCGTGGCCTCACGGCCAGTCCTGCCCCCAGGCGCGCGCGCGACTGTCCTCCACCTTTAAAGGGACCAGCGCGGGAAAACCCGGCTCCTCCCTTCTATGACGTCAGACGCTGCAGGGCTATTTAAGCCCTGCAGTCCCTTCCCTTCTTTGCCTTGCAACGAGGTTCACTACTTCCTGTAGTTCTAAGTTGCGTTCTGGATTGCCTGCTTCCTGCCTGACTCCGCTCTGCCTGACTCCGCTTGCCTGCTACCTGCCTTGACCACGGTTTGCCTGACTCCGCTTGCCTGCTACCTGCCTGACTCCGCTCTGCCTGACTCCGCTTGCCTGCTACCTGCCTTGACCACGGTTTGTCCGACTCCTGCTTCTTCAGCCTGCCTTGACTCCGGTTCGTGACTCCGACTCCTGCTTGTCTTCAGCCTGCCTTGACTCCGGTTCGTGACTCCGACTCCTGCTTCTTCAGCCTGCCCTGACCTCGGTTCGTGACACCGACTTCTGCTCGCCCGCTGCCGACCCAGACTCCGGTCCGGATTCCACTCCTGGGTTTCTTCGGCCTCGCCTAAGTCCCAGCGGTCCGGGTCCCTACGGGCTCCTCCTGGGGGGACCTCGGGCTTCCAGGGCGAAGTCTCCTAAGTCCTAGCAACCCGGGCTCCCACAGCTCCTCTGGAGGAGTCTCGGGTTTCCAGGTGAAGATCCTGTTGCCCAGTGGGAGTTCTGCCTACCGACTGTTCCCTCGGGCCAGTCGGCCCAAGGATCCACATCTGGATTGTCTCCAGCATAACAGTTTGCAAGGCCATGGATCCGGCAGACCTCGCCGGGCTACAGGCCATTCCGGGTTTGGCCCAGCGGTTGGTGCAGCAACAACAAGTCCTGGATTCCCTGGCTGCTACAGTAGAGCGGCTGGCGTCTCACATGGATACCGAGCCGCCCGCGCCCGTTCCAGTACCGGCACCTGTCCCTGCACCACTGGTAACCCTTCAGACCCCTACGCAGCTCCCAGCGCCCTCTCGCTATGCCGGGGATGCCAAAGCGTGTCGAGGGTTTTTAAATCAATGTTATGTGCGCTTTGCACTACTGCCTAACCAGTTTCCTACTGATGGTACCAAGGTGGCGTACATTTTTGCCCTTCTGGACGGACGGGCCCTGAATTGGGCTTCCCCCATGTGGGAGAATAATGATCCTGCACTGGGGGACTTGAATCGCTTTGTGGAGGAGTTCAAAGCGGCCTTCGATGAGCCAGCACGACAGGCTTCCGCTACCTCAGAGTTACTTCAGCTCCGGCAAGGGTCACGGACTTTGGCAGACTACGCATTGGAGTTTCGCACCCTTGCCCACGAGGTAGGCTGGCAGGATGAGGCTCTCCGGGGTGTGTTCCTGGAAGGCTTAGCCGGTCGTATTAAGGACGAACTAGCGGCTCGGGACCTGCCGGAGACCCTGAGTTCCTTGATTGACTTAGCGGGTCGTATTGATCGGCGTTTGCAGCAGAGGGCGAAAGAGGGGCGCCCTTTCTGACGCTCGACGTCCGTGATTCCCAGGTCCTCGAATTCGGGTTCGAGTTCGGGGTCACGAGGAACTACTTCTTCACCTACAACTGCCGCCGACGAGCCCATGCAAGTGGGTCGTTCATCTTTATCTCCCGAAGAAAGGCAGCGACGCCGGGACTTGAGACTGTGCCTGTACTGTGGAGGAAAGGGCCATTACCTTGCCCAGTGTAAAGAACGGGCGGAAAACTCCCGCGCCTAGGTGTAAAGGAGGAGTGTCCCCTAGGCTGCCTTAGTCCTGCTCCTCAATGTACTATGCCAGTAACCTTGGATTATCCAGGTGGTTCTTTCCTCACACAAGCCCTTGTTGACTCAGGGGCTGGAGGCAACTTCATTACTAAAGACTTGGTGCAACAGTTGAATCTCTCTACGCGACCTAGGACTCCTGCCTTGCGGATAACCTCTATTCAGGGTACTCCTTTATCAGGGTGCATCTCCACTGAGACCGTCCCGTTAATTTTGCAGACGGGCTTGTTACACACAGAAGAGATTTCCTTGCTAGTGTTGGAGAGAGCAGTACATCCGGTGGTTCTCGGGTTACCTGGCTTCAGAAACACTCTCCTGTGATTCGCTGGAAAGATTTTCAGATTACCCAGTGGAGTTCGGAGTGTTTCCAATCCTGCCTCCAAGTGAAAAGATTCCAACGGATTCCGCTGGCCCACACCGTACCGGTACTTCCGGCTCCGTATGCTGACTTTCAGGATGTTTTTTCCAAGGAAAAAGCGGAATTGTTACCGCAACACCGGCCTTTTGACTGTGCAATAGAGTTGCTTCCGGGTACTACTCCCCCACGGGGACGAGTTTATCCCTTGTCTCAGCCAGAGACCCGGGCCATGTCCGAATATATCACTGAGAATCTGGCTAAAGGCTTCATACGCCCTTCCAAGTCCCCCGCCGGAGCAGGTTTCTTTTTTGTTGCCAAAAAAGACGGAGGCTTGCGACCTTGCATTGATTACCATGGGCTCAATGCTATCACCAAGAAGAACCGGTATCCGCTTCCCCTCATTCCGGAGTTGTTGGACAGACTCCAAGGAGCACAAGTCTTCACGAAATTGGATCTCCGCGGCGCTTATAATCTGGTTCGAATCCGTCCCGGGGACGAATGGAAGACGGCGTTCAACACCCGGGACGGCCATTATGAATATCTAGTAATGCCGTTTGGACTGTGCAACGCTCCCGCTGTTTTTCAGCACTTAATGAATGAGATTCTGCGTGACTTATTGCATTCCTGCGTGATCGTCTATTTGGACGACGTTCTCATACACTCCCCGGATCTTGCCTCCCATCGGCAACATGTGAGACAAGTACTCCAGATCTTACGAGACCACCATTTGTATGCCAAGTTCGAAAAATGTCTATTTGAACAAGATTCGTTACCCTTCCTCGGGTTTATAGTGTCTTCTACAGGTTTCCGGATGGACCCCAGCAAGGTAGCCGCCATCAGGAAGTGGCCCCGACCTGTGGGGTTGAAAGCTTTACAACGCTTTTTGGGGTTTGCTAATTTCTATAGACACTTTATTCCTCAGTACTCCAGCTTGGTGGCTCCTTTAACCGCATTAACTCGGAAAGGGGCAAACACTCGTCTCTGGCCTGAGGGAGCTTGTGTGGCTTTCGAACTATTAAAGGAGGCGTTCCTCCAGGATACCTGTTTACGCCACCCAGATCCAACACGGCCCTTCTTTGTTGAGGTCGATGCCTCTAACATTGCTGTGGGAGCGGTCCTCTCACAGGTCTCTAACTCCGGACATCTCCTACCCTGCTCCTATTTTTCTAAGAAGTTCTCCTCTGCCGAGTGCAATTACGGCATTGGGGATAAGGAGTTGCTGGCGGTCAAACTTGCGCTGGAGGAATGGAGACAGTGGTTGGAAGGCTCCCTCCATCCAGTTACAATTTATACAGATCACAAGAACCTGGAGTTCCTTAACCAGGCCCAACGTCTTAATCCTCGACAAGCACGATGGTCCCTTTTCTTTAACCGTTTTAATTTCATTCTGAAGTACCGACCCGCGTTGAAGAATGTACGGGCTGACGCACTCTCCCGTTATGAGCTTCAGGAGGAGAAGGAAGACCTTCCACAACACATCATAGATCCCGCTAAAATCCAGTTAGCTAGCACCACAGTTTCCACTCTTGGACGAGTGGTGGTTTCCCACAAAGACCGCAGAAGGGTGTTAGCTTGGGCCCATGACTCGCTTTCAGGGGGTCACGCCGGCAGGGAGAGGACGCTCGACCTGCTTAGCCGCTATTATTGGTGGCCTCGAATGCGACAAGACGTCCGAGTATATGTTGACTCATGCCCAGTATGTGCCCGGCAAAAACCGCCCAGTGGTCGGCCCTGGGGCCTCCTGCAGCCACTGCCTATTCCCGTGGAACCATGGTCCCACATAGCCACGGACTTTGTAGTGGATCTGCCCCTCTCGGAGGGCAATACGGTGATTTGGGTAACTGTAGACCGTTTTTCTAAGATGATTCGCCTGGTACCCTTGCCTAAGCTGCCCTCTGCACCTGAACTCGCACTCCTGTTCACTACCCACGTCTTCCGGGCTCACGGTCTACCACAGAGTATCGTTTCAGATCGAGGGCCACAGTTCACGGCTCGTTTTTGGCGTGCCCTTTGCAGAAAATTTGGGGTCCAATTAAACTTATCCACGGCCTTTCACCCCCAGACTAATGGTCAGACAGAGCGCACGAACCGCACTCTTAAAGCCTTCCTTCGCAGTTTTATCTCCGAAAAAGGGAATAACTGGACTTCTCTCCTGCCTTGGGCAGAGTTCGCCTACAACAACCATACCCATGCTGCCACTGGACAAACTCCTTTCCAGATTGTGTATGGACGTCACCCAAGGCCTCCTTTGCCGCTTCCGATTTCCATTCCATCACCTGCTGCCTTAGCCACAGCACGGCAAGTACACCATCTCTGGAAGAGGATTCAACTCAAACTGACCACCGCAGCAAAAAGGTCCCAGCAGTATACCAACCGTCATCGACGACCAGCGCCAGTTTTTCTGCCAGGTACCAAGGTGTGGTTAAGCACTCGGAACCTCCAACTACCTAACCGCTCTCGTAAGTTGGCCCCTCGATACTGTGGGCCTTTTCAGGTTGCGGAGCGTATTGGTACCGTTTCCTACAGACTTCGCCTTCCGTCTTCACTTCGCATCCACAACGTGTTCCACGTATCCTTGCTGAAACCAGTGGTACTGTCCCGGTACCATCATCCGTCCACAGATGCGCTATCCTCCTCTACATCTTCAGAGACTACGTATCAGGTTCGAGAAGTCCTGGACGTTCGCTTCCATGCCCGTCGCTGGGAATACCTACTGGCATGGGAGGGGTGTGGCTCCGAGGAGGACTCTTGGGAGCCAGCTCGAAACATCTTGGACAAATCATTGCTCACTCAATTTCATTTGGACCATCCCGGGAAACCTGGTCCTCGGCGGAGGGGGCGTAAGAAGGGGGGTACTGTTGCGGTCTCGGTCGCCACGCTGGCGCCCGAGGCCTTACCTTCCTCCCGAGTCCCGGGGAGCTGCCGCGTTCCGCGGCCTCAGGACCCCGGCCGCTGCTTTCCGGGGAGCTGCCGCGTTCCGCGGGCCTGCAGTGCCTTCGTGCGCCATGCGCCGGCTCTCACGCTGCCGCTGGCGTGGCCTCACGGCCAGTCCCGCCCCCAGGCGCGCGCGCGCGACTGTCCTCCACCTTTAAAGGGACCAGCGTGGGAAAACCCAGCTCCTCCCTTCTATGACGTCAGACGCTGCAGGGCTATTTAAGCCCTGCAGTCCCTTCCCTTCTTTGCCTTGCAATGAGGTTCACTACTTCCTGTAGTTCTAAGTTGCGTTCTGGATTGCCTGCTTCCTGCCTGACTCCGCTCTGCCTGACTCCGCTTGCCTGCTACCTGCCTTGACCACGGTTTGCCTGACTCCGCTTGCCTGCTACCTGCCTGACTCCGCTCTGCCTGACTCCGCTTGCCTGCTACCTGCCTTGACCATGGTTTGTCCGACTCCTGCTTCTTCAGCCTGCCTTGACTCCGGTTCGTGACTCCGACTCCTGCTTGTCTTCAGCCTGCCTTGACTCCGGTTCGTGACTCCGACTCCTGCTTCTTCAGCCTGCCCTGACCTCGGTTCGTGACACCGACTTCTGCTCGCCCGCTGCCGACCCAGACTCTGGTCCGGATTCCACTCCTGGGTTTCTTCGGCCTCGCCTAAGTCCCAGCGGTCCGGGTCCCTACGGGCTCCTCCTGGGGGGACCTCGGGCTTCCAGGGCGAAGTCTCCTAAGTCCTAGCAACCCGGGCTCCCACAGCTCCTCTGGAGGAGTCTCGGGTTTCCAGGTGAAGATCCTGTTGCCCAGTGGGAGTTCTGCCTACCGACTGTTCCCTCGGGCCAGTCGGCCCAAGGATCCACATCCGGATTGTCTCCAGCATAACACAGGTGGTACAGATTGTTCAGGAACTTTAAGAGTTATCGAGCCAAATGGATTTGAATATGGACCTCAATGTGTATAAAGTGCTTTTAAAATCAACCTCAGGATATTCTTAAAAATTCAAAGTGGATTTTGATGGATAGGGCTGGATCCTCTTTTGACTTTCCTGAGAAAAAAAAAAAGTGCTTTTTCTGATTCACTTTGGAATTTTTGGATTTCATTGAAGCTTCACCCAGTTCTGACATGGAAAATTCAAATGAGTTTTCCAGTAGATCTAGTATGGACATACAGAGGAAAAACAAATTTTGGTGTGTTCATTCATTTCATGGGCATTTTAATTCATTTCTTTAGTTTCAAAATGAAAAATATATATATATTTGTTTATTCATTTTATTTGTTTATTCATTTGCTATTAAAGTTAAAAGGAGAAGCGCTGCAGCTTATTTTGGGCTTCAGAATTGGGGTTTTCTTATGAATTCTCATGAAATTTGTCAAAAGAGTTAATCCAAGGTACCTAGACTGTGGCATAGTGGAACCAAAAGTAGCATGAACTGCCTAAGACTCCGCAAAGGAACAAAGAGGTACCAGCAGTGGCAGGAGATCTCAAAGGTACAGTCAGGGAAGCAAATAAGCAGAAGGTGTGGGACGAGGACTAGGGGTGTGCATTCGTTTCCTATGCATTTATAATCCGCAACGTATAGGGCCATATTCATTGTATTTGTATCTGACCCCAGTCCCATGGTCAGACCATGCTCTTATATCCACCTCTCTGACAATTAATATACACGCTCTAAACAACCGCAACCCCATTCTACTATCCACTTCCGGAAATCATGCCCTTCTGACACCCTTATTGAACACTTATCTAAAGAATTCTCAAACTTGGACACAACCAACCCCAATGCAGCTATACTCTCTTGGCAGAACATCACGGAGGGTATAGCCAATAAACTATGCCCAGCAGTTGTAAGAACAATCAACCCAGATCAGAAAGCAAAACAACCTTGGTTTTCACCAGATCTTAAAAAGTCTAAACAAGACCTTAGACTTAAGGAACGCCAATGGTGCAAAGCACCCAGCACCACTACCTTATCCATCTACAAAGACCAGCTCCACCGATATAGAAACCTCATACTACGATCAAAAAAAATCTTCTTCGCTAGCAGAATCCATGAATTCCAATTCGACGCAAAGGCTCTCTTCACATACGTCTCACAACTCACGAAAACCAATGCTCCGGCTATACCAGAGGATGAGGCACAAAACAAAGCAGAAGAACTTGCTCTTTTCTTTCAAAAAAAAAAAATAACAAACACCTTAGCACTGCTCCCCCCTAACACCTCCACACAACAGACTACTGCTGAAAAACAGACCATCATCAGAGCCAAATTTGATACCTTTGAACCCATCTCATCCAAGGAGATCGAATCCCTCCTAAAGAAACTGAAACCATCAAGCCATCCTTCAGACAATATTCCTACAAAACTCCTCCTTCGTATCCTCCACCATAGCCAGTCCCTTCGCAGACATCATAAACTGCACCTTATCTCAAGGAATATATCCTGACTCTCTAAAATCTGCATCACTCAAACCTCTTCTGAAGAAACCCAACTTAGACACACAAGATCTCTCTAATTTCCGCCCAATCTCCAATCTTCCTTTTGTTGCAAAAATCACTGAAAAATTGGTCAATTCCCAACTATCGGATTTCCTAGACGATCACAATAGTCTCTATCCTAATCAATACGGGTTTCACAAATCCTACAGCACAGAAACCCTCCTCCTCTCCCTTACGGATCACATCATCTTAGGCCTAGACAAAGGTCAAACTTTTCTGTTAGTTCTTCTTGACATCTCGGCAGCATTTGACACGGTGAATCACTCCACTTTGCTAAGCCGTCTCTCAGACATTGGTATTTCAGGCTCTGTTCACAGATGGTTTAATTCATTCCTAAGCAACAGAACCTACAAAGTCAAAATTAACAACAAAGAATCATCCAGTATTAAATCTTCAGGAGGTGTTCCTCAAGGATCCTCCTTATCCCCCACCCTTTTTAACATCTACCTCCTCCCCCTCTGTCAACTGCTTACTAACCTAAGATTAACACATTATCTCTATGCAGACGATGTGCAGATTTTAATCCCCATAAAAGAATCACTATCAAAGACCCTCCTATACTGGGAAAATTGCCTTCAATCCATTAACCAACTCCTCAACAATTTGAATCTAGTCCTAAATACGTCCAAAACCGAACTGCTCATCATTTCAACCGACCATCCTGACTCCTCGCTTCAGCCCCCTCATACAGCCCAAATCTCTCATGCTAGAGACCTCAGAGTAATTCTTGACAATCGCTTAAATTTAAAGAAATCCATTAACAATACAACAAAGGACGGCTTCTACAAACTGCAAGTCCTAAAAAGGCTTAAACCCCTCCTGTTTTTCCATGACTTCAGGACTGTCCTCCAAGCCACTCTCTTTGCCAAGATTGACTACTGCAACACACTTCTTCTGGGGCTTCCACTCTCATCCACAAAACCATTGCAGATGCTCCAGAATGCAGCAGCTAGAGTCTTGTCCAATACAAACCGCAGAGATCACATCTCCCCCATCTTAAAGAACCTACATTGGCTGCCAATAAACTATCGAATCTTACACAAATCCCTTACCATAATCCACAAAACGATCCACAAACAACACCCTGTTGGACCTCCAATTCCCCCTCAAACTTCATTCCTCATCCAGACCCATCAGAGAATCATACAAAGGATCTCTCCATGTGCCTCCTAACAAAACTTCACGCCACACCGCAACCAAAGAAAGAGCATTCTCAATAGCAGGACCCACTATTTGGAACAAATTACCTCCGGACCTCAGACAGGAACCCTGCCTACAAACATTTCGAAAAAAACTTAAAACCTGGCTATTTAGCCAAGCTTTCCCTTAATCTATTCACTTTCGGAACTCCACATCGGAACTCCACATCTCAAACCTACTGGTCAACTTACATAGCGATACCCTTTTATCACAATGGTTATCCCTCTGTCCTTCTCTTTCTTCTATTCCCAAGTTTGATCTCCTTGTTATATGTAACTTTTTTACCTCCTCTGATTATTTTACTGTTAAATGGTTGATAAGAATGTTTTACCCCCTTGTTCCATGTAAACCGATTTGATATGACACCTGTCATGAAGGTCGGTATATAAAAGAATTAAATAAATAAATAAATAAATAAAATTTGTGGGGAAGCAAAACGTATCACGATTCCCCACGAATACAACGAATCTTCGCCAAATTATTCAGCCATCTAAAGGAGCCAACTTAAACAAACCCCACACCCTTCTGACCCCCCAAGACTTACCAAAACTCCCTGGTGATCCAGCGGGGGGTCCGGGAGCCATCTCCTGCACTCACATCCTTGGCTGCCGTTATTCAAAATGGCGCCGATAGCCTTTGCCCTTACTATGTTGGTTGTGTCCAAGTTTGAGAATTTAAGCATACACTTAATTTTTCACTATACCTCACCACTGTCCCCACTCTCCCCATTCCTCCCCTGTTTCCCATTCTACCGCCCCTCTCTCCCCTCCCCTTTTCTCCACCACCTTCTTTTCTTTCTCTCTGCCCCTCCTCTTTCCTCGCTCTCCTCCCTTCTCTTCCCCATCTTATCTCCTAGCCTGATTAAAATTAACCTCATAGTTTTCTTTCTTTTGTACATATGTATATAATTGCAAACTTTGTTTATAATTTTATTGCAAAACTTCCCATGTTATTGTTCCCCCTCTCGTTAATGCCTTGTTATCATGTTTTTACTGTTCAATGTAAAGCGCCATGCCGTGCGTTTGTTTTTGCGTTACAATGTGAACCGATATGATATCCTGGATGAATGTCGGTATATAAAAATTTTAAATAAATAAATAAATAAATACTATGTCACAGGGGCTACTGGTGCCATTGGTTAGCCCCTGTCACATGGTAGTAGCACAATATGACGCTGGCCATCCATTGCTCCTACCATGTGACAGGGGCTGACCAATGGCACCGGTAGCCCCTGTGACATAGAAGGTCAAAGGTTATCGGTGCCATTTTGAATACCAGCAGCCGAGGGTATGAGTGCAGGAGATGGCTCCCGGACCCCCCGCTGGACCACCAGGGAGTTTTGGTAAGTCTTGGGGGGTCAGGAGGGTGGGGGGGTTGTACTTAATTCAATTTTAGCCAGGAAACGAATAAGAATTAACGCATGTATGTATTGGGGGCCCTCCTTGCCGAATGCAACGTGTCTGCCCCCCCGACGAATACGAATCCCGAGTGCAACGTATGGCGCCCCTCTGCACATCCCTAACGAGGACCACATGGCTTCAACAGAGAGTACCAATGAGAAAGGCGTGAAACCTTGAAGGCAGCACGAAAGGTAAAGTGGCACCAAGATTGGCATCAATGTCCTATGGCAGAATGAAGAGGGAATGAAGATAAAAATATGGCAGGAAAAACCCCAAGTCATCAATAAAGGGACAAAGCAGAACAAAGAGTGGCATCAATACACCAAGGTACCATGAGAGTTGCAAATCAAGCCCCCAGAGTGACAAGAACACCTCAAGGTGTAAAGTCTGGGTATGACAGCAAGGCAGAATGACAGCAGGGCCATCAAGGTGCAAAATACTGGGGATGGCAACAATGCTGGGTGGAAGAAAGACTCCTAAGGCAAAGGATAAGGGGTATAGCAGCAAGGCAAAGTAGCATGAAAGTTGTCTCTCTTTCTGTGAAAGTTTTTGCCTCTTGTCAGATTTAGTACAAGAGTATGATCTGTTGTCAGTATAATTTTTGTGACATGAGCTTTCATTTCATTCCCTTCTTGAGTTTGATCTTGCTGCTGGGTGTAATTATGGGTTTCTTGTGAATTCTGAGTTCCAAATTAAACTTGTTACAATCAGAACGTGAAAATGGTTTTTCATCAGTGTGGTTTTCCTGGTAAGTTGTGAGGTTAAATTTATTAAGAAAGGTTTTGCTATATTCTATAACTGAACACAGCCTCTTCCCTTTGTGGATTTTCAGTTGCTGCTTTAGTTATTTCTTTCTTCTGAAACTTTTACCACATTCAGAACAGGAAATGGTCTCTACTCTGAATATTTTTTTGTTCTCCCTTCTAACTGAGGGTCTTTGTGGACAAACCACCCTAGTATAATTAACAAACAAAAACAGGGTGGAAGAAAGAGATAGGGATTATAGAGGAATAGAAGAAAATGAAGAACTGTAAAACAGATGGAGGGGGAGCTGAAACTTGAAGGTCTTGTCTTTTTTTCACATTTTTGTTCTGAGGACAAAATAACCCAGAAAAGCAACAAAGAAGAAAGCTAGAGTGGGAAGAACTGGCTTCAAAAGAAGGCTCTAACAACAGTGGTTTGAACCTTCAAAATCTGTTTAAGAGGATTAAAGTTGCAACAAATGTGCAATGAATAGCTGAAGGCACCACAAAGGGGGAACAAAGCACCAGAAGAGGCAGAAGATCTTTCAAGGCAATGATAGAAGATGAAAGCAACTGAAAAAGTGGCATGAAGACCCCAAAGTATCACAGCCACCCAGAGTGGGAAGAACACCCCAAAGCTGCTAATGCAGGGCAAAGGGTACCAACCAAATTGGTAGAAAGCCCTAGGTAGGGAGAAGCCAGAGAAAATACCTGGAGGAGGCCTAATGTCATTTCCAAAAGAGCTGGCTGTATGGACTTGGAGTGGTCTTCACTGGAGGCTAAGATGCTACTGAGTTGAGGCACAAATCCTTTTTAACCACTAGCTGTTTAATAGAGATATGAATCGTGTGCCAGATCATCTTAATGATCAGGTTCGGCTGGGGAGGGGGGGAAATCTGATCATTAAGATATGTAATTGGAATCGTTTCCGATTCCAATTCACATCGCTAATTTTTTTTTAGGGAGGCCCGTGCCACTAAAAAAAAAACCCCACCTGACCCTTTAAATCGACCCCCCTTAGCCTCCCCTACCCTCCCGACCCCTGCAAAACCTTTTAACATTACCTGGTGGTCCAGGGGGGCCTCGGGGGATGATTTCCCGTTCCCAGGCATCAGCTGCGCTAAAATAAAATGGCGCCGATGGCACTTTGCCCTTACCATGTGACAGGGTATCCGTGCCATTGGCCGGCCCCTGTCACATGGTAGGAGCACTGGATGGCCGGCCATCTATACTCATCAGCCCCTATTATACTATACTCTATAATAGGGGCTGATGAGTAAAGATGGCCGGCGCCATCTTTAAAGATGGCGCCGGCCATCCAGTGCTGGGCCATCCAGTGCCATTGGCCGGCCATGTGACAGGGGCCGGCCAATGCATTCTGACGATTTAGGACGATTTTAAAATTATCTGACGATAATTTTAATCATTCAAAAACGATTCACATCCCTACTGTTTAATATCCTGTGATTCAGGGAATCCAGGACATGATTCCTCTTCTGAATCAGTGTTTGCAAATACTGTTTCCATTACTTTAGAAGCAGTTATCATGGGGAGAGTTCAGTCTGCAAACAGTTGGAGGCTCTTCGACACCTGCAAAGCCAAGTTTAAGATTTTCTCTTACAAAACCTACTCAGGTAACTCTTGAATTGCTTTGAGAGGCAATTGAGGGCCTGGGCAATATGATTATTAAGAAGAAAAGTCAAGAGAACCCAAACAATTACAGTCCTATAAGCAATAATAGCAAAAGCAACAAAAGGACACTGTATTTTTAAAGTTCCAACTCTGTGACACTATATAAGCTCACATCTAGCTGTATACTAGCCGTTGCCAAAAATTATCTTGCAATTTTACTTAAGTTTGTAATTTTAAGGATGGGCTTTATCATGAATGTTTACAAATAAGGTAGGGCCTTTTCATGTTGCATTCAAAATGTTTTTTCTTCATTCTAAAGTTAAGGATTGTTCTTAGTTTGTTGTTTCTGTGAAGATTTTATAGTTCCCTGTGCTACAATTACTTGTATTCCTTGTTCCTTGTATTCCTTTGTTCCTTGCATCGCCCCTAAGCGAATTTGCAGTTTCATTGTAAACCGGTGTGATATGTATTTTATACAGGAACGTCGGTATAGAAAAGTTAAAAATAAATAATAAATAAATAAATAATCTGAAAAAAGCTTTTGTGTGAAGCGACCGCATCAGCAAGCCTGACAACGGTAGTGCGTATTTGCAAAGCCGTCCGGTCTGATCGTCATTTGCGGTATATTTTTTATAGCGTAATGCTTTATAAATGACTTAATCTGGCAATTCAAGGTGTAGATAGTCTGTCTGTTCCCGTAGTGAATCAATAATAGGCCCGAATCAATATTAGACCCGACAGCGGCCGGTGTTTCGCGACCCATCAGTCGCTTCTTCAGGAGTCTAAATTGTAATTTGTTTACAGTACAAATTCTTTTGACACGATGTTATCCAAGAAGAAGCATATATAATTACAATTTAGTCTCCTGAAGAAGCGACTGACGGGTCGTGAAACACCGGCCGCTGTCGGGTCTAATATTGATTCGAGTCTAATATTGCCGTTGTCAGGCTTGCTGATGCGGTCTCTTCACACAAAATTTTTTTCAGATTATATAGTGTCACAGTGTTGGAAGTTTAAAAATACAGTGTACTTTTGTTGTTTTTGTCAATATGATTATCAAGAGAAAAACTTGCCGGGATAGAAAAAAGCAATATTCCAGAACCTCCAGTGAATCCAAGGGGAGAAATGGTTATGCCTGGTTTGAATATTACCGAATTTCTAGAAACTTCTGATGCAGCACAAGCAATTTCAGCAACTATGATAGTGACTTTTGCACTGGAACCAGATAAAGAATGGGTGTTAAAACTTTTTTTAAAACATCGGTTAGAATCCTATGGGGCAGATTTTAAATACTTGCGCAATCGCGTACTTTTGTTCACGCACCAGGCGCGAACAAAAGTATGCTGGATTTTATAAGATACGCGCGTAGCTTATAAAATCCGGGGTCAGAGCGCGCAAGGGGGTGCACATTTGTGCAACCTGCGCGCGCCGAGCCCAGCGCGCGCTGCCTGTTCCCTCCCTTCCCCTACTGAAAGCAGGCGTAACTTTGTGTGCGTCGCCGGCAGCCCCGCTCCGTCCTCCGGTCCCGGGGGCTGGTCCGGAGGCCTCGACCACGCCCCCGGGCCGGCGCCATGCCCCCGGGCCCGCCCCCGAAACGCTGCGGCACGCCCCTGAAACGCCGCGTCGTTTCGGGAACGCCCCGGACACGCCCCCTCCCGCCCCTTTTCGAAAGCCCCGGGACTTACGCGCGTCCCGGGGCTTTACGCGCGCCGGCGGCCTATGCAAAATAGGCACGCTGGCGCGCGAGGGCCCTGCGCACGTAAATCCGGAAGGATTTACGCGCGCGGGCCTTTTAAAATCCGCCCCTTTATGAATATGCAGGTTAGAATATTTCCTGATGTGTCTAAAATAACAGAAAAGAAAAGGAAGCAATTCCTGCTGCTTAGACCTCCAGGTTTTACAAACTGGGGCTTATTTCTTGTTAAAATTCCCCTGCAAGTGCTATATTAAACATAAAGAGAATTCCTACCTGTTCTATTCCCCTTCTCAATTAACACAATTTCTGTGTGATAAAAATAAAAGTTAATAACAGTATTGTTTTAATGTAGTCCTCTGAATCTCCTGAGATGTCTGGGATTGTTCTCTCTCTCTTATGATATGACCCCAAAAGGCGCTTCTGACAGGTTTCCTATTTTGTTTTTAACTTTACCTTATTTGTGTTGTAATTCAAGACTTGGATCCCTATATTTTGGACTTAAAATGTAGAAGTGAATTTCACTATTTTTTCTGATTTTCCTTTTTGTAAGAGTTTTTTCTATCACTTTATACAATATTCTGTATTCAAGATGGTTCTTAATTTGTAAATTTAAAAATGAATAAATTAAAAAAAAAAGCAGTTATCATGGAGGAGGTATTATGCTGGTAGATCTTTGGACTGAGAGTGAGTTGGCACTGCCTATAGGGAGGAGCCCCACAGGTCCCCACTATTGGTAGGTGAGGCAGACGAGGAGCAGAGACCCCGCTGGAGCTTCACCACTACCAGTCCACATTCCTCTTAAGTTGAGCACTCGGGTTCCAGGGCCGGTTGGACTTACATGGGGCCTCTGCAGTGATGGAAGTCCAGAAGAGGGGCAAGAAGAAGTAGCTCAAGCCAAGTCTGGAACAGGCGGCGTAGCTCATAGTCGGTATCCAGGCAAGGGTTGTGGCAGGCAGCATAGCTTGTAGTCAATATCCAGGCAAGGATCATGGCAGGTGGCATAACTCAAAGTCAAAGTCTAGTCCTAAGTCAAAGCCAAGGTCAACCCAGGGGCATGGAATGAATTTAGGAACTGGCAATGAATGTCTCAAGGAGAGAGGACCTATTGCCAAGGCATCGGATGAAGGCAGGGATTATCCTTACTTAGTCCCTGGGAGATGATGTCATCGATGAGGCCTGTGGAGCTTTTCCTACCATGAGCCCTTTAAATCTGTAAGAGAGGCGCACGTGCCTAGGAGGTTGGAAGTTGGAGCGGAGCATCGGCGGTGTTCTTGCTGCGAGAAGGCAGAGGTGGCATTGGCTGGTGGCTCAGAACTGTGTGGAGCAAAGGCGGCACTCAGGGCTGCAAAGAGAAAGAGTTGCATCTGCAGTAGCTCCCTGTCACAGTCATGGGAGTCTGGGCCTGCTTCTGCCATGGTAGCATGGCAGCAGGTGAGTGAGGCCGGTCTTGGGGCTCCACGGACAGCAAGCATAACAGTACCCCCTCCTCTAAGCCCCCCTCCTGAGGGTATCAGTTTCCTAGGGTGAGAGGCATGGAACTGCTTGATCATATTATTATACAGAATGTTGGAGACAGGTTCCCAGGTGTTTTCTTCTGGACCATACCCCTCCCAAGAGAGGTGGTATTCCCATCTCCGACCATATCTTCTCATGTCCAAAATTTCATGCACTTGATATGTGTTGTCACTCTCTGAGGCTACTTCTTGTGGTTCTGGAGATTTTTGAGAGGGCCAGGATAAGACCAAGGGCTTTAGCAGAGCAACGTTGAAGGATTTATGTATTCTAAGGAAGCAGGTAACTGGAGTTGATAAGTCACCAGGCCCAACTGACAGAGTACTGAAAATGGACCAGTGTATCTGGGTGCAAGCCACATGATACATCGATGGGATTCTAAGCCAGATGTGGTGATTACTGAGCCACACCTTTTCCCCTTGTTTGAGCAGGGCTGCGGGTCTCTGATGGAGGTTGGCAAATATTTTTGCTTTAAGTCTTGCTTTTTGCAGCATCATCTGCGTATGGGTCCATAATTTTTTAGCTCATCCACGGTCATCTGAGTTGCCGGTGTAGGAACCTTTAACGGAAGTGGCAAAGGAGGGAATGGCTGCTTGTCATAGACTATCTGAAATAGAGAAGCACCCGTGGCAGCACAGGAGTGAGAATTATGTCAGAACTCTGCCCAGGGGAGGAGATTAGCCCAGTCATTTTGATGAATGTTGACATAAGCTCAGAGAAAATGTTTCAAGGTGCAGATGGTAGGTGGTAGTGAAATATAGAGTGATATTGAATATTTTGCAGAGGGCCTTCCAATTCCTTGCTGTAAATTGAGTGCCAGGTTCATAGATAATGTGCTTGGGAAGTCCATGGTGGTGAAACACATGCTAGACATAGAGCTGTGCTAGTTGTGGAGCGGAGGGAAGAACGGGCAGAGTGATGAAATGTGACATCTTTGAGAAATGACCAGCTACCACCAAGATGACCATGTTGCTGTTTGAGAGCGGGAGATCCACGATGAAGTCGGTGGAGATGTGAGTCCAAGGTTCCTTGCGGGAAGACAACAGCTTTAACAGCCCCCAAGGTCATCCCACTAGAGGTTTCTGTTGCATGCAGACAGGACATGAGTCCACATAAACCTGGACATCCTTTTGCATATTGGGTCACCAGTAGAATTGCTAGAGCAAAGCAAGGGTCTGGGCTCATTCAGGGTGGCCTGCAATGCGGGAGTCATGGGACCAACTTAACAGTTTGTTACAGATTTTTCATGGAATGACCATCTTCCCTGGGGGGACGGTTATAGTGGCTGTGAGGAAAATCTGTGCGGGGTCAATGACATGCCGAAGAGGTTCAACAGAATCCTCAGTCACAAAGGAGCAGGAAAGGTGTCTGATCGGATGTTTTTTGCTGCAGACCTGTATCTGAGTTCAAAATCAAAGCGGGTGAAAAAGAGAGCCAAATGGGCTTGTCGCAGGTTCAAATGCTGGGCCTGGTGGAGGTGCTCAAGATTTATATAATCAGTGTAAATGGTGATATGATGCTGAGCCCCATCTAGCCACTGGCACCACTCTTCTAATGTGAGCTTGATGGCTCTCTGTCACTAAAAGCATAATTTTGCTCAGTAGGGGAAAATTTCCTTGAGCAGAAGTGCAGGGTCCCTGAAGGTGAGTATTGGCTCAGGATGGCTCCTACTTCTTTGGAATAGGCAGATACCTCCACAATGAAAGGACACTGAGGATATGGATGCTGGAGACAGGGTTCTTGGAGAAAAGATGCCTTAAGGTCTTGAAAGGCTGTTGCAGCCTCAGGAGGCCACAACTTGGTGTTGGCCCCCTTGTGAGACAGAGCTGTGAACAGGGCTGCCAGTTTGGAGTAGATCTTAATGAAGCTGCGATAGTAATTCAAAGAGCCAAGGAACCTCTGTAAGGTTTGCAGGTTGCTAGGCTGTGGTCAATCCAGGATGCTTTCGAGCTTCTCAGGGTCCATTTGGAACTTCTGCTTGGAGACAATATAGCCCAAGAATGGGAGGCTCTCTCCCTCGAACAAAATTTCTCCAGTTTAGCATTCAAGCCATTATCCTGATGTCGCTGGAGAACTCTAGAGACATCTTGGCAATGGATCTGCAGGTCCTTGGAGAAAATTAAGATGTCATCTAGGTATATGACTACGCATTCATAGAGGAGATCTCTGAAAACCTTGTTCATCATATTTTGCACAATCCTAATGGCATAACTAGATATTTGTAATGGCCGTCTAGTGTTGAAAGCCATCTTCCACTCATCACTCTCTCATATCCAGATTAAATTATATGCTCCCTGGAAGTCCAATAGAATATACTGGCTCCTTGCAGGTGATCAAATAGCTCAGGAATTAAAGGTAAGGGGTAGTGATCCTTCAGAGTAATGACTTTCAAGCCACGACAATCTATACACAGATGGAGGGTCCCATCCTTCTTGCCCACAAAAAATAAGCCTGCGCATGCAGAGTAGGTCATGCGGTAGATAAACCTCTTGTGCAAAATTTCCTGTATATATTCAGACAGAACCCTGGTCTCTGGCAATGATAAAGGGTAAACCCTACCCTGCAGAGGTTTAATACCAAGTAGGAGATTGATTGCACAATTGAACACTCGATGAGGAGGCAGACTGTCCGTACCTTTTTTGGAAAAAACGTCAGCGAATTGTGCATACTATGAAGGAAGTGTAACAGTGACGACAATAGGAATCGGATGATAACAAGCCCTTTATTAAAACGCCCGACTCTGGCCGAGTTTCGCTCCCTTGCACAGAGCTGCCTCAGGGGCAATTCATTTTACCAGGACTTGATTTGATCAATGCAGAAAATATCGTATTGATTGTGCCTTCGGTGCAGATGTGTTCTCACTCAAATAGACTTTCTCTAATCAGCATAGTATTGCTACGTAATAGCTGCTTTGAAGTCAAAACGTTCTGTACATGACAAATTTAGATTGACGAGCCGTATCTTAGCTAGTCAAGAAGGAAGGCCAGCAGGAACAATGGAAGTTGAAAGACATTTCTGGGTTGCAAGTTTCTCCAAACAGGTCATATGATAGTCAGGATCCCACCGGGCCAACTGCAGGGAGGCCCAGTCAAACTGAGGAGAGTGTTCCTGGAGCCAGGGCAATCCAAGAACCACGGGTTGTATGGCTGTCTTGATGACATAGAATGCCAGATGTTCCACATTGAGTGAACCAGTACAAAACTTTAATGGGACAGTGATGTGAGTAGCTTTCCCTGGGAGAAGATTCCCATGGATGGAAGAGAAGACGAACCATCAAGGGAGAGTGGGAATTTGCAGATGTTCTACAAGAGCCTCCATCATGAAGTTCCCTCCTGCTCCAGAATCCACTAGGGCAAGAGTGGAAAAGTTTTGATCTCCCACTGAGAGCATCACAGGAAGTGTTAAGGGGGGAGCTGGTGAGGTTAGGCCTAGGGTCAGTCCCCCAGTGAGACCTAGGCCCAAGAGTTTACCAGCCTGATTGGACAGTGAGCTATTAAGTAACCTGGCTTGCCACAGTAAATACAGAGTCCGGCCTGGTGGCATCAGAGGTACTCCTACGGAGTCAGCCTACCATGACCTAGTTACATCAGTTCTTCCGTTGCAGGTCCAAGGGAGAAAGAACCCGATGGTGGCGAAGGGCAGTGCTGGGGGCAGCTAATGGTAGTCGGCCATCTCCAGGAAACTTGTAATTCCAGGTTCCGTTCCTGGAGTCGGCGGTTAATCCTGCCGGCTAGTTCAATGAGAACATCTAGAGAGGCAGGAAGCTCATGAGCCACCAGTTCATATTTAATTTGGACCGCCAATCCTTCCAAAAAATGGAGCGAAAACAGAGCTCACCCCAGTGGAGTTCTGAAGCCAGGGTCCAGAATTCAATGGCATAGTCAGAGTGGGGGTGACTGCCCTGATGGATGTGAAGAAGATTGGCACCTGAGGTGCACCCCCCGGCATGGAGGAGTCTAGGCAGGCACTAAGATGCTCCATAGAGGCCTCCTTGAGCAGAGGTGCAGGGTCCCTTCCAAAAACTGTTGCTTTTCCTGAATTTTCTGGGCCAAGCTTGGAATGGGCTGCAGAGCAGAGGCCTCCACTGGGTCCATGGCCTTGGCAATCTGTTATGCTGGTGGACTCTTGGACCAAGGGAAAGTTGGCGCTGCCTGTGGGGAGGAACCCCAAAGGCCCCCACCATTGGTAGGCAAGGCAGACAAGGAGTAGACCCCGCTGGAGCTTCACCACTACCAGCCCATATTCCCTTTAAATTGAGCCCTCAGGAACTGGGCCTAGAGATAGGCCTCTGCAGTGACGGAAGTCCAGAAGATGGGCAAGAAGCAGTAGCACAGGCCAAGTCTGGAACAGGTTTTGTAGCGTGTAGTTGATATCAAGGCAAGGGTTGTGCCAGGTGGTGTACTTCGTAGTCAGTATCCAGGCAAGGGTCTTGCAGGTGGCATAATTCAAAGTCAAAATCCAGTCCGAAGTCAAAGCCAAGGGGCACAGAAGGAACTCTGGAACTGGAAATGCACTTGTCAAGGAGAGAGGACCTATTGCCAATGCATTGGATGAAGGCAGGGACTATCCTTATATAGTCACTGGAAGATGATGTGACCTATGAGGCCCTGGAGCAGAGCATCAGCGGCGTTCCTGCTGCGAGAAGGCAGAGGAGGCATTGGCTGGTGACTCAGAGCGTTGGCTCTGTTTGGGAAGGCTTCGGCCCCGATTTAATCACTTGGGAGCCTCAGACCAATATCTTGGACAAAAGATGCTTCATCAGTTCCACCTCACGCATCTTTTGAAACCTAAGCCCGGTACTCGAAGAGGAGATCACCCTTTGAAGGGGGGTACTGTTGTGTCCATCGCTGCTCGACACCCTCACTCTGCCCCCTTTACCACTGTGGCGACTCCCTCCGGGTCTGATGGACAGTTAGCTGCCACGGCCTCTTCTTGTTGTCTCCCTCCAGCGTCCCCGGACCAGCACGAAGCTGTGGATCCGCCATGTTCCTGATGACGTAGGGCGCACGCGCACACAAGCTCCGATTGATGTACCAGCAAGGGCGCAAACCTCGGGGGCATCCCCCTGAGATGACATCATCCGCTTCCAATATAAAAGGTCTCAGTATTTGCCAACACATTGAGTTAGCAAGGATTTATCCAAGCTACTCTGCCTCCTCGGACTTACCAGGGGTACCTGCTCCTCGGGGGCCTCGCTATCTTTTCTTTATTTCAGATTGCCAATAGGAACCGGTACTCGCTCCTCGAGGGCCCAAGTTCCTGAACACTCTGAAGATTCTCTACTGCCTGGAAGCTATCACAGATACAGACATTTGTGAGTTACCACCGCTCTCTCTGAGCTTTCCCTGGAACCAGGGACTTGCTCCTTGAGGGCCTAACCCTGTCCAGCTACTGAGCTTTCTAAAGCCCTTATGTGAGATCTGTCATCCAGTTCTGGCTATGAACACAGCATACCCTGTCTACTCACTATCTATAATTTCTCTACAGCTCAGCAACCCTGGGATTACGGTTCCAGTACCTGAGGGACTTCAGCCCTGCTGGGCATATCTGCTCACTACTGCCACCTCTGGTGGTTCTACTAACCTGTCTAATAAAAGAACTATCTGTGTCTGTCTCCATACACCAGCCTAGCCGGTAGTCCCTCTCAGGATATCCTCCTGGGGGCGCAGTCATCTGCCATCGGCCCAAGGACCCACCTATCTACATTCCTCTACAGCTGAATGCCCTCTCCAAGTACTCCGCTGGTAACAGATTGCAACTCTCTCCATCAGGAATCTTCAACAACAGATTCATAATAGATTGCTACTCCGCAGTCTTAACCCTAACAGATTGTTTACTATTCCCTCTACAGGAGCTTAGCATATCAGACTGCTACCTCCTCCTTCCATAGGAGCTAGTTCATACAAGATTGCTAACTCCTCACGGAGTTCCTAACAGACTCCCTCAACAGGAGTCACTCCACTACAGATTGCTAACTCCTCCCCTCTGGAGAGGGATCGATAACAGATTGCTAACTCCTCCCTCCGACTGGAGGAGTTCCACATCAGAATGCTAGCTCCTTAGCAAGTCCATAACAGATTGCTACTCCTATCTGATTGCTCCGCCCACCAGGCATCAGAGTTACATCAGATTGCTAACTCAGTAGCAGGTATCACAACAGATTGCTAACTCCTCCCTCCTGGAGGAGCAGATCATAACAGATTGCTAACTCCTTATCAGAAATGCAACACATTCTTAGTGTCTGCTTAGTTTATTTGAGATTATTTCTAATCCTGCGCCTTTTTAATACTATTTTCACATGGTGTAATATAAAACAAAGTACTGCATTTAACCTTGAGAGCTAGCATGTATCTCCAACACCAGATAGTCTACTGTATATGCAAGGTGAGGAGTGCAGTGAATCACAAATGGCCCAAAGACCTAAAAGGATTTTCTCAACAAGATGTAAAATCATACAAGAGATGGAGCAGGAAGAGAAACTGATTTTTTTTTCACATTTTTTCTGGGGACAAATAACCCCTGTATAACCAACGACCAAACAAATGGTGGGAGAACTAAGCTGAGACCCAAACAGCAAACAACTTGGAGGCAGCAAAACTCCCATGCTGATACATAATAGGTATGGCAGGTAAGCATATTAAGAGCCTGATCCCCAAGGTGATATATCAGAAGCTGGCAGATAGGCAGAGTGGTAGCAGCAAGTTTTGCTGATTGGAAGAAAACTCCTAAGATGAGGAATAAGGGGTAGAGCAGCAAGGCAGAATGGCATTGGAAATGTCTGTCTTCCTGTGGAAGCACTTGTCAGATTTAATACTATCCTTTTTGTGACATGAGCTTTTATTTCATTCCCTACTTGAATTTTTTTTTGTTTGTTTTGTAAAATTGGTTTAACTTTTCTCATTGAAACTTTGGTCACAAACAGAAGAAGGAAAATGGTCTCTCCTCAGTTTGGCTTTCCTGGTTCTTGGTGAGGTTTGATTTAGTAAGCAAGCTTTTCTCATGTGCTATATCAGAACGCAAGCTCTTCCATGTCTTGATTTTCTGTTTTTTTGCATGGCTTCTCTCTTCCTTCTGAAACTTTTATAACATTCAAAACATAGAAATGATCTCTAGTCTGCAATCCTTCCTCTTGACTGGAATAAACGCCCCAGTACAACCAGTAAACAGAGTGGGAAAAGCAAGCTGGGATTGTAGAGGGGTAGAGAGCAATTCAAAGAACTGAAAATAGGTGGAGGGGAAGAAGCTTCCTTTTTTTTTTTCTTTTTTCACACTTTTTTCTGGCAACAAAACACCCAATCTAACCAACAAACAAACAGGGGAGAGAATGAGACTTGGATTGTAGAGGGGCAGAATAAAATGAAGAACCATAACATGGGTGGAGCATGGAGGAGAAACTTGTATTTTAGTTTTTTATTTTTCACTTTTTTTTTTCTGGGGAAAAACAAATATCCCAGCATAACCAAGAAACCAACAGCAGCAAATGGTTCACAGGCAGCAAAACTCTAAAGCTCAATGCCAAAGTGTTCAAAAATCTCCTCAAAACCTGGCTCTTCAAACAAGCCTATAAGGATGGAATAGGCTAAACCAAACTAATAAAAGGACAGCACCCCTCCGTACACTCCCTCCTATCCACATCCCACCATCCCCCCCCCGCCTTTCCCAACTTTTAACTCTATCTAATCTCTCCCAGCCTCACCCTCCGAACATTCCACACCCAAGTACCCTCATAAAAACAACGGAACACATGTCGCAGGAGCATCCCACCTCACCTGATATACTACTAATATATCATATCATATGGTTATCCTAAAGTTCGTACGTTATTCCCTGTTAAATCTGCACCCTGTTTATTGTTTTAATGTATTAACCTCTGTTTTAATGTATTCAGTTGCTTTTAATTGTAAACCGGAGTGAAGGGCAACACTAATACTTCGGTATAAAAAAACCCCAATAAATAAATAAATATATATATATATATATATATATATATATATATATATATATATATATAATACACATAGCAGGTAGGTGAAATGGTAGCAGCGATACCCCTGTGGTAATTTAAGAGACAGAGGCAGAGCCATAAATGTAAGACCTCTGCACTGGTATATGGGCCATGGCAGCTATTTATTTATTTATTTGTTTGTTTATTTATTTAATTTTTTTCTTTTATATACCGAAGTTCGTTTGCACATCACATTGGTTTACAGTGAAACAGATAGCTTAATGAAGATTTGGCATGAGAATAGGAAAAAATAAAGTTACATTGTAACATTATAACATTTTAGGAGAAAATACAACAAATTAGGCAAGAGTAGGTTATAGGTACAGGGTGCTGGTAATACAACAACAAGGCATTTATATATTTATAAGATTTTTTAATATGGGGAAAGAGGTATTAGCATAACTATTTACAGGAGTTATTAACTTGTGAAGTCTGGATAGGGGTGCTTGATTGTCTAGGTTGGGGGGGGGGGGTAGCTATGTAAAGGCTAGTTAGGCAGCTAGTTAGGCAGCTCAGTAGCATCAAGACTCCTAAGGTAACATAAGGGGCTTGGCAAGTAGGCAGAATGGTAACAGTAAGACCCATATGGTGGTATAAGGGGCATGACAAACCAGCAGAGTGGTAACAGTAATTCCCCTGTAGTGGTATAAGGGGCATGACAAACCAGCAGAGTGGTAACTGTGGGAAATATGCGCTTGCCAGCAAGCCATTTCATCAGGTTTAAACACTAACTTCCCTTCTCCCTGACATTTGCCTGAATAAAAGCATCACTTGTGCTTAAGTCTCTGCCTGGGAAAGGATACCTGTTGGCCCTGAATTCCTGGGGGAGGGGCTGGGTTTTCCCTAGTCAGAGGCAGGACAAAGTCAGGAGGTATAAATTTCAGCAGCCAATGATATGATCCGTGCACACCCCCTGAGCCAAAGCCAATGGTGTAATGACTCTTCTGTTGCTATGGGAAAGTAGCCAATCATGTAATGACACATCATCTGCCTTTGTATGAATGTACAATAAAAGGAAGAGGCTTGTGAGGGCAAACTCTCTTTGCCTTCTCTCTTCCTGCCTGCCATGAAAGCTGTCTGAGGCCTTTTCATTACTCCTATATCTGGTGACCCGCGACAGTGATGATAAACTCCATGCTTATTTCGGCTGGTCATAGCTTAAAGGTACGTACCGTTCAACAGATTTGCTATCGTAATATTTTTAACAAAAAGTACTTCTTAGTAATTTTTAAAAGTATTTCTCAGCAAGTTTGTTCCCCACACTCGTAAGCATGGGCAATGATTTGACTATACAGCAGAGGCTACATGCCAGGAAGCTGCAGCAAATCATCAATAATCATTATTTCATCACCAGAAGAAAACTAGCGCAAGTCAGCCTGGGGGACTTAGAAAAATTAATAAGTGAAATAGCTTGCCGTTGCCCTTGGTATTCCATGGAGTCTGGAACTCTAAATACCCAGGAATGGATCTCAATCGGCAATTATCTTCATACGGCTCCCAGAGCTCCCATAAAGCAAAGATTAATTTGGCAAAAATGCACGGAGGCCATCGAACACATGGAAGAAAAAAAAGGTTTAAAAACAGCAGTTTCAAACCATGTGCTTTTAGAAGCAGGCAGACATACCCTTCCCCCATCTTATGCTCAATCTCCCTCAGAGACAGCAAATTCTTTGTATCAGCTACCCACACCCAAGCCAATTCACACCTTCCCCATTTCTTCAGAAAAGCAACCCTTGAGAACAATAGAGCCACCACCTGGCCTGGGTGGGGCGATTAGCATTGAATTTCAGCAGAAACTGCAGAAAGAAAACCTTACAGAAACAGAATTATTAGAAGGACTTCAAGCCTTCCCCATCACAGAAAAGAACCATGAACAAAGGGGGACAGAAAATGAAATAGAACATCTGGGGACACACAATCACATGGCTCCTGAGGCTTCCTCTGCATCCACCTCAGAGAAAAGGCCCCAGGAAATAGAAAACACTGAGGTCAGAAAAACTAGCCTTCCTCCATCTTGCCTGCAAACCCCTTTCCCCACTAACCACTCCCTGAACATTCATTTGCCATTGCCTGAGCCAGTCATTAATTCTGCATCATCAATTTGTGCAGGTAAATTACTATCTCAAACCACTGCTCCCGGTAACAATTTATGTGCAGCGGTCAGCATGGGATTCCACCTAGAACATGGAAATCTCACAAGGGAGGAATTATTGAAAGGGATTCAAGCCTTTCCCATTACAGAAAGAAACAAAGAACTAGGTGTGGCAGCAATAGAGTTGAGTGCAGCCCGGAATGCCATGTGCAGTGACTATGCCCCCAGGTCTTCAAAGAAATCAGCGTGTAAGACCTTGGGCCAGGCAGCTGCACTCCTGTGTTACAAGCAAAGAAAATATCCTTATGAAAAAAAGGATTTAATTAGACTCCTGCATTACAAGCAAAGAAAATATCACTATGAAAAGAAAAAAAAATGGTTTCTCTTTACAAACAGTACAGATTTGGGAAAAAATGGTTTCTATTAACAAACAGTACAAATTTGGAAAAAATGGTTTCCCTTAACAAACAGTACAGAATTGGAAAAAATGGTTTCTATTAGTATTTGAATTCAGTTACAAAAAATCTGCATACTTTGAGAGTATTTTCCCCCACAAAGTGTATGCATAGCCTTATGTTAAAAACTGTACTGAGATTTGAACAATTACTGTGTAAATTACATGTGAAAATTTCCCTTTTACAAAGTTTATTTGGCTCACATTTAAAATGACTCCATTTCTCTGAGATTTAAGTTTATAAGCAATTGCTTGAATTGCCAGCGCACAGATTTTTAAAAAAATAGTGTCTGTCTGCAGGGAATCAGTCCTTGCCAAGCCATTGTATATGGTTGATGTTAATTTGTTAAACAATGCTATCTTCAAGTTCCTATTGACTGAAGGATTAACTCCTTGGGTGCAGTTCTTTTCTTTTGAGAAACACTGCTCCTCCCCCCCCTTTTTCTGTAACTCTTGCTAGCCACTCATGGGGGAGGGAGGGAGAACTTTTGAAAAGAAAAAAAACTGGACTTTGTACTGCAGTTTCTCTCTCTAGTTTATATATGTTATAACTCAGACAGATTAATAGTAGTTACAGTCACTTTAGCATGCAGCAGACAGAGCAGAGCAAACAGCGTGTTTAATTTCCTATTCTAATAATTATAAGAAGAAATTCTATTCTGATATTCCACATTGAAAGTAAGCTCAGAGTATTACTGATTGCAACCTGGAACAATAGTTGCAATCTATAATGTAATGATGGTGTCTCCACTAGGAGGCGCTATGTTATTCTACAAGTTATATTATATTATTGTTTTAATAATTCTGTTGTATAATAGTTTTTATTTTTCAGGCCTACAGACCTTCTGTATTAAGGACACTTCAGTTTTATTTTCTTTTTCACAAAATTTATACAGAATTCTGAACCTTAAAATTTTTACTGACAGAGGTTGCTACATCTAAAGCAATCCCTCCCAAGCCTTTTCTTGCAAATCCAAATTGATTTTATTAAATTGAATAATAGAATTGATTTCTTCAAGGTTAAAAAAGTAAGAATTTCACTTTAATCCTTACCTTAGTAATTTTTTGCTGTATGCCAGTTTTTAATATTTAACAGTGACGACAAGGAGAATCGGATGATAGCAAGCCCTTTATTAAAATGCCCGACTCTGGCCGAGTTTCGCTCCCTTGCACAGAGCTGCCTCAGGGGCAATTCATTTATCCAGGACTTGATTTGAGAGACGGCTCGTTTGTTTGCATTTGCTATTTATGGAACATTCTTTCACTCCAACGTCGGTATCACGTAACAATGTTATGTTGATAAGAGAAAGCCTATTAGTCTGAAAAAGAATTCATCTGCGACCAAGGTATAATCAATCTGATATCCTTCACATTGATCAAATCAAGTCCTGGATAAATGAATTGCCCCTGAGGCAGCTCTGTGCAAGGGAGCGAAACTCGGCCAGAGTCGGGCATTTTAATAAAGGGCTTGCTATCATCCGATTCTCCTTGTTGTCACTGTCACACAGTTCACTGGATCGGCTACCGCTTTGCTTTTTGGGTCCAGTTTTTAATATTTTCCAGATTTACAGCCTTCCTGCCATGAGGAGATGAGAAGGTGAACACTTTGCAGTTTATTTTCAAACATTTTTCTAACACCTTTTGACTTTTGATCCTTGATCTAATTTTGTTTTTGATAACTTTTTGATAAGATATTTAGCTCATTATGGGGCGGATTTTCAGAGCCCTGCTCGCGTAAATCCGCCCAAAACCGGGCGGATTTACGCGAGCAGGGCCCTGCGCGCCGGGAAGCCTATTTTACATAGGCCTCCCGGCGCGCGCAGAGCCCCGGGACTCGCGTAAGTCCCGGGGTTCTCGGAGGGGGGCGTGTCGGGGGGCGGGCCCGGTCGTCGCGGCGTTCCGGGGGCGTGTCGGCAGCGTTTTGGGGGCGGGTACGGGGGTGTGGCTACGGCCCGGGGGCGTGGCCGCGCCCTCCATACCCGCCCCCAGGTCGCGGCCCGGCGCGCAGCAGGCCCGCTGGCGCGCGGGGATTTACATCTCCCTCCGGGAGGCGTAAATCCCCCGACAAAGGTAAGGGGGGGGTGTAGACAGGGCCGGGTGGGTGGGTTAGGTAGGGGAAGGGAGGGTAAGGTGAGGGGAGGGCAAAGGAAAGTTCCCTCCGAGGCCGCTCCGATTTCGGAGCGGCCTTGGAGGGAACGGGGGGAGGCAGCGCGGCTCGGCGCGCGCAGGCTATACAAAATCGATAGCCTTGCGCGCGCCGATCCAGGATTTTAGTGGATACGCGCGGCTCCGCGCGTATCTACTAAAATCCAGCGTACTTTTGCTTGAGTCTGATGCGCAAGCAAAAGTAGGCTGATCGCGCTTCTTTTAAAATCTACCCCATTATGTGTTATCTGTTGTCTGTCTTGATGCAAGAAACATTTGCAGGATGGATGAATATGTGTCAGTTTTGTGTAAATTAATATTTGCAAGATGAATGAATATATGTCAGTCTTGTGTAACATATGTTTAATGTAATGTCTAATATACTTGTCATTTGATTCTGCTTACTGCAAATGACTTTTCCTTTAAACGATTAATTTACATTTATTGCTATTTTACTGAATGAAAATTGATCACTGCATTAAAACTTTCTTGATAATGGGGTTACGTTCTGAAAACTAATAATGGCTCTGCTTACTGCAGCCATTCCTTTGCATGAATTTTGTCAATAATTGAACATTAAATACTTATTTGGCATCCCCTACAACACCACAGGGCAAGCCATTGTGGAGAGAGCAAATCATACCCTTAAGAGCTCTGGACCAAACAAAAAGAAAAAGGGGGGATTGCCCCTGGATTTTCCCCCTGAACAAAGTATTGTTCACTTTAAATCATTTCAAACATATCAGGATCAAATTTAAGACCACAGCCATGAGTAATCATTATGGGACTAGGGTTAGTCACCCACAGCCATCAGTTTTGTATAGAATATTTAATGTCTGGTACGGTCCCGTTCCCTTAAAATGGGGAACGAGGATATGTTTCTCTGCTTGCTTCCACAGGTATCAAGCCGTGGAAAGATGGAAAGGTGTCCAGGTCTATAGTACCCGATCCCAAACTTCTCCATGAGTCTCCACAGCCCTCAGAAGGACAGAGACCGGACTCCTTGCAAAAAGCTGCGCCACATGACCTGGGGACAGATCAAGGCCCTATCCAACCAATCTGCACAACTCTTAGAACAGCAAGGCCTTGAGAAAACTCCAGAGAACTTATTAGCCGCTTTTTCTTGCCTGAATGCCAACTCATTAACAATTGTGTTCTGCATCCTTATCTTTTGCCTTATTTCTCCAGCTATGGTGATTTCAGAACAAGGACTCTGACAGAACTTTTCACACCTGTTGAATCGAACAGACTGTTAGATCTGCACACACATGCCAACCCAAGCCTGCGGAGAACTACTGATGCATGCTGTACCATTTAACCTTACAGTATGGACTAATTATCCTTTACAGAGAGGTTTTCATTAACTCTCCAGTTAATAATACCATACTACACATTGGTAGCTGTATTCAAGAGACTTCCGCTCTTTGTTGGGACTATGATACAGGGGATGGGAAAGGAATTCAGGTGGGAAATATCCATATTATAACTGAACCTTTGTATTAATCACTGAACACTTGCATAGTTATACCACATATGTATGCAATTGGCAGATTTCAGGATGTGCAGTGGGAGACCCAAGCAGGTACAGAAAGTATAGAGGGGATGAAGGATTTACCTTTTGTAGTTATATAGCCCAAATGATAACCAATGACATGTCCACTAATCTGTTAGGAAACATATGGATGTTATGTGGGCGTAGAGCATATATGTACATTTCTCCAAGATTGGAGAGACAGATGCACTTTAGGCTACATCCTTCCCTCATACTATGCAGTCAAAAATTTACCCAAAGCAAGGCTCCGTAACAAAAGGGAGGCGATAAATAATCCCATAGAAAAGTATACAGAAACTCAGATAGCTAGAAGCCTGTTTCCCCCAATGGGGACAGCTATGAATTACAGAGACTTACACATCCTAGCTAACTGGACGACTGCCATATTTAATCAGACAGTCCATGCATTAATACTACTCACAACAGAAGTCTCTCAGATTAGAGAAGTAGCATTCAGAACAGCTATACCTTAGAAACCATTTTAGCTTTAAGGGTGGTGTTTGTGCATTAATTGGATCTCATTGCTGTGTGTACATATCAGACTATAAAGCGAACCTCACACATACCACAGAGCAGATAGAAACCATGGTTGCTGATGCACCACTTTCAGACAGAATACCTACTTCTCCATGGGACTGGCTATGGTCCTGACTCCCTGATATTTCTGGTCTCTAAAGGGTGATTTCTATTATAATGACCATAATTGTCTTAATTATTTGCCTGTGATGCTGTATTCAGTGCATACCCAAACCTCATATCCATATTGAAACCTTGCTCTCAGCCCGAATACAAAGATGTCTTGTAAGATGCCTAATAGGGAATCATGAGCCCTGCAGCGTTGGCACACCACCTGCACCAGCTCTGGGTGATATGGAGATTCAGAAGCTCATCGACAGCTGGCACACCACGTCGAATTATAGCTTTCTTCTCTCCATAATCCCCCTTCCCCTATTTCCAGCCCATACCAAGACATAACAGATTTCAGTAAGGGTCTAAAGCTTTATTGAGCTTCCTAAACAAAAACAGAAAGGGTGAGATGTGGGAAATATGCGCTTGCCAGCAAGCCATTTCATCAGGTTTAAACACTAACTTCCCTTCTCCCTGACATTTGCCTGAATAAAAGCATCACTTGTGCTTAAGTCTCTGCCTGGGAAAGGATACCTGTTGGCCCTGAATTCCTGGGGGAGGGGCTGGGTTTTCCCTAGTCAGAGGCAGGACAAAGTCAGGAGGTATAGATTTCAGCAGCCAATGATATGATCCGTGCACACCCCCTGAGCCAAAGCCAATGGTGTAATGACTCTTCTGTTGCTATGGGAAAGTAGCCAATCATGTAATGACACATCATCTGCCTTTGTATGAATGTACAATAAAAGGAAGAGGCTCGGGAGGACAAACCCTCTTTGCCTCTTTGCCTTCTCTCTTCCTGCCTGCCATGAAAGCTGTCTGAGGCCTTTTCATTACTCCTATAGTAACATTCATTCCCCTGTAGTGGTATAAGGGGCATGGTAGGCAGGCAAAGCAGGAACAGTAAGACCCTTGGGGTGGTACATGTTAAATGTCAGGTAGACAGAGTAGTAGCATCAAAAGCCCCTAAGGTGTTATAAGGGGCCTGGCAGGTAGGCAGAGTGGCAGCAGCAAGACCCATAAGGTGGTGTACTGGGTGTGGCAGACAGGCAGAGTGGTAAAAGTGAAAGCCCTGTGGTGGTGTAAGGGGATTGTCAGGCAGACAGAGCAATGTCAGTAAGACCCCTATGGTGGTAAATGGAGTATGGCAGGCAGAGCAGCTGCAAGGCCTTCAAGGTGTTTTCATTCATCTTGCCATTCACATGGAATATGGAAACCTGAGCAAAGGCAGACTGATTTTTAAAAAAATACCAGCTTTTCTATCAACAGTGGTGCTAGGTTTGAGTAGTGAGAGTTCATGATGTCCCCTCTCATTGAGGAGAGATGTTCACCAGGCACTCTGGTTGTTGGGCAGTAAAGATCGTGTTGAGCCAGAAGATAGACGTGTGTGTGTGTGTCTAAAACGCTGGTGCATCTGTGTCCGTGTTCTCAATGGGATCTGTGAGATAGCATGTCATAGACATTTGTGCTGGGGGGTCTTCTTTGCTGCAGTGGGCCAAAGGCCTTTCTTGCTAGCTGCTTTAGCTATGGCCTGTACCAGGAGAGATGGATCTTTATGGGCAACTTGGCTTTGGCGTATTGAGGTGGGGGAGGAAGTGCTACTTTGCCTCAGCCTCTGGGACCTATCTTGACAGACCTTCTCTACTAGCATTTCCTTCATGAATGTGAGATGCTGGGACTGGAGGGTGAAACTCATTTTCACCCATGGATCACAAAGTGTAGCAAGCATGTATGTATTGTTTTGTGTGAGATATTTCAGTCTCTCTCTTTCATTTGCTGCTACAAGGAGTCCAAAAAATTCAGAACAACTGATCTCATTCCCTCTTGCTGATGGAAGCCCCTCCAACTTTTCCTCCAGAATATTTACTATAGTGATGAACCTACCCAGGGTGGTGCTTCTGGAATCAGTAACTCAATAGCACCCTTGAAGGGCCTCAGGATTTTACCAGGTGCCCATGACTGCCCAATCATCATGCCCCAATGGGGCATTGCACACCTGTCTCTATTTCCTGAGACAGATCAAGAAGGGGTGTCTGCTGCTTCACTAACCTCTGCAGCATCATATAAGTGGAATTCCAGCAGGTACCAATATCTTGAATGAGATGCTTTTGAGGCAGCTCAAATTCTTCCTGTTTTCATGGAAAAGTTCCCCCACCTTCAAACTTTGATGGAAGTGACTTGCTTTTTACTGCACTTCTCTATCAACTCTTGCAGGAATGCATTCCTGTGGTCCTTGGTATTGGGCCTCCAGAGCTCAGTGAGACCAAGGCCTCATCAGGAACAGAACTAAAAGCCCCAAGTTTGACAGATCCTACAATTTGACTGGAAAAATGGAAAGCATCCAAAGTCAATTGTCTAGAGGAGGAGGGAGTTACCTGTGGCATGGTTGGTGTGACCTCAGGGGTACTTTCCTCTTCTTACCCACTGACAAGATGTCCGTGCATATCTAGTTCACAGGAGAGATAAAAACTGGGCAAAGGGGCATGCCATGTGGCCTGAGTCTGATCCCTGGACCTTACCTCAGTCACATGGCTAAGGCAAGGTCAGGTCTGCACCATTTTGGAAAATGGTGCTGACTGGGCTGGGTTTGAGGATCCTACGCTGTATCCTTTGAAAGGTTCAGGGGGATGCGGGAGAGGGGTCGTGGAGGGGAGGGATGGGAGGGATGGGAGACTGAGCCTGGGACCTTTATTTTTTGGACTTTCATGGGGGATCTCCATCACTTGGGGGGGGGGGGGTAATGGCAGTGGGGGGTATCTATGTCACTTGGAGGGTAGGCGATATGGCAGGAGGGGGCCGGGGCCACATTTTCTGTTTTAGCTTTCAGGAGGGGGAAGGGGGGCACCGAGGCTGTCACTGCATGGTTCTTTTTTTTATTACCAATTTCAGGGAGTCAGGGCTGCATCAATTGGTGACCCTGGGTTGAGACGAGGGGGTCAGCACTGACGCCTGCTCTACCTCCCCATTTGCATGTGACTTTTTTTTTTCTGCTGCTTTAAAGGTGATGTGGGCTCATCGGGACCCAAGTTATGTGGGATTGCGTGTGCGTCCAGAAATGCACGTATCAGCCCATGAGTGGAGACACTGCAATTTTAAATTGTGCTCACAATTGTGAGCACAATTTAAAATTGCAGTGTCTCCACTCATGGGCTGATACGTGCATTTCTGGACGCACACGCATTTAAAGTACCCCTCCTGTGCATATTTCAACTAGGGCTTTAACGGATTTTACGTGCATTTGCAGACAGATTTTAAAACCATCTCACACGAGGGAAAAAAATGTTTTGCCAAGTGTTTGCCCAGTTCATATCAAGGCCTTCCAGGCCCCTCTAGTTCTTCATCCTGCAAGCCCCCCACTTGACCCCAAATCTTCAAGCCTTGCTAAATGCCCTAACACTAGAGATCTCTAGACCTGCTCCTCATCAGGACCAGAAGTAAAATTAAGTGGATAACAAGCCGATGCACGCCATGGTGTATGTTTTGAAAATTCAGATTTATGTGCATACATTTTGGACCTGCCCCAGAATGCCCATGCCCTGCCCATTTTATGCCCATTTTCCACCCCTTCTTCTTGACACATGCAAGGGGTATGTATGTGCGTACTTCGTGCTTCTTAAAATGTTCGTTACTTGCGCAAGGCCTGCTACGTGCATATGTGGCCATTTTTGTGTGAGCAATGCTTTTAAAAATGACCCATTACTCTATTGTCTTTGCTTAAACGAGAAGAAGAAAAATGCTAGGAGATCAATTTTTAAAAGCTTTATCCAGCTAACTTATGAAGTTGTGTATCTTTCCTCATTCCAAATCACATCCAACCTCCAGTGATGTGTACTGAGCTGTTCATACGTCTGACTGTGCATGTAAAACTGGCCCCAAAATCCTAGTCCACCACCAAAACCTCACCTCAAATTACTAGATGACCCTCCTATAGTGGTATAAATAGATGACAATTATGTGTGCCACCCTAGAGGCTCTCTCTCTTTCTCTCTCCACTCCACTCCATTCCATTCCAGTCCACTCCCTGCCCCAAACAGAATTTGTAATAAATATTGCAAATTCCATTTTCATCATATCGCACAGCTTAATGGCAGGAAAAAAGGTGTAGTTATTTCTGGCATTGATAAGGTGCATTATGCTATCACACACTGGTGTTAATACCCTGCCCAAACTCCTCCCCCTTGAATAAATTTTCAAAATTAGCATTCACATCTCACAATGCGATAAATAACACAGGTGTTAGAGCCCAAATGCCCGATATAATGGCCTAACGCACCGATGAATGATCCTGTAAGTTAGGCAGATGAGTACTGCTGCCCCGATCTGCCCATTCCCTGCCCCTGAGTTTTCCAGCTAAGCGGTGACCACTGAACGTAGCCAAATATTCAGCAGTTATCACTTAGTCAGATAAGTCCTACCTATCTAGCTAAGTAGCTTTTGAATTTTGGGTTCAATATAGATATTTTTGGCAAGATTGTTTTTATCTTCAGGGAGTAAACAACATACATTCATTTGGATCTTCAGATGTAAGTATGGCATTTTGTTTCCATTCTGCTGACCACAGAAATAGGATGTACAAAATACTTTAGACAATTTTCAAATTGAAACTACCCACATTGTTTCTTTTGAAAACTCTTTACAGAGTTTTCAAATTATCTGACTTTTGTACCTGAAAACTCTTTACAGAGTTTTCAGGTACAAAAGTACCCACATACTTTATGACATTGCGGGCTATTGAAAATTTCCCTCTAAATACTTGATATGGAAATCAGATGTTTAGTTTTTTTGCCTTTATATTCTGTCTTTCGCCATATGAATCAAAGCCGTTTACATAACTATAAATTTATAATACTGTAAAATTACTGTGGAACATTCTGTGAGCTCCTATAATTTAGATCATGACTTTTTAGTACAATTATAATGAGTGGTGAGCCAAACCTGTTATGTTTTGGTTTTCAGTTCATGTTTTTCTTGGCAAACAATTACAGATTACACTTAAAATATGACATTTCATGCAAACTGAAACACATTAGAAACTCTTGTGCTAATTAAATATAATCTAGTCACAGTGCTTTATGGTATTCTACTACCACACACATCTGGAAGGATGTGGAGATTATGGAAAAAAAAATCCCTCCAGCAGACAGCAGTAAAAATGATATGTAATCTAGATAATATGACCTGTGAGGAAAGGGTGAAGAAGATGGGGTTATTTTGTCTAGAGAAAAGAAGACTGTGAGAAGACTTAACAGGAGTTTTCAAATACATATAAAGGGGATTATTAAGAGGATAGGTGAAGATAACCAATTGGCTTTCTGTTGTATTCATCATTACATTTTAAGGCCCATATTAAATCTGTTTTGCAATCATGTTTTTATAAACTGACATTATTTCGCCATTTAAAGTATTATGACAATAATTTTAAATCAGGCGCATAGGTGCCCATATACATGTTCATATAGGCTCATGGCCAGATGTGCCACAACTCTATATCTGCATGCAGGTATGCACACTTGTTATAAAGTAGGAAGAGCTCCCTATTTTAAGTGTGTATACTCACTGCAGGGAAATGTTGGCTTTGAGGCACACAAGTGAGGGAATTTTATAACATGCTTGCATCCAGGACATAACCAGTTTCATTGATTTTATTTATTCATTCTTTTAACCCACTAAAACAGAACAATTCTGGTCAGACAGGCATACAAAAATTTAGGAAAAAACATATTACAAAATGAATAACATATAAAAGACATCAAAATAAAACAAATGCATAGACTGATCAAAATGCTATAAGTTTCACATGAAATAACGCCTGCAATAAGGAAAAGGAGCATGGCTAGGATAATTTTTGAGTTACTATACCATATTTTATTTAAGAAAGAGAGAGAGAGAGAGACTCTTTATAAGGCTTGTATAGTAGTCAATTATTTATACCGCTATATGAGGGTCATCTAGCAACTTGAGGTGAGGTTTTGGTGTCGGACAAAGGTTTTGGGGCCAGTTTTACATGCACAGTCAGATGTATGAATAGCACAGTACACATTAGTAAAGAGACTATATGCGATTTGGAATGAGGAAAGATACACAAAGGTAAGATTTCTACAATGCTCTCTTGCCCTAGCTTGATGCATCTCTACCTGGGTACTATCAAGCTAGGGCAAGAGAACATTGTAGATATCTCATCTTTGTGTATTTTTCCTCATTCCAAATCACATCCAACCTTCACTGAGGTGTACTGTTACTATTTGTATGTCTGACTGTGCATGTAAAACTGGCCCCAAAACCCTAGTTCACCACCAAAACCTTATCTCGAGTTACAAGATGACCCTCCTATAGTGGAATAAATAGATGACAATTATGTGGGCCACCCCAGAAGCTCTTTCTCTCTTCCTCTCCCTCTTCCTTCTTCCTGCCCAAACATGCCCAAAATGGAATTTGTGATAAATATCACAAATTTCATTTCAGGCATATCACACAGCTTAACACCATGAAAAAAGGTGTAGTTCTTATTTGCAGTGTTAAATATGTGCGATAACTTGCATTACACAATCACATACTGTGTTAAAGCCTCTCATTTTCATAAACCCCACCAAAACTCCTCCCCCTTGAATACATTTTCAAAATCTGCATCTGCATCTCACGATGTGATAAATAATGCATGTGTTAGGCCATTATCATGGGCGTTAGGGCCCTAACATTCGCATTAACAGCCTAATGCACTTTGATGGATGACCCTGAAAATCAGTCATAACAATATCGTATCAAGCTAGTAAAAATCCAAGTATTCAGCTTTTTCAAAATAAAATAACTACATTTTTATTTTTTTCCTAAATGCTAAAAGATTTATTTCCAATCTCATTTTATGGGCCACTGAGTTCCACAACTCTGGTCCTCGAGTTATGATTATCCTCCTCCTAAACACCATGTTTCTCACTTCATTCCTGGAGGGAACCACGCAAAGAATATCAGTCTGGGACTGTAAATTACGGCCTAGAATATAATGCCTCATCCCTTTTTGTAGATACCTTGCCCCAACCCTATATATTGCCTTGAACATCAAAGTCAAGATCTTAAACTGGGCTCGTTTTTCTATTGGCACTCAATGCAGTTGCTGTAAAAATGCTATAGCACTCGTCTTTCTAGGACAGCGATAAATCATTTGAGCAGCCATATTTTGAACTTCTTTAAACTGATGTATGTCCTTTTTTGGAAGGCCAACCAATAAGGTGTTACACTAGTCAAATAAAGGACAAATCAAGGCTTGAACAATCACCCTAAATTCAGAAAAATCAAGAACGGGATCTGAGCTTCCTAAGCTGCCTCTACCTGAGAAAACCTCTCCAAGTGATAGAGGTAACATGAGGTCGAAGTTGAAAAGCCTCATCAACCGTCATTCTGAAATTCTTTACACTTTTGCTCCTTGGTATTACAATATAACTTTCAAAAAAAACCAACCAACCATATCTCCCAACACATTCTCCCCTCTCTCTGACAACCGCTCAGGCTTTGCAATGTTTACCAGCAGCTTTTGAGACTCAAACCAGTTCAGGATTCTTCCCAACCCTTCACTGATCTTTCCCATTACATGACCTGGGTCTTTGCCTGCTGGAATCACTAGTTGGACGTTATCTGCATATTTAAACCCATGAAATTCTAGAGACCGAATCAAAGCTCCCAATGGCTGCAAAAACAATGCCATGCTCTACTCCAGTTCATCTACCAGTTTGCCCAGCCTACAGCTAGGTCTTCATAACCCCCGTGGTTCTTTAGCCTGCACTCCCCTCAGTTAACCTAAACCCCTCAATCAGTTCATATGTGGCTAGAAATTGTTTTATTCTGATTTACACCTAGGCTTTAGCAGAAGTAAAACTGTTCTGAAATGGACCTGGATGCGCACCCATGTGCATACATATGCGCATATGTCTTGACCAGGTCCCAGAAAGTATTCATAGTAAGGTTGACATCAGTAAATAATCGTAGCCCTTATAAGTGATGAAATGTCTAACAAGAGGAGGTGATTTGTACACTACAGTGCTATCTGCATTTTACAAATCTATACCTTTTCATCACTTATAAAGGTTACAATTCTTTACTGATATCCATTTTACTATGAATACCTCTGAATGTGTCTGTAACAACACCCCCACTAACTCCAACCCACCTCCCAAAAACCCACCCCGATTCAAAGTGCCCCTCTACAGTGGTACATATATAGGGGGCGGATTTTAAAAGGGTTACTTGCGTATATTTTGCGTGTAACCCCGAAAACCCGCTCCTGCGCGCGCTGAGCCTATTTTGCATAGGCCTGGTGATGCGCGCAAGCCCCGGGACGTGTGTAAGTCCCGGGGCTTGAAAAAATGGGTGGGGCGTGGGTGGGGCATGGGCATGGCCAGAGGCCTTTCCACTGCCGCTGGGCCCGGGGATCACGCGCTGGCACTTGGCCGGTGTATGCAACCTACGCCTGCCCAGAGGCAGGCATAAATAAAAAAATAACGATGGGGGAGATTTAGGTAGGACTGGGGGGTGGGTTAGATAGGGGAAGGGAGGGAAAGGTGGGGGAGGCAGAAGGAAAGTTCCCTACGAGGCTGCTCCAATTTCGGAATGGCCTCGGAGGGAATGGAGAAAGCCATCGGGGCTCCCCTAGGGCTCGGTGCGCGCAAGGTGCACAAGTGTGCACCCCCTTGTGTGCGCCGACCCCGGATTTTATAACATGCGCATCATTGTTCGCGCATGTTATAAAATCGGGCGTAGATTTGTGCGCGCCGGGTTGCGCGCACAAATCTACGCCCGCACGTAGGTACGAATATCTGGCCCATAGTGTTTCTCTCGCTCCTTCCCTCCCTCTCTCTCTCTCTTTTTTTGTTTTACAATTTTGAATAAGTCTGCACCTTGTCATCTTACTATGTTTATTAACGTTCCTGTTCCTGCCCACTATTTATGTTCTGGACAGAGACTTTTCTTAGCTGTTCCTTCATTAAAAGATGCTTGCTTAAAAGAGACTCGTCAGTGAGCCTTCTCCACCTTTGGTCTAGATATGTGGAATAAGCTCCCTAATGAATTATAAAATATGGCAGATTATAAACTATTTCACAAGCAGACAAAAACCTGGTTGCTCTGTGAAGCACTTGGCAGTATATCATGTTTTGTATTAGTGATGCAGCTTCAGCTATTCATACTGTATTTTACTGATATTGCTGTTTCTTTTGATTGTGTTTGTTCACCAATGTGTATTTATATGTCAATAATTTGTTTTAATGATATTTTAATTTTGTATTGTAATCCATCTAGAGTCATAGGTTAGACAGGCAAAATATAAATGCTGATTAATAAATTAATAAATTAATTGATTAATTAATTAATCCATCCATTCCTTTATGTATTTTATCTGGCTATCTTTAGCCAAATTTTCAACTGAAAGTTTGACTAAATCTAGCTGGTGTAAATAGATTCAGCAAACTGATTTTTTTTTTGTTTGTTTTGTTTACTAAGGTCTGAAATTCAAACAATTTGTGTCGATGAGCATTATTTAATCTGTATTCTGGCTCCCATTATTTCGTAAGGGGCCTATTCACTAATATTGCCTGATCTGCACAGTACTTCACACTATACCTTTATTAAATGCACTCCCTTGGTTGGATGTTTTGCTCAAAATCGGCACTGTCTGGTTAATTAAACAAACACCTCCCTCCCCAAAAAGCTAGTGATCCCCTCTTCCCTCTTTCCCATTCAACTGTAATAATGTAAAAGGGCTCAACAACAGATCCTCCCTTCCTTTTCACATAACAAACCCCGCACAATGTCTGGCACCTCAATTACCTGCTTTTGCCTGCCAATCTGAAAAATAAAATATGTCTATCTAAATTTAAAAACTGTCCAGCGGTTAGCTCCCTTGCTGATCTCCCCTCCCATATGGTGTTAAAAGGAAAAATTTGTGGCTGACACCTCATCTCCTTCCTCCTTTCAAAAAAAAAAAAAAAAAGTCACATTTACCTTCTCCTGACTCCCCACGGAACCCTGCCAAACCCCTCATTAGGTCCCCCACTTAGTGCCAGGTCAATGGCAAGTGTAAAATCCTTGCCTTTTCTGGAACCACAGGAAACAATGGGAGTAGGCTGCATCCCATGTTATTTCTGTGTGGGCTGAGTTAAGCCTGTTTTGCATAAGATGTCCCTTTTTGTTATATGCAGATAAGCAGTAACTTTAGCATTTACACAACAATGTGATGATGGACCATCTTATAAAGTGTATGTTACGACCTCTCTGCATACCGTATTTTTAGAATGTGCAAAATGGACTTAACGTGGAAATTAAACTTTTTTTTTTTTTTGCATTCACCCAGCAGTGTCACAATGATCTGGAACATCTAACTATAAAGTGACCATTCCCTTGGTTTCTGGGCTGAACATTGGCTGTATTTGAGAACAGTATATTGGAATAGCAATGGTGGCAGCTTCTTTCTTGGATTTTAAATTTAGGTTTGATGGTACTTTGCAGGGGTAATGAGAGGTTTGTGGTTTGTTTGGTCTCAACTCGTTTGTTGTAGTTGTTTATTGAATGCACATAGATTATTGTGCTCTCAGAATGCTGGAGGTATATCTGATTCTACTATTTGCTGATGTCTTCCTTGTGCTATGGTTAGTGATTATGGTTTGTGGAGACAGGCCAGCTGAATCTTTCTGTAATTATATGTTTCTGATTTTTTTTCTCCAGTAGACATGTTTGTAAACCACATTATAGTTGTTTGGAATCAAATGGAGAATAACAATATAGCTGCCAGTTTTCCAGTCTATTGGGGCTTTAAAGCATTTGTATGTGAGTCTCACTCTATAGAAAGACAGAGAGTTACACACACAACTCAGGGGCCGATGCAATACAGTGCGCTCAGCTGAGCGCAGTGTATAACCAGCAATCCAACGCAGGTTGAATAGGCGCTAATGAATCCCCTAATTCAATAAGGGGATTAGCACCTATTCAACGAGCGTCCAACTCAGAGTGAGTCTAATAAGGGTAATCACATGCAAATGTATATGATTGAGGATATTAGCATAAATTCCAGATGCAAAAAAAAAGTGCATCTAGGACGCACATCTAAAGCTCAGCAATTAATGCCTGCCTGGAGCAGGCGTTAATTGCTGAGCGCTCCTTAAACTAGTACAGAAAAGCAGAAAAAACTGCTTTTCTGTACTGCCTCCTACTTAATATTCTTGCAATATTAAGTAGAAGGAAAAACAAACTTAAATAAAGCTAAAGAACAGAAAAAAAAAAACCAAACACTGGCAGTCAGGTGCAGGAAACAGACGCTTGAATGACAAGCATCTGTTTCCTGAACCCCCTGGCTGTGCGCTTGTGCGGCGCTTAGGAAAACCGACGCTGATCAGGTTCACACAAGCAACCCTAAAGTCTCCTTACTAATTTGACCCCCTAATTTAAATATTGCACCTGGGGCGCATTAAGAAAGCGTGCGCTGACTGTTCAGCGCCCGCTTTCTACTCAAATTTATTGCATCGGCCCCTCAGTGTATATACACGTACATAATAGGGGTGTGCATTCGTTTTGAACGCATATGTAAAACACAACTTATATTTTTAAAAGAGAAAAAAAAGGTTTGAGGAGAAATGCATCGCGAGTTCCAACGTATTCAACATAGCTATGTTGAATACGTTGAACCTAAATAAACACTTAAACCTCCCACCCTCCTGACACCCCCAAGACTTACCAAAACTCCCTGGTGGTCCAGCGGGGAGTCAGGAAGACATCCCTGTATTCCTTTGCGAGGAGCACGTGAAGTCGGCATCACGTCGAGTGACGCCGACGTCACGTGCTCCTCCGCGCCTCCGCTCCGGGACCCCCGTTGGACCCAACCGGAACTTTTGGCCAGCTTGGGGGGGTCAGCTTGGGGGGGTCAGGAGGCCCCCCCAAGCTGGCCAAAAGTTCCAGTTGGGTCCAACGGGGGTCCCGGAGCGACCTCCTGCCACATGACCTACCTGTCACGTGGTAGGAGTACAAGATGGCGCCGGTGACCATGTGACAGGGGCTGACCAATGGCACGGCAGCCCCTGTGACACAGGCTATCGGCGCCATGAGGAAATCGCAGACGAGTGCAGGGATGGCTTCCTAACTCCCTGCTGGACCACCAGGGAGTTTTGGTAAGTCTTGGGGGGGGGATTAAGGAGGGTGAGGAGTTTAAATTTGTATTTAGGGAACCGGTGAACGTATGGACAGACCCTCAACTTATGGAATTCTCCATATGTCCATATTGAACGAAATCGACCCTCAACTTCAACTTATCAACTTATCAACGAAAACTTTTTGTCTGCACATCCCTAGTACATAAGTTCTTTCACTTTCCTCCTTTAGAGACAGGTCAACATTCAGAAAAGCAATAAGCAGACAACTACAGCTGACAAGCCAGATAACTTGTGATTTATATTCAGTGGAGTAAGTCTCCAGCTGAATATACTCTCCGAAAGTTACCAGGATAACGCGTCACTACTTAGTTTACTGTACTTGATTAACCACATTTCTTTAAAAAGGTCAAAGTGATTCACAATAAAATGGCACATATATAGCAAATACAATTACTGTAAGTAAAAACATATATAGAATATATATTCAAGTATATTAAAACATATAAAACAAGAAAGATAACACAATAAAAATACATCAAGATTAAATATAAAAGAACAGTACAATACATGGGGAATATCTGGAACCTCAAAAATAATAATGCTGATGACATAAATCCTGCAAGATTAAATAAAATAACCAAAACAAAACCATATATAAATATACATTCATGAATTCTAAAAGTATAAAAACTGAAAAACTAACATGAAAAAATGCAGCAAGATTAAATATAAACAGTACAATGACAAGTAAACCAGTGCCTCATGAATCGAATGCCAAATGTTATAAATGAGTTTTTACTAAATTTATTAGAGTCTTTCTGCAAGTACAGAGTTAGTGGAAGGAAATTTCAAACCCTTGATTTTTCATAGCAAATCTCTCTAGGAGAAGGGGGCCCTCAACAGTTCTTGGGAGGAATAAAGACAGTGGTCTGGAAGGTACAGTCACAAATTTGGAAAGATAAATTGGAGTGCCCCAATGTAAGGTTACTCAGATAAGATTAAAATTAACCAGCTGTAGTCTGATTATAGCTGGGTAGGTTTAAAGGCATTCGGTTAAGTTTACCTAAATAAATTTAATCCTGCCCAGCTACAATTCAGAATAAAGCCAGGTAATAAAAAAACTCCCACTTTTCAGGCCTGTAAACTCAATACTCCAGCCCCTCCCTCCCAAATATTTTAATAGCATGTGTGGACTAATGTTTGATACCTCCAACCCTTCATAACCTCACACATTTTAAAAAAGGATGGGAACCATAGCAACTCAAGGCTGGGTCCTCGCTCTCTCCATACTATTTAATATAAAGAATCAGAGCCATCTCCTACCCATCCTTCCAACTCATCTGCAACCTCTACTACATTCTCTCCACCCCCAGACCCCCTGAACCTCATCTGGGAATGCAGTATACCAGGGGTGGCAAACTCTGGTCCTCAAGGGCCACAAACAGGCCAGGCTTTCAGGATAATCACAATGAATATGCATGAGAGAGTTTTGCATACATTGGAGGCAGAGCATGCAAAACTATCTCATGCAAATTCATTGTCATTATCCTGAAAACCTGGCCCTCAAGGACCAGAGTTTGCTACCCCTGCAGAATACTGTTACCCACTCCTGACCACTTCCAGTGTTATTCTCACTATAAGATATGTCATGTACTGTGCACACATACAACAAACACATGCAACAAACCATAGAAGCAAAACAATACTATTTATTTATGTATTTAAAAGTATTTATTTCCCACACCCTCCAAAGTTCGGGGCAGGCAGTACATGGAACTGCTATGGGTGCCGCAATGGCCCCTGATATAGCTAATATTTATGTCGTGGATTTTGAGGAACAATATATTCAAAATTCAAAATGGAGTGGACAGCTAAAATGTTGGAAATGCACCATAGACGATATTTTCATCATATGGCATGGATCAATCTCCTCCTTACTTGCTTTTCATGAGTGGTTGAACATCCTTAATCCCTGCTTGCGGTTTACCATGAGTTGTCATGAGGTCGAAATTGCTTTATTGGATATTCTCATCACTAAACATGACACTGTATTAACCATTAGCATTCATCGTAAACCAAATGAGTGGAACAATTTGTTGAGATTTGATAGTTTTCACCTAACCAACTTCAAAGTTAATCTCCCAGTGGGCCAATTTCTTAGGCTATGTCACCTATGTTCAGATATTAAAGACTTTAAGATCCAGGCCAAACAAATGGCACAGAGATTTTTACAACGGGGATATCCAATGTCATCCATTAAAGCTGCATATCGACGGGCTTTGTATTCTAATCATGACCTTTTGCTGTGAAAGAAAAATCCATCAGTGAATTTGAACTGGCAGACTGTGGTTTTGAACCACACTGCAGCCTCTGCCACTATTTGTGGTGCTATTCATAAGCACGCTCTATGTTGCAAAAAGTTCATCCTATCTTTCAAGCCCCAGTATGTTTTGCTTTTTTTCATGGCCATAATTTGAAAAATCATATTGTTTAATTGGCATTCTATAATCCACCATGAGTCAATGACTACAATATAGGTTTTTGCAATTGTAGTTAGTGTTCTTTCAAATATCCAAAATCCATATTAAAATCATCTTCTGGACATGAGGTTCACATGTAAAATTTCTTACGTGGTGTATATGATCATTTGCCCATGCCAGCTAAAATATATTGGTATGACTAAACGTATGGTGAGAACCCGCCTTATTGAACATCAAAGTTGTTTAAAGACCAATAAACTTGAGGCACCTATGGCCTCTTTTTTTTGGAAACAGTCCATAAATTTGATGACATATAGTGGACCATTTTGGAGTTTGTTCTGCAACATTGGCGTGGTGGTAATCGTGCAAAAATATTAAGACAGCATGAACAATATTGGATTTATTTCCAAACGGTTATCCCGCACGGGTTAAATTGTGAAATTGAGTGGACTGCCTTTTTGTGATGAAACCAACCTTGTTTTCTTTAATCTGTGATGTCATTATTGACGTACTAGTCGAGTACCCTTAAATAACTGAACATGCTCAGTGCCATGTTTAAATGGTTGCCTGACAGAGTACATCACCCTTCTTTAACCGTGTCTAAAGTTCAAGACACACTTTATGTTTGTGAGTAGATGCTTGGTACATTGTGTAGAGCTGACATTTGTATATCTATCCCGACGTGTTGCATTATATATATGTTGCGAAAAGAATTCCTAAAAATGTTATTCTCTATTTTTCAAGTGACATTTCTTGAGATACACCTTCTTGCTGTGAAGAAGCCATACTGGCAGGCCCCTGAGGCAGTGTGAGCGAAACGTGATATCATGTTGGATTATGCCAAATGGGGGAAGTATCTCTTTCCTATATAAAAATTTTTAAAAAATCTATTAAAAATATATTGAAAGTGTTTGGATGGACCAATGATTAAAGTGTACCCATAGCGGTTAAAAGCCTGTAAGTTCAAAAATTGGCTTCAGTATCTGCGGGGTGGTATAATGGTCCTTAACAAAAGTCTTGTTTGAATTGGTTGTTCTTTTTTTTTTTTTAATTATTTATTTATAATTATTCAAATAATACAAACTTGTTAAATGTTTGCACTCAGAAATACATGGATTGGTAATTAGTAAAAACTAATTTCCAGCAAATACCATTTTACAGCATAAATCTTATACCAACTCCATTAATATCAAACATAATTGAGAGTGTATTACATGGTGACAAACCAAAGGGGAGTCTTTAACGTTAATATTTTCTTAAGTAAAGGCTTTAACATAGAACCTGCACTAAATTTACTTTTTCATTTAATTAGACATAGGGGATGAGGTTGATAATCTCCTTTCTACAAGAAAAACTTTTAACTGATCGGGTATAAAGAAAATATACAAATCTTCTTGTTTCTTAATTAAACATTTACATGGAAAATGGTGTAAATGAGAAACCCATAGAAATGACCTCCTGGCGGAAGACTAAAAAAGCCTTCCGCCTTACCTGTGTGGATACTGCTAAGTCTGGAAATATTTTAATAGCTTTTTCCAGATACATTATGGGATATCTATTGATGTACCTTTTCATTATTTGATTAATATCATTAATAGAGGAAAAAGTAACCAATAGATTCCCCCATTCAATGACTTGTGCCGTGGAATCTTCTAAGAGGTTTGTAAGATCTCCCTGAAACAACATTTCAGATCTGTTATTTATATTCCTGGGTTTGTGTAGGAAATAACAATTATTCACAACAGTAATTCCAAAACAAATCCAAGCTTTTCTATAAGAAACATTTTAATAGTAATCAACGGTACTTCCCCAGCTATTCTGGGGAAGTTAAGAAATCTTAAATTAAGACGCTCAGTGTTGTTTTCGAGAGACTCTATTCTCCTGGTTAATATCTCTCTGTCCTTTACCACTGCAGCATTAAATTCTTGCATTTTTTTTCTCTCATTCTTCCAGATTTTTAATTCTATCCACAGAATATTTAATTTTTTTTTTGTGTATAAAGAAAATCACGTTGACTCCCAGCGCTTAGCGCATCCACTTTCCCTTCCAACCCCTTAATATTTGTCAACATACCGGCCATCATTTCCCACAAAATGTCTAAAGTTCCCACAGCAGGGCAGGTGAGAGATCCCAAAGTTGTAACACTGGTTGGATGGCCCTCCTCCTCACTAAGGGGGATTAAAGACTCCAGTCCTCCTACTTTCCTTTCTGGAGTCAAACCAGTAATAAAGGCAGCACCTTCCTCTTCCAGTCCTTTATCGCGGGTTTGAAAAGTTCCCGCTTCGGGGTCAGTATTGATGTTCTCCAAGGAATCACCACCTTGGTTCTCCTCACTGGCACTCTGCGTTGGTGGTAGTCTGATGTTAGGACTTAAAGAAGCCTCCTCTGCCAGGCCAAGCTGTTCTCCCTGACAGCTTGGCACATCAGTATCCTTGGTTTCTTTATTTCTTAATGCAGGAGAAATCATAAAGTGGCTAATCTCCTGTTGAATAGGTGAAGGAAATGGGAGGGATGGAAAACCCTCATTTTCCCTTTACATTTGGGAGGCTTAATTAATTATATTCAAATACAACACCTAACACAAGAGAAAAAGCCTCTCTGATTCTGTCTATGCAGCCGTCTTAGCCACCATGTAAATGTTGACCTTAGGAGAGAAAACAATATTATTTTGAAAAAATTACCTCAAGAAATATAAGCTTTCAATTTTAGTCCTCAAACGAATCCCAGCGAAGCCCAGCTGCCCGATGTTATAGGCAGCTTCTGGATCCCGCCTCCAGGTCCGCCCCTTGATGACACGGTGCTCAGCTGCCGGAGTTTACCGTCGGGGCAGGCTTCACAAAACTCACCCCCGGACTCAAAACAGCTACTGGCAAGAGACAGGGTAAGTGTTCTCTCTCCTTTCGCTCTCGAATTGGTTGTTCTAAAGGATTATTCTGCTAAGTGAAAAGTATTCATATTGATGTTTATTTTGTACTATGCCATTTTTCAAACCATAAACACTATGCCTGACACAGCTGTGGCATGCATTTAAAACCATACCCATTGGGGTCTAACACAGCTGCAGCATTCCATTTTCCAACCATTACCTCTGAGGCCTAACACTTATAGCTTAGAGATGTGTATCATGTGATCGATCGTCTTAACGATCAATTTCGGCTGGGGGGGGGGAGGGAATCGGATCGTCGCGGTTTTGTTTTTTAAAATATCGTGTAAATCGTAAATCGAGGGAGGGCGGGAAAACCGGCACACTAAAACATCCCTAAAACCCACCCCAACCCTTTAAAATAAATCCCCCACCCTCCCGAACCCCCCAAAATGTCTTAAATTACCTGGGGTCAAGTGGGGGGGGTCCCGTTGTGATCTTCCACTCTAGGGCCACGAGTGCGTTGATAGAAAATGGCGCCGGCGCCATTTTGGTTCCTGTCCCCGACGTCACGAGCGTAGAAGATCGCTCCCAGACCCCCGCTGGACCCCCAGGGCCTTTTGGCCAGCTTGGGGGGGCCTTCTGACCCCCACGAGACTTGCCAAAAGTCCAGCGGGGGTCTGGGAACGACCTCCTGCACTCGAATCGTGTTGCCGTAATGAAAAATGGCGCCGCCCCCCCCCCCCCACCATCCTGATCGCTCCCCAAGACTTACTAACATCCCTGGTAGGGATGTGAATAGTGCTTCTGACGATTGAAAATATCATACGATATTTTCAAAATCGCCAGAAATCGGGGGCTCCCCGAAACAGATAGGAAAACCCCATGGAATTGTTCGTGGGGTTCTCTTATCGTTTTGGGGGAGGGCAGGAAAAAACTGCACATCAAAACAATCCCTAAACCCACCCCGACCCTTTAAAACTGATCCCTTAGCTTCACCCACACCCCCCCCCCAAAACGTTTTACAAGTACCTGGTGGTCCAGTGGGAGTCCCGGGAGCGATCTCCCGCTCTCGGACCATCGGCTGCCACCAATCAAAATGGCGCCGATGGACCTTTGCCCTTACCATGTGACAGGGTATCCGTGCCATTGGCCAGCCCCTGCCACATGGAAGGAGCACTGGATGGCCCGCACCATTTTTAAAGATGGCACCGGCTTTCCATTACTCCTACCATGTGACAGGGGCCGGCCAATGGCACGGATACCCTGTCACATGGTAAGGGCAAAGGGCCATCGGCCCTCCCAAGCCCCCCCAAAAGTTTTGGGGGGGCTTGGGAGGGTGGGCGAAGCTAAGGGATCAGTTTTAAAGGGTCAGGTGGGTGTTTTTGTTTATTGGCTCGGGCGCAGATGATAAACAAAACCGCGATCGGGCCTCATAAAAAAAAATTAACGATGTGAATCAGAACCGGAATCGGAACTGATTCCGGTTCCGATTCACATCTCTAATCCCCGGTGGTCCAGCGGGGTCCCGCGAGCGATTTGTCCCTCCGTGCCCAGCGTGCCTGCCTCGCTCAGAATGGCGCTGATAGCCTCTGAATTACGATGTCATAGGGGCTACCGGCACCATTGGTCAGCCCCTGTCACATGGCCATTGGCGCCATCTTGTGCTCCTACTATGTGACAGGGGCTGACCAATGGCGCCGGTAGCCCCTGTGACATAGTATGGGCAAAGGCTATTGGTGCCATTTTGATTACTGGCAGCCAATGACGAGATTGCTCCTGGACCCCCACTGGACCCCCAGGGACTTTTGGCAAGTCTTGAGGGGGGGTCAGGAGGCCCCCCAAGCTGGCCAAAAGTCCCTGGGGGTCCAGTGGGGGTCCCAGAACGATCTCCTGCCCTCGGGCTGTCAGCTGCCAGTAACCAAAATGGTGCCGATAGCCATTGCCCATACTATGTCACAGGGGCTATCGGCGCCATTGGTCGGTTGCTCGCTGACCAATGGCGCGGTAGCCCCTGTGACATCAGCCCCCTGTCACATGGTAGGAGCACAAGATGGCGCCGATGGCCATGTGACAGGGGCTGACCAATGGCACCGGTAGCCCCTGTGACATAATAATTCAGAGGCTATCGGCGCCATTCTGAGTGAGGCAGGCACGCTGGGCACGGAGGGACAAATCGCTCGCAGGACCCCGCTGGACCCCCAGGGATGTTGGTAAGTCTTGGGGAGGGATCGGGATGAGGGGGGGTTGTATTTAATGTTTTATAGTAAGTTTTAATGCTTGGGGTGGGGTTTTTTTAGCTTCGTTTTTCCACGTCGTTTTTTGAGCCGGTTTCGTTTTTCTCTCATAGTTTTTTATTCGTTTGTCAAAAAAACTAACCGAGGAAAACCAAACTTTACCCCGAAGCGTCTGACTCAAAAAACGAAGCACATCTCTGTATGGCATACCATCTATATAAATAAAAATGTTAAATATTTTGGACTAAATCGCTAATCTCAGAAACCACTGAACCGATTGCTTTCACATTTGGACACAACCTTCATTTCGCATACAGGAAGGTTCTTCTGTACTTACATTACAGATATGTCACACCTGTGACAGGTAAAATAGGTTTAAAAATTGTTTTGAGAAAACAGCGACATCTGCTGGATGTAAGCGCCAGCTGTTACACCTTACACTAACACACGCTACACTAATCATTTCGCCAGTACAGGTCCACGTTTTACTTCCATTTTAACACATCCGTGCACTTTTTTCGCCAGAAGATAACTATTTCCTTTACAGATAAAATACACCCACCACCCTCCTCACACCCCCCACACACATGCCAAATTGATTTACTTCCCACAGCCTCCCAACACACACAAAACCACCCTCCTCACACCCCCCACACACATGCCAAATGTATTTATTTCCCAGGCCCTCACAACACACAACATTTCCCACAGAAATAGAAAGACAAAGGTTTTCTGATCTGAAGGGTAGGCAGTAGGTGGGGGGAGGTGACAGTGAGGGGAGGGAGAATGAAGGGGAGGTGAGTGTCAGAGGAGGGAGAATGAGGGAGAGGTGAGTGTGAGGGGAGAGAGTTGGAGTGGGGACAGGGGAGGGAAGGGGGGGTGAGTGACCAAGGGGAGGAGGATGAGTGACTGAGGTAAATGAGCAAGGGGAAGGGGGAGGGAGGGTAAAGAACCTGACTCTGCCACTGCAACGCGTGGCCGGGTACCGCTAGTTTTCAAATATAAACACTGTGGCCTGACATAGCTGTGGCATATCATATTCCAACCATTACCACTGAGGCCTGACACTTCCAGCTATGGGATGCCATTTTCAAACCCTAACCACTGTGGCCTGGCATAAGTACAACATGCCATATTCTAACCCTAACTACTGTGGCCTGACACAGCTGAGGCATGCCATTTTCAAACATTACCACTGAGGCCTCACACTTACAGCCACAGCATGCCATGTTCCAACCATTACCCCTGAGACCATACACAGCTGCAGCATGTCATTTTCAAACCATGAACACTGTGGCCTGATACTTACAGATGTGGCATGACATTTACCAACCATTACCACTGAGGCCTGTCACTTAAAGCTAGGGAATGCCATGTTCCATCCCTATCCACTGTGGCCTGACACTTATAGCTGTGGCATGCCATGCTCCAGCCATTACAACTGTGGATTGTCACTTATAGCTGCAGCATGCCATGCTCCAGCCATTACCACTGAGGCTTGTCACTTAAAGCTGCAGCATTCATACTCCAACCATTATCACTGTGGCCTGATACTTCCAGCTGTAACATGCCATACTCCACCATATCCACTCAGGCCTGATGTATCCTACAGAAGCCTGTCTTGCTACAGCCATGACCTCTGTGGTCTGACACTTCCAGCTAAATAATTCCATGGTCCACCATATCCACTCAGGCCTGACATATCCTGCATAAGCCTGTTCTAGTCTGAGCATTGTAGCCTGACACTTCCAGCTGCAGCATGTCATCCTCCAACCTTATCAAAACAGTCTTAGCAAGGCTCACTATGCCTAATTATTTCTATAAAATTTTGCAGTATCTAAGAATGCTACATTTTCTACCTGCAAAGGTATTTCTCAAATGCTACATGAACCTAAAACTGGCAACAACACAGCTTTGGGTGTATTACAGCTACACTCCTCACTATGTGGCTCTGTTCCGACCATTCCAATTTTTTAAAATTATTAACCAATATCATTACTGCTACCGCTGCTCCAAGCCATTCTTGCCAAATTACAGTGTTCACTTGCTCCACTTCTCTGTGCATGTGCAAGAACTGGCAAATGCCTTTGGGGTATTATACAGATACCATTCTCACTGGAATGCTCTGCTCCTACCATTCAAGTTCTTAAGATATACCAGCATCTTTGCTGCCTACTGCCATTCCAAGCCGGTCGTTGTACCTGAGGGTGTTTCCTACCACTCCAGCTGTGTTCAAGATTCTTGACAAATACCCTTCCCCTATAGTACCTGCCCACTTGTCATCATACCCTGGTCATACATTGCTTTAAAAACTTATTGAAACAGTCCTCAGGATTCTAATGCCATTCTTCATTTTTGATACTCACTTTCTTGCCATCTCTTGCTCTTCCCACAGCTATCCATTTTTTATGCACACTTGAGTCACTGCTCTATGAACCTTAACTGATTTCATGGCCCACTCGCAGTTCTACTGTACTGCACACTTGGGTACCTACCTACTACCTACCTATGACCTGTGAGGCTTGCTATATGACACAAATATATCCTACTGGCGGATCAATCAGGTCCAGCCATACTTCAACAGGAAGCGGCATCCCCCTCTACGGTTGTCTGTATTCTCCAACAGAATGACTGGCCTCTCCCATGCCAATCTGCCTTAATGCTCTGCCCCTCATCCTACACCTTCAGATCCTTGTGCTGCTCGGCCTAGCTGCCATGCGCAGATTTTACACCTTGGGGTTCTTCACTTTTTTATGACACTGTACCTTCCTGGCATACTCCAGCTCTTACACTTTGAGGTCTTCTTGCCAATCTGCTGTGCACCTCTCCTATGCTTTTGAAATCTTGATATGACGCTTTCTGATTCTTAGTCCATTTGGAATGCCCTTCCGGAGGAAGGATTGGAATGCCCTTCCGGAGGAAGTGGTGAAGACCAGAACTGTGAAGGACTTCAAAGGGGCGTGGGATAAACACTCTGGATCCATAAAGTCAAGAGGCCGTCAATGAAGAGTGGGTGGCTCACCAGAATGACGGCTACTGCCTGGAGATAATACCTTTATTCAATAAACATACACACAGTTAATGCGACTCCAACATTGCTCTAAGCTTCAACGGCAAGAGGAAATGTGGAAAAAAAAAGGATTTGCACTCACAAAGCGGGGAGGTAGCTGGCTTGTTACGGCGGTTACTACCCCAAACCAAATAAGCCTGATACTTCACCTTCAATGCATATCCAGCATAGCTCTCTGCTTCAACGGCAGGGGAGAAGAAAAACTGATACTTCACGCATATCCAGCATAGCTCTCTGCTTCAACGGCAGGAGAGAAGAAAAACTGATACTTCACGCATATCCAGCATAGCTCTTTGCTTCAACGGCAGGGGAGAAGAAAAACTGAAACTTCACGCATATCCAGCATAGCTACCTGCTTCAACGGCAGGAGAGAAGAAAAACAACCAATAAGGGCTGAATAACATAGTCTGGGTAAAACAAATAAGCATGGGTTTAGCTTGCTTATTGCGGCGGTTACTATCCCTACTACCCCTAACTAATCAAGCTTGATATTTCACTTGGATGCAGCTCCATCACTGCTCTCTACATTAATGGTGGGGGTGGAAGAGAAATAGAACCAAAGGTTACTAAGAGCCAAGAGAAACAGATAAGTATGAGAAAAAAATGTGTGAAGCTTGATGGGCAGACTGGATGGGCCGTTTGGTCTTCTTCTGCCGTCATTTCTATGTTTCTATGTTTCATTTATCTGTGCCTTGCAGTTTTTTCTACCATGTGTTCTGCTTCATTCCACCTTCATGGTGCCTTAGAGTGCTGATGCCACTTTTGGTGCCACTTTGCCTCTTATGATGCTATTACTGATCTGGCATCTTCTTTTTAACCTTGGGGTGTTCTTCTTCCTCTTGCTGCTTTTTTGCTCCACTCACATTGCATTAGAGATCTCCGGCGAATCCCGTAATACTGGCACCCCTTTGCAGAGCCTTACGCTACTATTTATGCCACTTTTGATGCCACTTAGCCACACTCTAAATAGCTTGACGTTCTTTCCCCTTTCTTATGATTTCTTCTAACAAGTTTCATTAGAATTAATAAAACAAAATCATTATTCTAAAGCCTATAATAGACTTAATACTTCCCCATATGTTTTAAAGGAAACAAATGAAACTAATAACACAAATAAACAAACAATTTTTTTTTGTATTGAAACTAATGAAACAAATATGGGACCCAAAAAACCAAATGAACAAACCAAAATGTATATTTTAGTTCTGCACATCCCTATGGATTATATAGTAATTAATTAAATATTAACATCCTTACAAGTACATTTTAAAAAGAGCATACATGTGCCCATAAACAAGTGTATTGGGTACGCGAGCCAAAATATGCTCAATTTTATATCGTGTGTGCAAGTACACACATATCATTTAAAATATTCCTACTATACATACTGACAAGTGATGTGAGAGAGAGAGAGAGAGAGAGAGAGAGAGAGTGAGATGGAGAGATGGAGAGAGAGAATCTGACGCTCTATATATCTCCAACTGTAAGAGGGGCACATTCAACTGAGGGTGGGTGTTTTTGGGGGGCAGTGTTACAAGGGTCTACAGACTCTTGTGCCCTAGGCAGACCAGTGTAACACCTCCTTGCCCCCAAAACCCACCCAGAGCTGAAAGTGTCCCTCTTACTGTGGAAGATATAGAGTATCAAATCACTAAAAACATGGCTATTCCAAAAAGCCTACCCAGCTAACAGTTAACCCCATGTCATCCCCAACAACCATCACCAAACAGAACTTTAACCCAGCACATAACCCACGATGAGAACTCTCAATAGTCAAATAAATGTTAGCTGTTATATTGTTAAGATAACAAATTGCTTTTATTTTACAATGTTATAATTTTATACATTACAAAACCTTACTTCGCTGCAATTTTACAATGTCTCAATGTAAAGTTATTATGACCTGTTATCACACTATCTCACTAGATATTATGTAAACCGATGTGATACCCCTGGGAGAATGTCGGTATATAAAAACAAACAAACAAATAAATAAATTAAAAAAAAATCTGGGCACTTCCCACGGGCTCTCTCAGGCCTACAGAACCTAAACCATCAGGGCCAGGTAATTCAAATTTTATTATTACCCCTATTTATACTGCATACCCACCTGGTGGATGAGCTCCATACCTCAGTCAATATTTTAATAGCCTTTAGAGAGATGCTGGCGGGGTCAGCTGCACAGGAGAGCTAGAAATCATAACACTGGATTCTTTGTGACCAACAATGCGTAAATATGTTAAAGACAACAACCGATGGGAGATATAAGAATGTACGATGCTTTACTCACACTCTGCACCTAGTTGTAAAAGAAGACCTGGGGCTGGGTCCAGGGACCCCGAGAACGTCTACCTGCATGATTTAATAGTCAAGTATAGGAGAATAAATAGCTGGGCACGTCCACAGAAGTGTGAAGATAGGGCAATTTCTCTATGAAAAGCAGGATGATTTAGAGATGTCTCACAAGTGTTTCATTCAAGATGTGGGCACCCGCTGTAATTTTATGATGTGTCTCAGGAAATGGAGATAGGTATGCAGTGTCCCCTAGGGCATCATGATTGAGTAGTCATAAGCTAGATGATGATAAAAATCCTGAAGCCCTTTAAGGATGCTACAGAGGAACTGACTGCCAGAAGTGCCACCTTGTGTGATGTCATCCCTACAGTAAACACCCTGTTAGAAAAGTTGGAAGACTTTCAACAGGAAGAGGGAATGAAGTTCTTGGAAAAACAAGTGACAGAGAGACTAGGACCTCTCTCCTCAAGCACCCCATACATTCCCACTACATTATGTGATGCTTGCGTAAAAGGGAGTCTTGATCTGCAAGTCATATGAAAAGCATTCTGACAGAGAAAATCTGTGAACTAGAATGCCAGAGGCTGAAGCAGAGGCCCTGAACTTTGTGGTCAGAGAAACAGATAAGTATGGTAAAATAAGTGTGGGAGCTTGCTGGGCAGACTGGATCGTCTGATTGGTCTTTTTCTGCCATCATCTCTATGTTTCTATGTTTCTATGATATAGCAGAGGAGGAAACACCATCAATGAGCATATCATACACTAATGTAAGTAAGAGCAGCACCCTGTCATAAGAACATGCCATACTGGGTCAGACCAAGGGTCCATCAAGCCCAGCATCCTGTTTCCAACAGTGGCCAATCCAGGCCATAAGAACCTGGCAAGTACCCAAACACTAAGTCTATTCCATGTTACCATTGCTAATGGCAGTGGCTATTCTCTAAGGGGGTCATTTTCAAAGGAGTTACGCATGTAAATGTGACATACTATCGTAGCAATTTTCAAAAGCTATTTACTTGAGTAAAGTGCACTTACTTGAGTAAATCCTATGGACAATTCAATGGCATATATTGTAGCAATTTTGAAAAGCCCACTTACTTGAGTAAAGTGTATTTACTCGAGCAAAAACCAGTTTTGCTCGAGTAAATGCTTTTTAAAATCTACCCCTAAGTGAACTTAATAGCAGGTAATGGACTTCTCCTCCAAGAACTTATCCAATCCTTTTTTAAACACAGCTATACTAACTGCACTAACCACATCCTCTGGCAACAAATTCCAGAGTTTAATTGTGCATTGAGTAAAAAAGAACTTTCTCCGATTAGTTTTAAATGTGCCCCATGCTAACTTCATGGAGTGCCCCCTAGTCTTTCTATTATCCGAAAGAGTAAATAACCGATTCACATCTACCCGTTCTAGACCTCTCATGATTTTAAACGCCTCTATCATATCCCCCCTCAGCCGTCTCTTCTCCAAGCTGAAAAGTCCTAACCTCTTTAGTCTTTCCTCATAGGGGAGCTGTTCCATTCCCCTTATCATTTTGGTAGCCCTTCTTTGTACCTTCTCTATCACAATTATATCTTTTTTGAGATGCGGCGACCAGAATTGTATACAGTATTCAAGGTGCGGACTCACCATGGAGCGATACAGAGGCATTATGACATTTTCTGTTTTATTCACCATTCTCTTTCTAATAATTCCCAACATTCTGTTTGCTTTTTTGACTGCCACAGCACACTGAACCGACGATTTCAATGTGTTATCCACTATGACGCCTAGATCTCTTTCTTGTGTTGTAGCACCTAATATGGAACCCAACATTGTGTAATTATAGCATGGGTTATTTTTCCCTATATGCATCACCTTGCACTTATCCACATTAAATTTCATCTGCCATTTGGATGCCCAATTTTCCAGTCTCACAAGGTCTTCCTGCAATTTATCACACATATATGCACGTATGTTATAATATGGCTGCGTCCTTTGGTGCGAGCAGGCACATGCGCAGTCGCATACATGTGTGCCCCTGCAGCTGTTAAAAAGTTACTGTCCCTGCCTTTCAGTAGGCTTTTGAAAATTGCTATAATATATGCTATTTGTCCATACATAAATCCTTTTGAAAATGATCCCCATACTATGTAGATGTTCTGAGTAGGTGTTCTGGAGGGCATAGATGGAACAAGATTTGGATTTATGTACCTACTTCTGATTTTCAAAAGTATGCATATAAATCCACACACAGAAAGTTATACCTTCTCTCGAGCAGGCATATGTCTCAGGGGTTCCACATATACCTCCAAATTTCCAATTGCTTATTGTGACTAATCTTGAGAATTGTATTTCAATTTATCTTGGCCTTCCTGATTCAATGGTAAGAGTGTTACAGCAAATCGGAATTCAGCAGCAAGAGTTTTAAACCAGAACTGCCCGTAATAAACATATTACTCCTGTAGTGCAATGTTTCCATTGGCTACCAATCAAATGCAGAGTAAAATTTAAGATTCTGACTTTGATCCACAAGGCACTAAATAATGATACACCGCAGTGCAGTGTACTAGCATGATCCTAAAAATGCATAGACCAGCTAGGAACTTAAGGTCTGCTGGATGCTGTCTTCTAGATGTATCATCTATATGATGAATTTGTTTACCGGAATATCGCAAAGCAATTTTTGCTGTCACTGGACCAATGTTCTGGAACTCACTGCCAGAATGTCTGTGGAAAGAATGATTTTTTTTCCAAATTTAAAAAGCAGCTAAAGACTTTTCAAGGAGGAGTTTGGACTTTAAGTCCCGTACAACCTAGGTATTCATACCACATTGGCCTCTGAATTGGCAATCTGGCTCATTCAGTGGCCTTCTATTATGCAGTAGCCTATGACACCCAAATAGCCTTAGCAGTTACAGCTAGTTTGTTGTGTTATTTTTTACAAATATGTATGTTTCCTTTTCTTATTGTAAGCCATCAAGAGCATTGGATTGTTGCAGCATTTAAACATTTTTAAATGAATAAATAATAAATCCATATTGAAAATTCTGGCTTTAGCCAATGCAGGCTGCATGAAAATGACCCTCGCTGGGTCTTTCTGCCTCATCATAGACTGGATTTTTTGGTGTTATATCATGTTTCTGTACTGTACACTACATCGAGTGATATGAAATGGGAAAGAAGCAAAGCAAAGCATTCCAATGGCCTACAAACCTTGCCTGTCCATAAAGTGGGTGTCATCACGTAGAGAATTATGGTTTCATTGAAATATTGCAAAACAATTTGAGAGTAAGAATATTTAATCACTACTTTGCCAATCACTCTAGTACATAATTTAAAAAAAATTATGAAAATGACTTTTTTTTATTTGTAGTACATCAGGCTTATTTTTATTTTCCACGTGAGGTAGAACTGCAAGACGCATAAACTATGTCATCATGGACAGGTTGAGCCTGTCTTTTGTCTTTTTTTTTTTTCTTCTTAAACCCTTCCAATGCACTCTGAGACTTGTAGGCTCCTGCATAACAGGAAAGGAATGGCTGTTCGTCCAAACATGTAGTGGGTGGGAATTCAAACACCAACACTGGCTTAGCTTGTCTTGGTTGACCCAGGTCAACTGGCAAGCCTACTATGATGTGTACTGTACCTTGGTATTAGGAGGTACCTGAATAACCAATGCCCTACTTGTTTTATTCCATTATCGTTGTATGTTTTTAAGTATATTATGGGCCTTATTCAATAAATATTTTTCTCTAAAGGGATAACTTTTTTTTTTTTTTTAATAAGGCCCTATATAGGTTTTTCGGGATAAGGAGTTTCAGAAGTACAAGTGAAAAAATAGAATTCTAAAGATTTCAGAAGCAATCTTTTAAAATGTTTCGATGTAGCACAAGTTCACATTGACTGAAAGCAAAAGTTTAAACTTACAAAACTCAAAAACATGAAGTCCATGGTTGTAGAGCCAGCAAGTCTGTGGGTTGCAATTTATATGTTTAAACAATGGGTTTTTTAAATCTTTTTTTTTTTCATGATTTCATCATATTTCAAACACGTGCTGATTGATTAACAATTAGAGTCCTTTTATGTGGTGTACGAAAAAAACAAGCAAACAAAGGATTGGAACCCAATATTAAAAGCGATGCAATGGGTGGAATTTGTATACTTAAAAATATAAATAAACATTCAGTACAACATAGCTCCTGCTCTTGTAAAGGCACAATGTGGCAGACGTTTATAAACTACTAGAATGTCCATCCTAAATGAGAGGATTTCAGTTTGTAAATTTCAGTGAGCAGTACACCTAAGGGCATCCCATCTCAAGATTAGAAAGATGTTTATTGAGGAGTACATCAAATTTCCAAAGGTGTTCTTTACATTGTGTGTGTCTGCTCAGTCCCCAGTTTTTTCTTGCCCCTTTCCCCCTGCTCATTTATCAGTTCTTTCTCCCCTTTTTCACTTAATCCAATCCCCTGGGTCTCCCCACCAGCTTCAATTGCCCCCCCCCCCCTCAGTTCCCCCACCCCAGCACCTCTGCTTGGCTTGAGTCATCCCCCCTCAGACCTAATTTTGCCTCCCCCCACTTTCAGCAGCTCATTCTCTTATCTCAGCAGAATCAGTTGTCATCTTCTGCTCTCCAGCCTTCATAGTCTCCCTAGTTTTACTGTCACCTTTAGCTGCCATCCCACCTCAGAATCCCAGTGTGTGTGTACATCTTTGTGTGTGTGAGTTAATGTATATTTTTTTGTTTGTGTTTGTTTATGTGAGTTAATGTATGTTTTTGTGTTTGTATATGTGTATGTATGTTTTTGTGTGTGAGAATGAGTGTGTCTATATATATTTTTATGTATGTGTGTGTGTTTTTATCTTTGTATGTATATTTATGTTTGTGTGTATGAGAATGAGTATGTGTGTGTGTGTGTGTGTGTGTGTGTGTGTCTGTGTATGTGGGAAGCTCCTTTCAGCAGATGGAAGAGAAGAAAAAGTGGGGTTTTGAGTTTTTGACTGGCATTGTGGTTATCTGGTTGGTTGGCGACTGGTTCAGAAGCTGAACGGTCCTTTATAGGAGCATGAACGATGGAAACTGTGCTTTCTTATATTGGATTGCTGGGCAACTATGTAATTAAAAAGAACATAACCAATTTTTAAGAAAGCTAATGCTCTGAAGAATTGTCTATAGCTCACAGCTACGGTCTTTCCTAGCTTGTAATGTTGTTGGATCCGCTTCTGCTTTCCTTGTTGTACCTATCAGCACTAGAGGAAAGAGAAAGCACATCCATAAGAATGGAAATTGAGACTAGTCATGATTTTCATCAGGAGGCTTTGAGGAGCCCTTTGCTATCACATGCTAGTGTTCTTAAACATTTCTTTTCTTAGTAGAAATTGAAAATTATCACTGGATAGCAGTAAACAGCTATCAAACCAAAATGAGTTTGAAAAAATTATTTCAGTGTAGCATGCTTCTTTGAGTTGCTCAATGATATGAAATAAAGAGCATGACTGGAATGGTAAGATGAAAATATATGTAATCCCCACTCTGATCTGGTCCTGGGAACCCGGGCTCACAGGGAAGCTCTCATGATTCCCCAGGGTTCCCATGCGGGGGGGAAATATTGAACTTTTCATGACTCTTAGAGGATAAATTTAAAACAACTCTGCATGGCCCCATCTTTGCAGGAATATGGGTGTGCGGAGATCTATTATAGTATTTTGTAACCTGTGCATATCTGGTCTAAGCAGATTATAAAATATGCTTATGTCCACCCCAACACGTGTGTATGTTTCAGTATGTGCGAATATCAGCAATGCAGTGAAATGGCAAACTTTTTCTACCTTTTTTTTATAAACATATGCGTGTGTATTTTATGAGCGGAAAAAATAGAACCCTGGTTTATATGTGGAAGTAAGTGTATTTGAAAAATGTATGCATTTTTGAAATCACCAGTTTGTGTTGCGATGCGACCTGTGGCTGGAGCCACGAGCTGCCTCTTACCTTCGCAGCCCAGAGGCCACAGTAGCCGGGGCCTTTCCCGCGGCCTGGATTCGCTCCCACCCCGCCCATGTTACTTCTCAGCACGCAGGCCATGCCGCCGTGCTCTGTTGTGGCAGGAGCCGCCTCCGGCCTTCTTCTTGAGGCAGCCGCCGCCTCCGGAGTTCCCAGCGTGGAACCCCAGGCAGGAGGAGAGAATGGCCACCGAGTCTCTGCCGTAAAGAAGGCACAAGAGGAGGGCGGCCAGTGGATCAAGGCCAGTGTGTCAGTCCAGAATGGTTAGCTGAAGCAGGGGTCAGTACCTTTAGTCAATCCAGGAGTAGTCAGGTCAGGCAGAGGTCAAGTTCCGGGCATCAGTCAGATGTGGTCAGGCAGGCAGAGGTCAGGTCTGGAAAGGTTAGAAAAGTGAAATAGCAGAGTTTAAGGACTAGCAGTCACCTGGAGGCAAAAGGACACAGGAACCTTGTCGCAAAGGCAAGCTATGACTGTCAGAGCTTATCTTAAATAGGTCCGACGAGACGATGTCATCCAGGAGGACTGACAGCCATCGGGTGTCACGGGTCTTTAAATAGAGGAGAGGAGTGCACATGCCTGCCTGGGGAACCCCAGGCAGGAGGAGAGAACGGTGGCAGCGTCTCTGCCACAAATAAGGCACAAGAGGAGGGGGGCGGCATTGGCGGCTCCATCTTGCCGTGAAGTTGTCAGACGCTGGCTGGGCCGCGGGGGATAGGGAAGCGCTGAATGCATTCCTTTCGTATCGCAGAGGCGGAAGGTAGGAAAGGCCTGAGTGCGGGCCCAGCACGGCCGAGATGCGCAAGTGTACCCCCTCCTCAAAGACCCCCTCCTGAGGATTAATTAGGGCACCAGCCAGGGCTGGAGAGGAACAGTGACTTTCCTTCTCCTGATGCAGAAGGGGGTATAGGTCCCAGATCTCATTCTCCTTGAAGGTCAGGAGGGACAAAAACCCCTTCATGGCTTGATTATGCTTCTTGACAAAGATCTTATGCTCGATCATTTGACGTGCCAGTTGGTCTTCCAGCTGGGCAAAGACTGCCCCCAGGACATCTTTCCGAGGTGAACAGGATCTAGTCTGGGTCTCCTGAGTCTTTTGGCAGGGAAGAAAGTTAGGAAGGGCGGTAGCCATGGTTAAGGGCCGTGGGGATTCTGTTGGGTCCAGACAGGACTCTGAACGTGGCCTCGGCTATAACCCCGGGAAGGATGTCCCCGTGGACAAGAGAGAGCCAGAAGTGGGGTTAATGGGCATGTGGGAATCTGGTATTAATCCACAAGGTCCTGTTGGATGAAGTTTTCTCCTGTGCCGGAGTCCACTAGGACCTGAGTAGAGAAACTGATGGAAGGCATCTCCTAGAGAGGAAGTGCAGGGGCGTGCCCACCATGAACAAGGTTGCGTGGTCGATGTACAGGCGAGAATGTTCAGAGGTCACAGGAGGCCAAATTAGAGTGTCCGAGTGGATAGCGAGTATCAAGGCCAGAGTATCAGTCCAGAATGGTCAGCCGAAGCAGGGGTCAGTACCTTTAGTCAATCCGGGAGTAGTCAGGTCAGGCAGATGTCAAGTTCCAGGCAGTGGTCAGTCGAAGTCAGTGGACAGGCAGAGGTCAGGTTCCGGGCAGCAGTCAGACGTGGTCAGGCAGGCAGAGGTCAGGTCTGGAAAGGTCAGAAAAGTGAAATAGCAGAGTTCAGAGACTAGCAGTTACCTGGAGGTAAAAGGATGCAGGAATCTTGTTGCAAAGGCAAGCTCTGACTGTCAGAGTTTGCCTTAAATAGGTCTGATGAGATGACATCATCCAGGAGGGCCGACAGCCATCTGGTGCCACGGCCCTTTAAATAGAGGAGAGGAGTGTGCGCCTGGGGAACCCTGGGCAGGAGGAGAGATCGGCAGCAGCGTCTCTGCCGCAAAGAAGGCCCAAGAGGAGGGTGGTGGCGGCTCCATATCACCACAAAGTCGTTGGACGCCTGCGCCGCAGGGGAAAGGGAAGCGCTGAATACGTTCTGTTCGTATCGTGGAGGTGGAAGGTAGGAAAGGCCTGAGTGTGGGCTCAGCGCGGCTGAGATGCGAAACAAAAACTCCAGGAAGTACAAAAAATCACAACCCCCAGAGCAGGGACAAGAAAGCCCTCCCAGATTGCTACCACAAATTAAAAAAAAAAAGCGGGCTTTTCTGGTGCAGAAAAACAACAGCCCACGCGGATCAAGCGTCCTTAAGCTAACAGACGTACTTAACTGGCGCCACAAAATGGATTTCTAGGGGCCATAAAGCAAGGAATTTCTATAGAAAAACTCCAGGAAGGACAAAGAAACACAGCCCCTCAGAGCATGGACAGAGACTTGGCGAAAGGCCTCCCAGATTGCTACCCTAAAATAATAACTAAAATAATAACAAATTAAAAAATCAAGGGTTTTAATGCCGAGTCACCGGCATACAGGGATCGAGTATCGTTTAAGAAGCTAACAGACGTTCAAAAAGTGGATAAGAATGTTGGTGCAGGGGATGGTTTCCTCCAGGTATTATAAACATTCAAACATGAGACGTCAATCTACCATCAATTGTATGGCCATGTGATGATGTGAGCCGGGCATACAGGAATAGGACACTGACAAAAAATGTCGAGAAAAAATTTCAGGAATGCTTATCTTATGAAAACGTTTGCCACCTGTACACACGTTTCTAATACCAGCAGACCCATTGATTTTGCGACACCCTATTTTCGGACATTTATCTTTAACACGCTCTATCCTCAAATGCTGTATTTAAGGACATACATTAACAATTTATTCAATAAAAAAAATATATATATAATATAAAAAGTGTTTATATAAGTAGAAAGCAACCAGTTCTTACCTTTGCAAAATGAAGGAAATGAAGAGATGAAGCTCAATTCTCGAAGCTCAAGTCTCAATATAGCTCATCTCGATGAAGCTCAAGTCTCGATGAAGCTCAAGTCATGTGAATTCAAGGGACCAGTCTGTAGCCAGTACAGGTCCAATTGAACTCGACACAAAGGGGAAGTTTACCTGGTTGCAGCTATTGATATACCCTGCTCCTAATAGGATTATGACACCTTGCTGACATCACAGGCACACTGCGGGAGCAAAGCCAATATCAAATATGCATTATTCGTTTTAAATATCGATTTTTGTACTTCAACAGTTGTAGAACATTTGCCAAACCCTTTCTTGACAGATATACGTAGACTGAGCGCACCAGCGATGCAATATTGAACGTCCGATGCAAAAACAAAACGGCGCTATAGACACTGTGTTTCGAACAACGTGCGCGATTTTTGCGCACTTTTAATTTCAGATAAATTTAAATATTGAATCCACGGTGCCATCGAAAAAATATGTGTGCATTAAAACCACGTGCGTTCCTAATGAATGCAATTTCTTTGCGCGTTTTTTATAGCATCGGCCCTGTAAGACCCCCTCTCACTAGGGAATGTCAATCCTCCTAACATATTTCCATCTATAATACTGGCACAATAGGTCTGTTGAGACCACTGTGGCCATAACAATTAAGGACAACTCTATTTGTAAGGGACAAATTTGAGGACTCGCTACAATAAAAAAAATAACATTCTTTAAAAAAATATGTGAGCTTTTGAATTACAATCAACATAACTTCACAAGTCAGCAAAGTGATACCAAAATAGCACAAAGAAAACAAAAAAGAAACAACATATAATACAGATAAGAACATAAGAACAAAATATTTTCCATACCGGATCAGACCAAAGGTCCATTAAGAACAGTATCTGTTTCCAACAGTGATCAATCCAGGTCACATATACCTTGCAGGATCCCAAAGGGTAGATAGATTATTCTATACGGCTTTATCCTAGAGATAAGCAATAGATTTCCCCAAGTCCACCTTAATAATGGTTTATGGATTTTTCATCTAGGAACTTGTGCAACCATTTTTAAATGCAGCTATACTAAAAGCTTTTACCACATCCATTGGCAACAAATTCCAGAGCTTAATAATGCTTTGAGTAAAAAAAAAATTTCTCTTATTTAGTTTTAAATGTTCAAATTAGTAACTTCAATGTATGTCTCCTAATCTTTATACTTTTTGAAAGAGTAAACAATTTTGATTGAAGTTCACTCATACCACTCCACTCCTTATATAATAGACCTCTATCATATCTCCTCTCAGCCATCTCTCCTCCAAGCTGAAGAGTCCTAACCTCTTTAGCCTTTCCTCAGAAAGGAATTGTTCCATCCCCTTTATCATTTTGGTCAACCTTTTCTATACCTTTTCTTATTCTGCTATATCTTTTTTGAGATGTGGTGACCAGAACTGCACACAATACTTAAGGTGAGGTCGAATCATGGATTGATGCAAAGGCATTATGATATTCTCTGTTTTATCGTCCATTCCTTTTCTAATAATTCCTAGCATTCAAGTTGCTTTCTTGGTTTATGCTGCACACTGAGCAGAAGATTACAACATATTATCAACTATGATGCTAGATCCTTTTCCTGAATGGTGACTTCTAATGTGGAACCTTGCATTGTGTAGCTATTATTTGGGGTTTCTCTTCCCTAAGGGCATCACTTTGCACTTGACCACATTAAATTTCATTTGCCATTTGCATGCCCAGTCTCCCAGTTTTGCAAGGTCCTCTTACAATTTCGCATAATCCTCTTGTATTTTTAATAACTTTGAATAATTTTGTGTCTTCAGCAAATTTGATCATCTCACTCCATGTTCCCATTCCCAGGTCAGTAATAAATATGTTAAAAAGCAGTGGTCCCAGAACAGATCCCTAGGGCAATCCACTATTCATCTTTCTCCATTGAGAAAATTTACCATTTAGTCTTCTTCTCCATTTTCTATCTTTTAACCAGTTCCTAATCCACAACAGGGCACTGCTCTCAATCCCATGACTATTTAATTTCCTAAGACGTTTCTCATGAAGGACTTTGTAAAGTGCTTCTGGAAATCTAGATACACTATGGGGTAGATTTTAAAAGAAGCACATGCGGCCTACATGTGCACACGCTACCCGGCGTGTGAGCACAGGTGTGGCATGTTATAAAATCAGGGGTTGGCGCGCACAAAGGGGTGCACAATTGTGCACCTTACGCGCACCGAGCTGTGCTGCCTTCCCCCATTCCCTCCCAGGCTGCTCCAAAATTGGAACGGCCTGGAAGGGAACTTCCCTTCCCTCTAACCTGACCTTACCACCCCTTCCCCTAACCTTTCCCCCCCTAGCCCTACTCTAACCCCCCCAAATTTTTATTTTACCTTTTGCACCTGCCTCTGGGAAGGTGCAAGTTGCGCGTGCCGGCAGGCTGCCAGCACGCAATACTCCAGCACAGCAGCAATGGCCACTCTGTCGTAGGCCTCTGGCCCTGCCCCTAGACCTCTCCTTTTGTAAAGTCCCGGGACTTACACGAGTCCTGGGGCTTTACGCGTGTCACCGGGCATTTTTAAAATAGGCCCGGCATGCATGACAGGTTACGTGCGTAAATCCTCCAGATTTACGCACGTAACCTTTTAAAAATCCGGCCCTATATGAACTGGCTTACCTTTATCCACATGCTTAATTTTGCCCTCAAAAAAATGTAGCAGAATGGTGAGGCAAGACTTGCCTTGACTAAATCCATGTTGTCTTTGTCCCATTTAACTTTGCCTAGTATCTATATGTTCAGTAATTTTGCTCTTTAAGATAGCTTCTGCCATTTGCCTGGCATAGGCATCAGACTCACTGGTCTGTAATTTCCTGGATCACCTCTTGTTCCCTTTTTAAAAATTGGCTTTATATATTAACAACCCTCCAATATTCAGGTTCCATAGATGATTTTAATGATAGTTTACAAATTACCAATACCAGGTCTACAATTTCATTTTTCATTTCTTTTAACACTCTGGTATATATATCATCTAGGCCAGGTGATTTGGTACTCTTTAGTTTGCCATTTTTCCCTATTTCATCTTCCAGGTACACTGAGATTTCTTTCAGTTTCTCTGAGTTCTCATCTTTCAAAATCATTTCTGGCATGGGTATACTCTGGAGTATGTAAGAAAGATTTGGTATAAACTTAAAATGTCCAGAAATTATTATGCTGTATATATGTAAGACTTTATTATATTGAAAGTTGATGCAAAGTTTTTCATTAAATTATTGATTTGGCCTCCCACCTCTATTGTTTACACTTCTGTGCATGGTTATCTCTCTCATATCTTTTTCAGTGAAAACTGAAGCAAAGAATTAATTTAGTCTCTCTGTTATGGCCTTGTCGTCCCTATTTGCACCTTTTATGTCCAACTGACTCTCTCCCAAGCTTTTTACTTTGAATGCACCTGAAAACGTTTTTATTATGAGTTTTTGTTTCCACAGCAAGCTTCTTTTCAAATTGTCTCTTTGCCTTCCTTATCAATGCTTTGAATGTAACTTGATAGTGCTTATACCTGGGTTTCTGAATCCTCTGTGAGACTTGGAAGAGATATTCTGGATGCTGCAAGGAAGGGAAGATTATTTGAATCATGTATGATTTCTCTTTCAGGTGCATTAGCTCCTTATTCATGGCAGACAGCTAAAGGCAAATTAGACAACCCTTAATTCTCCAAATGAAAGACCATGGGACATAATCACCACAATTAATGTACTGAATAAAGGATATTTTGCTAATAGTGACTAATAGACAAGTTGAGAGATTGGTACTCCAGTCCTATATTATTCAATTATCTTAAGTCCTTGGAAGAAATATTTAAGAAAAAAAATACTCTAGGGATGGGAGATTTCAGAACCCTAGGTATAAATGGTTTACAGTGGGCTCTGATAGAATAAGACCTGTGATTCTGAGACACCCAGGGCCCAACATTTAATTGGGTAAGTAACTTAGCTAGATAAGACTTATCTGGCTAAGTTACAAGGGATATTCAGCAGCTATGCCGCTGCAGATCCATGGTCAAGGTGCTGCTTAGCTGGATAAGTTAAATCCATCTAAGTTAGATTAGCTCTATGGCTAATCTAACTTATCTGATTAACTTAACTGGAGAAGAACAAATATAGCTACTTATTTGGATAAGTTAACCGGATAAGTAGTGCTGTCCAGATCTACCCACTGCCCGCCTACAAATTGGCCAGCTAAAAGATAGAAGGATAAGTCCTATTGATCCAGCAATCCAGTGCTAAATGCACTTTCAATATTGGGCCCCCAGTTTCCCCAACCTTGAAACATCCTGATTATCTGCCTCCACTCCCACAGTGAAGTCAGAAATCCAAGATTCAGAATCCCAGGAATAATTGGATTACAGTGGGCTCTGGTAGAATAAGGCCTGCGATGAAGAGACACCTACTCTCCTCGCTATTACCCCTACATAATACACTTTCTGCATTGGAAAATGAAGACACTCAAGTAACAGAATATGGAATGATGTCTGAAAGGAAAGTAGTCACCCAATGCACCCAGAAACCCTTCAACATGATCAAATGTCATAAAAGAAAGCTGCTTCTGCTAGGAGATTCAGTAATCAGAGGAATCAATTTGGGAGCTCTTTTTCCAGGATCCTCAGCTAACAGAAATGTAAACCTGGTAGTCAACACAATTATAGAAGAAAGTAAGAACTTTTATATTAGTGTTATCATCCATCTGGGGACAAATGACCTCGCTAGAAATGGCATCCATAAAGTAGAAAAAGGTTTCCAAAATCTAGAGAAAAAATTTAGACACATGGCAAAGACATTTGCCTTTTCAGAAGTATTACCTATTCATGGAAAGAGAAAGAAAAGGTAATGCCATTATAGATAATATAGATAATTTCAATGGCTGGCTCAAACCCTGGTGTAAAGAATCAATAAAAGGCTATATGGTGAGGATGTTAGGAAAGAGGATGCTAAGTGAAAAATTCAGATCATACATTATCAGGCATTTAAACTATGGAGCGGTGGTGGCAAAAGGTGGCCAGTGAATTTGGCATGTTACCCCCAAGCAAAACAGGAAGAGGGAAAAGAAAGTAACAAAATCAATCAGTTCAATAAAATAGAAAAGGCGACTAGGAAGAGCAGCTGGAAAGATATGACTACAAATGCTCATAGTCTGGGCAATAAAATCCCAGACCTGCAGGCCCTCATGGAGGAGGTGGACTTGGACAGTGTTGCTATTATGGAGACCTGGTTCATTGATTCTCATGATAGGGACATGGCCATCCCGGGTTATAACTTATTAAGAAAAGCAGAAAGGACAGAATACAGGGAGGAGCAGCTCTATTATGTCAAAAATAATATCCAGTTTTTCAATAGAAAAAAATACTTTTTTTAATAAAGTAGGTATGACCATCATATAAAAGATGCCAAAATCCACTTATTTGTAGGATATCAGATACTGCTCCAACCTAGACCTTGTCTTGAGAATATAATCATTGGTCATAGGAACAATATTTTTGAGAATTTTTTCAAATTGCAAATTGCAAGTAAAAAACTTAACTTAAGAAGACAGTCCCAATAATCCAATAATGCTGGCAGTGCCCAACACTGCCAGCATTATTTCAGTTTTCAGTGTTTCTATTTCTCTGCATCAGGTGATTGGATCACTCACTATGCTTGCGTATAGTCCACAAATAGGGGACAAATCCAAGAGGAAGTAAAATACATATATAGTAAACATAATAATTAAACAAAAAATAAAATAACCACATATAAAACAACCTGGATAGAAACATCATCTAGAAGAGAAAATGGAAAGTCATCATTGATAAATATCAGCCAAACTATACAGTTTAAGGGACCCAGATGAGATTGATTCCAGTATCTGACATGTATTCCTTAGATAGCTTTCCAAATGATTGGGTTCAAAACATATGTATGATTTATTCCACCATATAGTAGTTGTAGTGTATTTGGATTTTCAGAAGGCATTTGACAAAGTCTCTCGTGAGAGGCTTCGAAGAAAACTAAAAAGTAATGGGATAGGAGGCGATGTCCTTTCGTGGATTACAAACTGGTTAAAAGACAGGAAACAGAGAGTAGGATTAAATGGTCAATTTTCTCAGTGGAAAAGGGTAAACAGTGGAGTGCCTCAGGGATCTGTACTTGGACCGGTGCTTTTCAATATATATATATAAATGATCTGGAAAGGAATACGACGAGTGAGGTTATCAAATTTGCGGATGATACAAAATTATTCAGAGTAGTTAAATCACAAGCAGACTGTGATACATTACAAGAGGACCTTGCAAAACTGGAATACTGTGTACAATTCTGGTCGCCGCATCTCAAAAAAGATATAGTTGCAATGGAGAAAATACAGAGAAGGGCAACCAATATGATAAAGGGGATGGAACTGCTCCCTTATGAGGAAAGGCTGAGGCTGTTCAGCTTGAAGAGGAGACAGATGAGGGGGGATATGATAAAGGTCTTTAAGATCATGAGAGGTCTTGAACGGGTAGATGTGAATCGGTTATTTACACGTTCGAATAATAGAAGGACAAGGGGGCATTCCATGAAGTTAGCAAGTAGCACATTTAAGACTAATCGGAGAAAATTCTTTTTCACTCAATGCACAATAAAGCTCTGGAATTTGTTGCCAGAGGATGTGGTTAGTGCAGTTAGTGTAGCTGGGTTCAAAAAAGGTTTGGATAAGTTCTTGGAGGAGAAGTCTATTAACGGCTATTAATCAAATTTACTTAGGGAATAGCCACTGCTATTAATTGCATCAGTGGCATGGGATCTTCTTAGTGTTTGGGTAATTGCCAGGTTCTTGTGGCCTGGTTTGGCCTCTGTTGGAAACAGGATGCTGGGCTTGATGGACCCTTGGTCTGACCCAGCATGGCAATTTCTTGTGTTCTTATGTTCCTTGGCCATCCTCTCTTTCTGGCTTCAGGAAGCTTAGGCTGTCCCAACCTGGAGCTCCTGCGCAGTGGACTCCTGCCACTGCTCATGCTACCCTCAGAGGGCAAAGGAGGTTGGGGCAGTTCATGGCTGCAGGAAGGTACAGCTGGAGGCTGCAGTGGCTCTGGTGGTGGTGGTGGGGGAAGCATGACAGGTGGTGCAGGTGGGGGTGGGGGTGCCATCCATGGTTAGCCTGGTGCAGGCTGACGTACAGGTGGCTGTCCCACAGCGAGCTCTTCATCATGGGCAGGTGCCATCCATGGGTAGGGTGGCCCAAAAGGTGGAGGGTAATGCATCCAGGGCATCATGAAAGGCCATGGGGCCAATGGTGGCTGTGGCTACACAGGGTCCATCCACTGCATCATCTCCCTCCACACTGCTGTTTGTTCATCAGTTGACAGCAAAGGGCTCGTATCGCCTGCTGAATCCCCTGTCCTTCCTCCCTGATGGTATCACGGAGGGACTCTGCTTCCTGCCTCACCACATCACACTGGCCTAAGATAGCATCCAAGAGGCTGGTGCTTTGCTGTAATAACAGTCTCTCAGCCTGACTGGTAACCAGTTCAGGTTTGGGCTGGTCAGACGCACTGCTCTCCTGAGGGCGATTCTGTAGCAGATCAGCCAGTGTGTCCTCTGGATCCTCTTCCTGCCACTGCTGCTCCTCTTCCTCCTCAAGCTGTTCCAGCTGTTTACAGGCTCCCCCTTCTTCTTCATCAAACATCAGGAACATGAAGACATCTGGAGGTACGGACGAAGAGATATCGGATATCAGGAACATGAAGACGGAGCCGTCAAAACAGAAGAAGACCACGGAGGACATGGACCGAAGATGAAGACACAGCCGACCTTGAAACTTGATCCGAAGGCCCTGATGAACTGAAGCAGGGCCTTTTTATAGGGCTGATCCAGGAGCTGGCTGGTGATATCATCAAAGTGGGCCACGGGGCTTTTCCCGCCTCTGGCCCTTTAAGAGAGAAGGAAAGGTGTGCACTCGCGCCTATGGAGAGCAGGGGCTGAAGAGAGAGACTGGTGGCATCCCTGCCACATGGAAGGCCAAGCTGGCGGTGTTCCTGCCATGAAGAAGTGGATGCAGGCAGTGGCAGAGGCGGTTCCCCTGCCACTTGCCCGAAGGACCCGACCGCAGCATCGGTTGAGACGGAGGGGGAGTGACAGCAGTGGCCTCAGCTGCGTGGGTGAGCAGCTGAGCTGGGCTGCCTGCACCGAGCAGGAGCCAGCCGCAGCCACCGGACCCTGGGAAACATCAGCAGCGCTAGGACCACGGGGGAACCAGGAGCAACGCGGCTAGGCCTGCTGTGTGATGATGATGGCAGTGGCATGGCTGACTGCGTTCCAGAGAGGCAGAAGGTAGGGAGTCTTCTCGCATGCCGCGGGCAGACTCACAACAGTACCCTCCCCTTAAAGACCCCCTTCCCAAGCCTCCTATCAACAGATCAGATTCTGGTTCCGATTCACATCTCTAATACTATTGTCCACCTGGCCAAAATGATTAGACAGACACGGGCGGATTTTAATAGCCCTGCTCGCGTAAATCCGCCCGGATTTATGCGAGCAGGGTCTTGCGCGCCGGCGCGCCTATTTTCCATAGGCCGCCGGCGCGCACAGAGCCCCGGGACGCGCGTAGGTCCCGGGGTTTTTCAAAGGGGGCGTGTCGGGGGCGTGTCGGGGGCGGGACCGGATGATGCGGCGTTTCGGGGGCGGGACCGGGGGCGTGGTTTCGGCCCGGGGCATTTCGGGGGCATGGCCGCGCCCTCTGGAACCGCCCCCGGGTCGAGTCTCGGCGCGCCAGCAACCTGCTGGCGCGCGTTGATTTACGTCTCCCTCCGGGAGGCGTAAATCCGTGGATAAAGGTAGGGGGGGGTTTAGATAGGGCTGGGGGGGTGGGTTAGGTAGGGGAAGGGAGGGGAAGGTGAGGGGAGGGCGAAAGAAAGTTCCCTCCGAGGCCGCTCCGATTTCGGAGCGGCCTCGGAGGGAACGGTGACAGGCTGCGCGGCTCGGCACGCGCCGGCTGCCCAAAATCAGCAGCCTTGCGCGCGCCGATCCAGGATTTTAGAAGATGCGCGTGGCTACGCGCGTATCTTCTAAAATCCAGCGTAAAATGGTGCCGGCCGTACGGTAACACGATTCGACTGCAGGAGGTCGTTCCGGACCCCCACTGGACTTTTGGCAAGTCTTGTGGGGGTCAGGAGGCCCCCCCAAGCTGGTCAAAAGTCCCTGGGGGTCCAGCGGGGGTCCGGAACGACCTCCTGCAGTTGAATCGTTTTTCTATACGGAAAAAACGATTCACGGTAGGAGATCGCTCCCGGACCCCCGCTGGACTTTTGGCAAGTCTTGTGGGGGTCAGGAGGCCCTCCCAAGCTGGCCAAAAGTCCCTGGGGGTCCAGCGGGGGTCCGGGAGCGATCTCCTACACTCCTGACGTCGGTGGACAAAAAAACAAAATGGCGCCGGCGCCATTTCTACAACGCACGGAGGTCCGAGAGTAAAAGATCACACCGGGACCCTTCCTCTGGACCCCAGGTAATTTAAGGCAAATTGGGGGGGTTCGGGAGGGTGGGGGATTTATTTTAAAGGGTCGGGGTGGGTTTTAGGGTTGTTTTAGTGTGCCGGTTTTCCCGCCCTCCCCCTTCCCCCGATTTACGATTTTTTAACGATAAATCGGGGGAATTGTTATTGTATCGCGGCTCTAATGATTTTTGACGATTTAAAATATATCGGACAATATTTTAAATCGTCAAAAAACGATTCACATCCCTAGTGGGCATTGTTTAAAAATACCATCTTAGAAGCTCAGTCCAGATGTATTCCACACATTAAAGAAAGGTGAAAGGAAGGTCAAATAATTACTTGCATGGTTAAAAGCTGAGGTAACAGAGGTTATTTTAGGCAAAAAAAACTTCCTTTGAAAATTGGAAAAAGCATAAGCATTGTCAAGTTAAATGTACAACATTGATAAGACAGTCCAAGAGAGAATTTGAAATGAAGTTAGCTGTACAGGCTAAAACTTATAATAAAAACTTTTAAAAATATATCTGAAGCAGGAAGCCTGGGAGGATTTGACCATTAGATGATTGAGGGAAGATAAGGCCATCGTAGAAAGACTAAATTAATTTTTTGCTTCCGTGATTATTAATGAGGATATTGGGGAGATACCAGTTCCGGAGATGGTTTTCATTGGTAAAAATTCGTATGAACTAAACCAAATAATGATGAATCTGGAGGATATAGTAAACCAGATTGACAAACCGAAGAGTAACAAATCACCTGGACTAGACTGTATATAGCCCAAGGTTCTGAAAGAAAGCAAAAATGAAAATTGCGATGTATTAGTAAAAATTTGTAACCTCTCATTAAAATTGTCCATTGTACCTGAAGACTAGAAGGTGGCCAGTGCAACCCCAATATTTGAAAAGGGCTTCAGGGTTGACTGGTGATCCTGACTTTAGAACTGGGAAAAATAGTGGAAACTATTCTAAAGGACAAAATCCAAGAATATATAGAAAGACATGGTTTAATAGAATACAACCAACATGGATTTACCAAAAGTAAGTCTTGCCTCACAAATCTGCTACGTTTTTTGAAGGTGTTAATAAACATGTGAATAAAGGTGAACCAGTAGATGTGGTATATTTGGATTGGCAGAAGAAATCTAAAAAGTCATGAGATAGGAGGCGCTATCCTTTTGTGGATTACAAACTGGTTAAAAGATAGAAAACAGAATAGGATTAAATGGTTAATTTTCTTAGTGGAAAAAAGTAAACAGCAGAGTGCCTCAAGGATCTGTACTTTGACCAGTGCATTTCAATATGGGCCGGATTTTCAAAGCTTTATGCGCTTAGAGGGGGTTACGTGCAGCGGGCCTGGGGCTTCAAAAAAGGGGCGGTCTGGGGCATGGCAGGGGTGGGGTGGGGCCAGAGGCCTCCAGCATAGCGACCATTTGACGCTGTGTCGGAGGATCGCATGCCGGTCGGCTGCTAGCGCGCAACTTGTTCCTGCCTGAAGGCAGACGCAAAAGGTAATATAGAGGTCGGGGGTTTAGAATAGGGCTAGGGGTGGAAAAGTTAGGGGAAGGGGTGGGAAGGATAGAGTAGGGGGAAGGAAACGGGTGAAGGCCGCGGGCATCGGCATGCGCCGACCCCCGATTTTATAACATGCGTGCACCTGCGCGCATGTTATAAAATCGGGCATCCATGTGTGCACGCTGGGTAGTGCATGCACATGTATGCCCATGCGCTTCTTTGAAAATCTACCCCTATATTTATAATGTTCTGGAAAAGGATACCACTAGTGAAGTGATCAAATTTGCAGAGGAAACAACATTATTCAGAGTAGTTAAATCACATGTGGCTTGTGATAAATTGCAGGAGGACCTTGTGAGACTGGAAGATTGGGTGTCGATATGCCAGATTAAATTTAATGTGGACAAGTGCAAGGTGTTGCATATAGGAAAAAATAACCCTTGCTGTAGTTATACAATGATAGCTTCCATATTAGGAGCTACCACCCAGGAAAAAGATCTAGGCATCATAGTAGATAATACTTTAAAATCGTCGGCTCAGTGTGCTGCAGCAGTCAAAAAAGCAAACTGAATGTTAGGAATTATTAGGAAGGGAATGGTTAATAGAACAGAAAATGTCATAATGCCTCTATATCGCTCCATGGTGAGACCGCACCTTGTTTACTGTGTGCAATTCTGCTCACTGCATCTCAGAAAAGATATAGTTGCCCTAGAGAAGGTACAGAAAAGGGCATCCAAAATGATAAAGGGTATGGAACAGCTTCCTTTTGAGTAAAGACTAAAGAGGTTAGGGATATTCAAATTGGAGAAGAGACAGCTGCGGGGGGATATTATAGAGGTCTATAAAATCATGAAAGAACTTGAACGGGTAAATGTAAATCAGTTATTTACTCTTTCAGATAACAGAAAGACTAGGGGGCACTCCATGAAGTTAGAAAGTAGAAATTTAAAACAAATTGGAGAAAATTCTTTTTCACTTAATGCACAATTAAGCTCTGGAATTTGTTGCTGTAAGATGTAATTAGGGCAGTTAGTGGAGTTGGGTTTAAAAAAGATTTGGATATGTTCTTGAAGGAGAAGTTCATATACTGTTATTAATCAAGTTGACTTAGGGAATAGCCACTGATATTACTGTCATTAATAGCATGGGATCTATTTAATTTTTGGGTACTTGCCAGGTACTTGTAATCTGGATTGGCCACTGCTGGGCTTGATGGACCATTGGTTTGACCCAGTATTTATTTATTTATTTGAAATCATTTGTTGAGCACCTAACTGATAAAATCTTTCTAAGTGATATACAAAATACGACTATATAATTCAGTAATACTTAATTACATAGTTTAAAAACATATCAAACATATAAAACAATATAAAACATAAAATTAAAATCTTTCCTTCTACAAACTATTCATAAGGGTAAGTTTTTAAACCTTCCCGAATTGTAACAAATCCTGCCAGTGCGCGCTTCCCCGGCACAGCAGCAAATGGCCGCTGTACCGGCGCCTCAAGCCCCGCCCCTTACCTCTGACCACCCCTTTTCTTCGGCTCGGCTCTTGTGCGCGTAACGAGGGTTACGTATGCAGCCGGACCTCTTCTAAAATGTGCTCGGAGAGTGCAGGGCCCAGCCATGCACATAACCCCTGTTTTTTACGCACACCGGCCATTTAAAATCGGGCCGATAGTATTTCTTCTTAGCTTAAACAATTTCTTTAAAATAAACTGTATTCACCTTTTGCAAAGAATTCTTATCTTCTAGACTCAATGTTTTACACCACTGCCTCTCCAGGTGATGACAACTTCTCTTCAGTTCAGCCAACTCAGTTGTAAACCAAGGAACTGAAATTTTTTTCCTATTACCTATCTCTATCTTATTTTCCACTGCCTCTGATTTCATTACCTCTCCTTCAAATCATACCAACCACTGCTCAAACTCTCTATGAAGCTTACAAATGTTTGGCAGGGAGCGCTCCCTGCCAAACATTTGTAAGCTTCATAAAGACTTGTTGATACAAACTGTTTGTCCCTCCCGACACAGCCTCGGCGAAACACGGTTCCGTGTCGGGGACCCCCTTAAAATTAGCAATGAAAGACAGTGGAGTTGCCATATTTATTTATTTATTTATTTAACATTTCTTATATACCGATGTCCGTTCGCACATCGCATCGGTTTACAGTGAACAAAAAACCATTGGGCGGAGCCCTTACAAATAACAGATAATATAGTAGCTAGGTAACATATATAAAAAGAAAGGAAGGAGCTCTTACATTAAATACAAACATCAAAGAGGAAATGCTAAGTGTATATGCTAAGGGATTGAGCTCTAACAGAACCTATATACAGATTATTGCACAGTACAAAATCATCAGGCAAAAAGGCGTTCATACCAGGATATCAGATAAACAATTAGTAAGGGGCAGTTAAGTAATGGGGGGTGAGATGGAGTAAGCTTGCTGGAAGAGCCATGTTTTAAGTTTCTTTTTGAAGGCTGGGGTATAGGTCTCAATGCGAATATCATGTGGCAGTGAGTTCCATATGGTTGGGCCGGCAAGGGAAAAAGCTCTGTTCATGGTGGAGGAGAGTTTAAAAGGTTTGATAGATTGGGCATGGAGTGTTCCTTGGAGTGCAAGACGGGTGGGTCTCTTGGAGGTACGGGGTAAGAAGGGGGGGTTAATCCAGTTGAGGTTGGAGTTAATTAGACTCTTGTGTATGATCGAGAGAGTTTTATAAAGAATTTGTGACTGAATAGGGAGCCAGTGTAATTGAATAAGTGTGGGGGTGATGTGATCTCTTTTCTTTGTGTTTGTCAATATCCGTGCGGCGGCATTCTGTAAGATTTATTTGAACAACTACAACGGACTATGTCAACTTTTTCTGCATTCATCGTGGTGATATATTCATTTCGAGTGCAGCTACTGCTCTAGTGCTTTGCTGGACCTCCCTAGATGTTGCCATCACCAGCCCTGGCAGCATGACCACCCCGGATGATGCCTCCCCCAGCTGAAATCCCACCTGCCCTGTAGTCCTTCCATTTATTCTTCCACCACCAGACACTGGGCTTTAACTTCCTCCTCTTCTGCCACTACCAGCACCAGGCAGAGATGCTTTCCTACTCTCCAGGGTCACAAGTGGCTGAGGAAATTAGGCTCACCACTGCTTCTGCCTCAGAGCCCTGCAGGCTCCTTCATTAGCAATGTCAATTAGCCACTACTTCCAAGTCCCAATCCCTATGAGGGAAGTATTGGCTGAGATAGAACCTCCTTGAGGAGGAATACAAGGCTTAGCAAGCCATGGCACTAGAGCTTTCCCCACTACTAAATAAAAGTTTGCCCAAGGAAGCCCAGAACACGTTGGGGTTCATATTCAGCCACTGTGTGGCTCAGCTACTAGCTGGATAAAACTATCCTTTTCTACTCACATGATATCTTTTCAAAACATGAAGTAGATTGGTGAGGCAAGATTTCCCTTGGGCAAATTCATGTTTCCTGTGTCCCATTAAGCCATGTCTTTCTATATGTTCTATGATTTTGTTCTTTAGAATAATTTTCTACAATTTATCTTGGAATTGATATCAGGCTCACCAATCTATGGCTTCCTGGATAACTCCTGAAGCCCTTTTTAAAGATTGGTGTTATATTGGCTACTTTCCAGGAGACAGTTTTAAAAAACTTTTTATTTATACATTAAAAAAATAAACAAACAAGAAAAATGTCCAGAAAACAGAGCATAACATACTGAAATAAATTCAAAGTAAAGTTAATTAAGAAAATAAATTCTGTCCACTCTTTACAAACCTTTAAAATACATTAGTGGGGAGGATTACACAGAAAGGGAGAATACATTCAGCAAAGTAGAAAAAAAACCTAAAAAAAACAGAGAAGGTGAATTGAAAGCACCCTAAGTGCAATATTGCATCAAACATTCTCTACCCCAGAAGCTGGCACAGAATTAGAGGTCAGTCTATTATTCAGAAAAACAAGCAATTTTTTAGGTTCTTAGAAAACATATCTTTACCTATAATAGATGATTTTACTAGATCTGCATTTTATTTTTTAATTCTTTCAGAACTCTGTGGTGTATATCATCTGGTCCAGGTGATTTGTTACTCTTTAGTTTGTCAATCTGCTGTATTACTTCTTTCAGGTTTACTGTAATTTATTTAAGCTCCTCTGATTAATCAGCATGGGTATCTCCCAAATACTCTTCTCAGTTAAAACCAAAGAATTAATTTAGTCTTTTTGTTACAGCCTTATCTTCCCTAAGTGCCCTGTTAACTCTTCAATCATCTAAAGGGTCTAACTGACTCCATCACAGGCTTCACACTCTGGATATATTTGAAAAAGGCTTTATTTTGATTGTTTTCCTCTACAACCAGCTTCTTTTCAAATTCTCTCTTTGCCTGCCTTATCAATGTTCTGCATATAATTTGACAGTGCTTATACTTTTTCCTATTTTCTTAGTTGGATCCTCTTATATACGGTATCTAGGGGTGCTCACAAAACTGTTCCAGTATTTTATAACCTGCGTGTACGCAATGTACACAGGTTATAAAATGCATGCAAATGTACCCATGAATATGCATGTGCATGTAAAAAATGTGCAAATATATTTTTGCACTTATCTGGATAAATTCCAAGTTACCCAGTTAAGTAGCAGCACTTATCTGGATATGTATTGCTTTATCTTGCAAAGTAATGACAAAGTCGCTACTTAGATGGATAAGCCTTAAAATGCTATTTATCCAGTTACGAGGGTCATTTTTCAAAGCGATCGCACGCGAAAAGTCGTTTCGTGTGCGATCACTAAAAAGGGGCGGCGTCATGACCGGAACAGGAGGAGTCGGGGCGGCACCAGGGCAGACACCGTGAAATCAGCGTGGATGGCGAAAAGGTAAGGAGTCTTTTTGCTGCCTATTTCACGCCCAATAGCACCACCTTTTATGATGGCGCTATTGGGTGCGAAAGCCGGCAGCAATCGCACCACAGAGGTGAGATCGCTGCCGGCTTTCACAGGCCTGCCCCCCGCTTCACCCCCCCCCCCCGACCCCCTGTACCGCGCAATTCACGACGCCGCAGTAGGTTAGAAAATCTAGGCCTAAGTCCGATAGCTGAATAAGTGGGAGTGCTTGTCACCAGTGTCATCAGAAGACTATCCTGAAACAAGTAGCACGAGAGGAGATGGTGTTTGCCGACCTGAAGCGCACACGTATGAGGCACCATTAAGTGCATGGAGCCATCAAGTGTTTATCTGCTACTTGTTTCAGGATAAGACATGGTTGTGCCGCAGGATCACATTTGATCATTCATACCATACAAGAACAATTTTTATATTCGTTCGTAATTTGGTTATACTCTCATAAGCCCCTGAGGCAGCCACTGGCGAGTGGCGAAGCTTGGGCTGAGTCGGGCAGTTTTATTAACATGTCTCTTTGGCATCTACTCTCTTACGTTTGCTCACGGCTTTTCTAGATTGCCTACCTTGTTGTTTTTTGGGCCTGATTTTTATCCTGAGACAGTGGCTATCTTTTACCCCCCTTTCCTGTTTTTGTGTCCATTATTTATTTACATTAATATTTTTATTGGATTTTTCATAATGCTACAAAAATTGCAAACTCAGTGACCCATTAATAAGATATAAATGAGCAGTAAATAATATAGCTAATTATGAGCTATCCACGGTTAACATTTTAATTAATCTTCCCCCTCCCCCAGCCACTGTACTTATCCATATGATGATGGATGTTAAGTGACAGCCTTCTAGCTGTACTTTTATGAGATCATCCACCTTGGATTTTAAATAAACTCCCCTACCCACAGTCCAGGTAGTCCAAAGCACCCAGGGATGTTCATGCCACTGCTGTTGCCCTCTACCCCTCTTTTGAAGCTTTAGGGTTTTGATATATTGGAGTTTTAATGCCTTGAATTATTAAAACCACTGTGCTTGCTGCTTCCCTCTGCACCTCCGTGCTTTCGATTTTTGATAACCAATCTTCTTCCTCCCTTAACCCTTCAGTTAGTGCCCCGGGGAGTTGATGTCACTCTTCTTGCTGAATCACTCTGCAATCACTTTCTTTGGGTGTTGATGCAGGACTAATGAGGATGTGGCAAAGAACTGAGCAGTACCTTGGTGGCCCTGAGGCCATTGAAAGTGCTCTCTTCAGAAGGAATGAGAACTTTCCAAAAAAAATCTCAAACAAAAACAACCATAAGCTACAAGAAGCTGGAGATCTGCTTTCAGAATTGGAAGTAGCCTAAGGTAATCCATACCTCCTAGGCCTCAGCTCTCTGGACCCTGCTCATGGGGTGAAGGCAAGCCTATTGTGTAAAAACTGCCACTAAGTCTTCAGGAAACATGGCTTTCTCTAGGCTCAAGATATAAAGTAGTGAATAACGTTGCTTTTCCTCCATTTACATTTTTTTCCAGGTTTACACAGGACCAAGCGGTGACAAGAAATGATCCAAGTTTCAAGACTGGTGCATCAGATGATATCTCGGATGTGACCAGTGTAAGTCACCCTTGAAATGGAAGATCAGCTAAAAGGTATGACAACATTAAAAAAAAAACCAACATATCTGTACAGAAAACAGAGGTATCATTCACTATGTCTGCACCTCTTGTTTCCCTCTCCACAACAAACAAGAGGGCAGAGAACCCAACAGACAATGCCCTAAATACAATAAACCACACCCTCTAAAGAAATGCTGTGGCTTTATGGAAAAGATCCTAAAAGAGTGTAAAACCTTGCTCAAAGGTTATGGAATCTGTTAGAGATGCTGCTGTTCAACAAATCACCTCTCTAAAGACTGTAAGGAAGTCATTAAGTGTGCAGAGTGTAATAGTTATAAATATGTCACTGCCCTTGCCCCAGATGAGGCCTACACTCCAAAAATACTGCTACCACCATGTTAAAGCATAGCAAGGAGAACAATGTATCAGAGACAGAGGTACCTGAAGTTGCATCTAAATGCACTGAATGTAGTTAGGCATATCCTTTTCCAAGATATGCGTAAATACAGTATATACCAAAGGATAGTCTGAGAGGTCCGTAAAGATGTAAGCTATCATGGATGACCAAAGCAACAGATTCCTAGCAAGGTCAGAATTCTTTGACCTGTTTAACATAAAAAATACTATTCCCTATACATGCTCAAAATATGTGCAGGAGAAGAGGATGCAATGCGGAGAAAAGCATAGGGATTTATGATAAAAGCAGCATCAGATCACTGCTTCCCACATGCTTAAAATGCAAACATTTACCAAATAAGAGGAGAAAAATTCCTATGCCAGAAAGTAGCACGATATCATCCCCAAAGGCTAGACATCTTCTGCCTTTGGATCTTGATGCTCAAATCCTACTCCTTCTTGGCAGAGATGTCCTGAGGCTACATAATGTTTTTCAGCTGTGTAATGGTCCATGCAATGCCCCCTATGCTCACTGCCTCGACCTGGAATGGGTGATGGTAGGTGACGTCTGTATTTTAAAAAATACACAAACCACCAGTATTAATACTTTCACCACTAATGTACTGAAGGATGGATGCACTTCCTTTTTTCAAGCCATGTCCAAATCACTTCTCTTTTAGAGAGGTATCTTTCCATAAAGAGAGACCAAGTCATCATCTTTGGACCTACGTAGAAACATTCATACCAAAAGATTGAGATGATCATCTAGGAAACATAGTTTTCCAAACTACGCAGGATGATGATAAACCTGCCCTCTCTATGGAGGACAAGGAGTTCCTGAAGATGATTAATGGGAAAAGAATTTACAAAGAGCAGGCCCTCTCATGGCTTACCTTACTACATTGGAGCTTAGAAAACTACAAGGGATACTTTGTGACCTTTATGAAGGACATGTTCATAACAATCATGTGGAGACAGCTCCGTCTCTCAAGGAAGGCGAAGAATGCTGGTATATCCCTGCCTTCAGTATATACCATCCCCAGAAATCAGATCAAATCAGAGTTGTATATGACTCAAGCACTCATTTTCAAGGAGTCTCTCTAAAGCAGGAGTAGGCAATATCAATCCTGGAGTGCTACAACCTGGCCTGGTTTTCAGGATATTCACAATGAATATGCATGAGGTATATTTGCTTGCATTGCCTCCATTGTATGCAAATATATCTCATGCATATTCATTGTAGGTGTCCTGAAAACCAGACCTGTTTGTGGCACTCCAGGCCCAGAGCTGTCTATCCTTGCTTTAAACAATGTGCTCCTTACTGAGCTTGACTTAACCCCCAATCTCTCAAGAATCTTAATTCATTTTAGAACAGAGGCCATTGTCATCATGGCTGATATTCAACAGATGTTCTACTGTTTCATTGTCCATGAAGACTACAGAAACTATCTAAGATTCCTATGGTACCAAGATAACGACATTGATTTGTTAAAGAAAACACAGTCAAAGTTAGCTATGGCCAATCTTAGGCTCCAGAAAAAACCTTCAACAGTACCAAGATAATGAAAACATTCCCTTCAGAAGACCATGCATAAGACCTTAAGAACGTAGATTTGGGAGTTGACATGCCATCACTCTAACATAGTATTGGGCTAAGTTGGGACTTCAAAAGAGACACTTTCACATTTCAAGTCTCAAGCAAGGTGCAACCATATACACTCAATGGCGTTCTGTCAACAGTCAATAGCTTATATGACCCACTTAGGTTTATGGCTCCAGACACCATACAAGGAATGTCTTTATTAAGAGTATTTTCACTAGAGACAAAAAAAGTTGGATGCCCTGCTGCCTCCAGAGAAGAAATGAGAATGGGAAATATGGCCAAAATACCTGCAACATCTTGAGCAGCTCCAGATTCCACATATGTATGCCTCTATCTCTCACTGCAGCTCATTACAAAGAAATTTGTATCTTTTCAGATGCTTCTATAAAGGCTACAGCCTCCATGGCCTATGTGAAGATGACAGACACAGAAGGCAGATCTCACCTCAGCCTACCCACTGACAATACCACATCTCAAATTATATGAGCAGTAATGGCAGTAGAGATAGCGGACTAATACTATGTGAAATAGACATTCAGCCAGACATGGTCAAATTTTCATCAACAGCAAAGTAGTGCTGGGCTACACATAAAACCCAACCAGGAGGTTCTACATATATGTGAGCATCAGAGTTGAGTACATCAAGAAGTCAACATGACTAGAGCAGTGGCATTTTGTGTCCATCGATCAGAATGCAGCCCACCATGACACAAAATCTGTCTCAGCAGCTCATCTGATGCAAACAATTATTTAACTGCACTTGAGCTCCTCAAAAGAAGTAATGAGATTCCCTGTTAAAAAATCCATGAATCCAGGATCACACACAGAAATCTGCTCACAGACTCCAGACAATATAGCAAATGCATGCCACTGCTGGCATTTCTGCACTAAACCTCATACGGTTGATGCACTCTCACATTTAGACAATGTCTTCTTGCGTTGTGTATAGCAAGAGACTTATACTAAAGAAATCAAGATAGCAAAACAAGGAGCAGTAAAAATATTTATCAGACCTGTCACTGAGACAATGCTCCTTATGACTCATATAAATAATTGAACTTTATAGTCCAATGCATGCTTTGGGAGGGAGTGTACTGCCTCCACAGTATATATACGTGTGTGTGTGTGTGTGTGTGTGTGTGTTTCCTTATTAGGCTGCCACCTGGTGTCAATTTTTGATATTGCACAGGTTAGATTGCATGTTGCAGAGCTCTTTTTTCTGATTTGGTATTGTTTGAATGATTCTGAGATCTCTATTGGATCTATTACTATTTGCTTTGTTTCTCTGCTGTATTCTCTCTCCTCTTCCTATTGGTCCCTTGACCAAAAGCAGCCTGGGACTGTCTAACTTCCTATAATGTTTTCAGTTGCAAAGGATCCTTGACAAGCTGGTAGTTCTTCCTAATTCCCCTCTCTCAAAGCTCCAAGAGGCATCACCTTTTTCACTGATTTTCCTAGAGCTATTTCCTACTTTCTATTCATTACCATTTACTAGTATCTACAACTTCAACTACAGCTGCAGTTCATCTTCTGTTGACTACTGGACCTCAGAGACTCATAACAGCTGAACCAGGCACTATGTTGTATTTGTCTATTCTTGTGTCCCTACAGTTCATAGTCAGCGTGGAACTATTTCTTTATTCTAATAAATTTTTTTGGTATTCAAGAACTGAGTCCTCTGGTATCTAAACTGGGAAAAAGCTTTAGCTTAGTGACTAAGCACTCAAGCTACAGAATAAAAGCCTATGGCAGTACAGGTTACATATCAGATAAGCGACCTGCCATCCTTATGCAATCAACTTTACCATTGGTTGGAATACTCTGGATATACTGCTGGGACTTTATATATTTACCTGTAATGATTTTATGCCCTTTTCGACTTTTCATAAAGTTCATTTCAAATTCCCTTACAGTACCCATTGACTATTGGTAGATGTGGTGTATCTGGATTTTCAGAAGGCATTCGACAAAGTCCCTCGTGAGAGGCTTCTAAGAAAACAAAAAAGTCATGGGATAGGAGGCGATGTCCTTTTGTGGATTACAAACTGGTTAAAAGTCAGGAAACAGAGAGTAGGATTAAATGGTCTGTTTTCACAGTGGAAAAAGGTAAACAGTGGAGTGCCTCAGGGATCTGTACTAGGACCAGTGCTTTTTAATATATTTATAAATGATCTGGAAAGGGGCATGACAGGTGAGGTGCTTAAATTTGCAGATGACACAAAATTATTCAGAGTAGTTAAATCTCAAGCGGATTACGATAAATTGCAGGAGGACCTTGCGAGACTGTAAGGCTGGGTGTCCAAATGGCAGATGAAATTTAATGTGGACAAGTGCAAAGTGATGCATATAGGGAAAAATAATAACTCTTGCTGTGGTTACACAACGTTAGGTTCCACATTAGGAGTTACCACCCAAGAAAGAGATCTAGGCATCATATAAATAATACATTGAAATCATCGGCTCAGTGTGCTATGGCAGTCAGAAAAGGAAACAGAATGTTAGGAATTATTAGGAAGGGAATGGCAAATAAAATAGTGGATGTCATAATGCCTCTGTATCGCTCCATGGTGAGACCACACCTTGAATACTGTGTGCAGTTCTGGTTTCTGCATCTCAAAAAAGATATAGTTGCACTAGAGAAATTAGAGAGAAGGGTGACCAAACTGATAAAGAGTATGAAACAGCTCTGCTATGAGGAAAGGCTAAAGAGGTTAGGGCTGTTTAGCTTGGAGAAGAGACGGAAGAGGGAGGATATGATTGAGGTCTACAAAATCATGAAAAGACTTGAATGGGTAAATGTTAATTGTTTATTTACTCTTTCAGATAATACAAGGAATAGGGAGCACTCCTTGAAGTTAGCAAATAGCCCCTTTAAAACAAATCAGAGAAAATTCTCTTTCACTCAATGCATAATTAAGCTCTGGAATTCATTGCTAGATGATGCGGTTATGGCAGTTAATGCAAATGGGTTTAAAAAATGTTTGGATAAATTCCTACAGCAGAAGTGCATAAACTACATTAAGATTAGAAGCTTAGGATCTATTCATATATGCCTAAATTTTCAAAACCTTGCATATAAAAATTGTTAGATATGTACGTGGCCATGCCAAGCGCATTTTTAAAATGGCCCAGCCATACGCATATCTATTGATACGCGCGGAAGTGCTGGGGTTCACCAAAGGGGCAGGCCAGGGTGGGGTCTGGGTGGGGTGGGGAAGTGCGCACCGGCCAAAGTTACTTCTGCTCCAAAGGAGCAGCAAGAAAGTAAACAAAACAATTTGGGGATAGATAGGGTTAGTTTAGGGGTCAGGGAGGAGAGGAGCAAAGAGAGGAAGGGTTGGTAGGGGTATAGGAAAGTGGAGTGGACTGGGAGGGAACTGGGCGAAGGCCCGATCGCATCGCTGCACGTACTTTACAAAATCCCCCCACGCACGCACAAATCACGACCCACCCACACATTCACGTGCCAGTTATAAAATCGTCATGTCCATGTGCGCTTGCCGGGAACCCCACGCACATGGATGCACCTGTGCACCTTTTAAAATTGACCCCTTAATGTTTGGGTACTTGCCAGGTACTTGTGACTTGGTTGGCCACTGTTGGAAGCAGGATGCTGGGCTCGATGGACCCTTGGTCTGACCCAGTATGGCATGTTCTCATGTTCTTATGTAAGAGTAGGATCATGTGAGCCATGAGTCACTAATGTAATCCGAGCCTCATTCTGTAGGATTTAGACACCAAAATGGCACTGATGAGGTAGTCTTCTGCAGGACCCATTTATAGTACTCACCATATGGGAGGGGATTTAGCATTGAGCTGTCTTGTTGAACTGGGATATTTTTACCTCAGCACAGGCACAGCAAAGAGGAAGTCAATATCGAAACCTCATCCCCTGTTTCCTTCCCCTATTGATGCCATAGGGAAACTACATCAGGGCCAATAAAGACCTCCTTCAGAGATTTCTTCTGGCTTTGCCCTGCCCAGAGATAGTAAAAATATACCACCTTCTGACTTCTGGGTGGTCTGATTGGTTGTTTACCCTACATCCAGTTCCGAGGACCAATTTGCACATCAGGACTGAGTAGACATTCTCCAGATCTTTTTCTGGCTTCAGTCCATTGTTTCTGATATTTTCCCTCTCTCATAGAGGTCTTCATGCTATTTTTGTTGGTGCTCTTTGCCCCTTTTTGTGCCTCAGGGTGTTTATGCCACTGTTGGTGCTGCTTTGCCCCTCTCACAGTGCTTTGGAAGTTCTAGCAGGGGAGAACAGCCATTCATATAGGCTTGCTTGAGGAATGGTACTTCTTCTATCAGGGAAGCACATCCTCTTCCACCAAATATACAGTTTCAGGGGGGATGAGCATGAAGCAGTGAGGGAAGAAAGGGACACCTGCTTACCCATCCAGATTATTCCATCATGCCACTGGCATCAGAAGGTTGACATGTATGAATGGGATGACAAATGTCACAACCAGATCATCTTCACATAGCTGTCACATTGCCTTGGGGATTTCATGTCATTGTTGTTGGTGCCCTATACACTTCCTTTTTTTGCCTTGGAGTATTCTTGCTACTGTTGGTGTTGCTTTAACCCTCCAACAGCGCCTTGGGATGTTCCTGCATTGTTTAAACTGCTTTGATCCTGTCATGATGCGTTTGGGCTAGCCATTTCTCTTCTGGTGTCACTTTCTCCTATTTTGTGTGTCTTGTGTCTTGGAATGCTGTTTCCTCTGCTGCTGATGTCTGCCTGCAAGTTTCACTAAACTTGGATAGAAAAATACAATTTTAGAGCCCATACATAGGATACATTACTTCTCCCTTTGACCTTAATGGAAAACACATGAATGATTAAATAATTATGAAATGAAATTTTGGGACACAAACCAAATGAATCTTATCATCAAGCCAAATGAACCCTATGAACAAATTGAACTAAAATTATTTTCTGCACATTTCCCTACAAATGAATTAAATCAGTAAAGCAATCCACATTACAACTGATTTGTTGTACACCAGTTTACCAGCATTTGACAATAATGCCTTTTTTTGTCATATAAAACAAACCTGCAGATGACTAAGATAACATAGATAACATCATGCTTGTTTTACACCTAAGCTTCATCAGGGTATGCTCATTATCTAGTTCTTCCAAAATATTTTACATTTGAGTCATCAAGCTTTCCTATTCATTCCTCCTCAATGCACAGTACATAAACTGTATTGTAGTAGCTAGATAAAGCAATCCCTGTTGTCTTAATATTTAACTAAGCTCTATTAGAATAAATAAAATAGGGATAATTTTACAGTGAAGGCTAACTGATCGCATGCCCCTACAGGAAAAGAAAATCTTAGCCACATATTGTATATTTCTGAGAGGTCATTATAATGCCATGTTGCAGGGAGTGCTGGATTGCAATGTGTGGGATAAAGGATTCAGTTATATTTCCAATAATTGAGCATATTCCTTAAAGGCAGTAGGGATTTGTATTCATTTACAGTGAATGTGACATCCGCAATGAATAGGTCCCTATTAGTTTCATTCATGGGACCGCAAAACGAATGATGACCCCCACGAATGAACCATATCATATTAGTTTCATTCGTTTGGTTCACAGTGCTTTCTTATCAGCCTTTTGCAATAGGAAAAGTCATGTGGGAGTATCCATAGCATCCAACCCTTTTCTGTGAGTCATAAGTGACCTCACAGCCCTGTCACAGAGTGGGTCGTGCAGGTTGGCAAGGAGACCAGAATGCCAACATATCAGAGTGAATCATTTTTCTAATTCAGCCAATCACTGCTTGTGGACTTAATGATACTGATCCTGGTGATTTTTCTACCTTGAGCAAGTGTGCCACAGTGAACTTTCTTCTTAGCTTCTATCTGAGAAGGTTGTTTGCTGGATTGAGCTCTCAGAGCGTCTCACATCTGAGCTATTCAATTGCTGAAAATCTGAACTATTCAATTGCTGAAAAAGATTTTTGTCCTTTTTTGCTGCTGTGCCAGGCAGCCAGGCTTTTTTTTTACTGCATTTTTATTTACTGCACTCAGACTATCTCTCTGTCACACTCATTGAGAGAAAAGAAGTGACAAGCTGCCAGTAGTGGCATTTTGCTGCTGATCTTACCCCCCTGGGTTTGGGTGGTGTAGGTGGGAGATAGTGGGAGAGTTGCAGTGGCTGTCTGGGCATTGTACAACTACAAGCAGCATCACAGTGAGTGCACAGAGAGGAGAACTGTAGGAATCTGGCTTGCAGACTCACAGCAGGAGTAATCAGGCTGAGGCTTCCAGTGTTTTAGCTGAAGTTTCAGTTTTTGTGCACATAGAGCAGTCTCAGTTGTAGTGTACAGCAAGACACTGCACTGTGTGTCTGTGTAGTTTTCCACACTCACATATATTGGTACAGTGGTGATCAGTACATTACAACCAATAAAGAAATAATCTATTAATCCAAATCCCCAGTAGGCAGTGACATTAAAAACCATGATGTCAGGAAAAGGTAGAGGTTGAGTGAAAAATGTTATTGGCACTGGCAGAGGAGGCACGTCAAGAAGGAGTCCCCATTAAAGTTAAGAAGGGACCTGTTCCAATCCAAAATCTCTGGAAGGGCAGGCAGTTCCAGCCAGAAAAAACTTAAATTTAAAGATGATGCACCACCACAACTTGTTTCTGATCCTGTTGTTTTGGAGGTGAGGGAAGGGGAGTCTGAGCCACGCAAGGCAGTTGGGGCAGTGGAGAAAGCAAAAGAGCGAGACCCCGACAGCAAATTTCTCTAGTTAGTACTGACGATGTAGCGCAGTCACTGTTTGCTTCTGATTCCGATGAAGAATCATCTCGTATGGGATTCCCTTCATCAGAAATGGAAGAAATAGCTGAAGAAGGTTTAGGAGGATTAGTTAGTTCCATCTTAGCCTCCACTTCAGTGCTGGAGGAGAGAGAGGAAACTGATGATGATGAGGAGGAGGAAGAGCAATGAGCACAGGCAGAGAGTGTGACTGATAGAGATGTGCTTCGTTTTTAGGAATCGGATCGGGCTTCGGTCGACCGATTCGTTTAAAAGTTTAGTTTTTCGCGTGTGATTTGGTTTTTTTTTACGAACAGAGTTAGTGCGCACTAACGGGGTTAGTGCGCCCAAGTTCCCGTTAGTGCGCACTAACTAATGCTAGTGCGCACTACCAAAAATTGCAACTTTTAAGTAAAACGTATCAATTTTTAAGGAGTTCGTTAGCTAAATGTACGGTTCTGGGCTCCCACTGGTTCGCACCACCTGGAAAACAGCCAATGGGAATGTAGAATCAGTATTTTAACTCATCCGTAGTTAGTGCGCACTACCGCTGGATAGTGCGCACTACCGCTGGTTAGTGCGCACAAACGCGGATTAGTGCGCGCTCTCTTGAGCATGCTCTGTGAGGTCCCCAGAGGCCATTTTGCTGCATGCACTAATAATTATTTTCTTACTACGTGCTGACAGAGGAGAGCAGCAGTGCCAGTGAGCTGAAGCTGATGAGCACAGTGTTTGAGCTGTGCACACACGTCACAGAGTTACAATATCATCAACTTCAACTTTACCACTGTAAGTGTATAATATAATAAATATATAAGATTCTGTTTTAGTTTTTATACAGTATTACTTTACTATTAGTTAGTTGGTTAAGTTAAATAGTTAATGCACTTTTTTTCGGTGAAATAGCATAAAATAATATAAAAATAATATTAAATGAAGTTACTTACATTAGGGGAAATTAAAAGTTTAACACACAAAAGTACTTCATTTAATTTTATGCTAATTTAGTGAAAAAAAAGTTTAACAGAGATTGTCAGTGTCACACAGACAGCTCCCTCCCTGCCTGCATTACGTAGTGAGAGGCTGGCTGGCTTCACAGACAGGGGGGGGAGCTCAGCTGCCTGACCCTCACTCCTCCCCTCCCCCCATGTCCCTGCCACTGAACTGAATAGCGTACTGTCTGTCACTGTGAGGGTGAGGGCCGAGACAGCTCCCTCCCTGCCTGCATTACGTAGTGAGAGGCTGGCTGGCTTCACAGACAGGGGGGGGGGAGCTCAGCTGCCTGACCCTCACTCCTCCCCTCCCCCCATGTCCCTGCCACTGAACTGAATAGCGTACTGTCACTGTGAGGGTGAGGGCTGAGACAGCTCCCTCCCTGCCTGCATTACGTAGTGAGAGGCTGGCTGGCTGGCTTCACAGACAGGGGGGGGGAGCTCAGCTGCCTGACCCTCACTCCTCCCCTCCCCCCATGTCCCTGCCACTGAACTGAATAGCGTACTGTCTGTCACTGTGAGGGTGAGGGCCGAGACAGCTCCCTCCCTGCCTGCATTACGTAGTGAGAGGCTGGCTGGCTTCACAGACAGGGGGGGGGAGCTCAGCTGCCTGACCCTCACTCCTCCCCTCCCCCCATGTCCCTGCCACTGAACTGAATAGCGTACTGTCACTGTGAGGGTGAGGGCTGAGACAGCTCCCTCCCTGCCTGCATTACGTAGTGAGAGGCTGGCTGGCTTCACAGACAGGGGGGGGGAGCTCAGCTGCCTGACCCTCACTCCTCCCCTCCCCCCATGTCCCTGCCACTGAACTGAATAGCGTACTGTCTGTCACTGTGAGGGTGAGGGCCGAGACAGCTCCCTCCCTGCCTGCATTACGTAGTGAGAGGCTGGCTGGCTTCACAGACAGGGGGGGGGGGGGGGGAGCTCAGCTGCCTGACCCTCACTCCTCCCCTCCCCCCATGTCCCTGCCACTGAACTGAATAGTGTACTGTCACTGTGAGGGTGAGGGCTGAGGGCTGGCTTCACAGACAGGGGGGAGCTGCCTAGCCCTCCCTGCATTAGTGTGTGAGCTTCTGAACAAACAGCTGTCCTATAGCACATACTTTTTTTCATCTTCTTTTTTATTTTCTCATGGTAGGATGGAACGTGAAAGGGAGTCCGGTGAGGACAGGGGGAGGGAGTCTGACTCCTCCCCACCGTCCTCCTCCAAGGTGGCAGCAAGGTCCAGGAAGCCCCGCTTTACCCAGGGCGACGTGGACCTCCTGGCCCGGCTCATGCTCCTGGATGAGAGGAACCTGTACACCCCCTCAGGCAGCAGGCCTAACCTGCAAAGGGAGACTGCTGCCTGGGCCTCTCTCCAGGAGGAGTTTTGCCGGCGGGCCTCCTACCCTCGTGAGGTGGAAGACCTCAAAAAGAAAGGTGAGAAATAATAATGTTGATCATATTATTCAATTATAAATTATGTATATTATTTTGTCATTGAAAATTAAATAGAGTATGATAGTAATACTAGCTACAGTAGCAGCTACTAGTAGCATACAGTGAGTTATATAATTATAATGTAATAATTAACTACTATAAGTAATAAAAGTTATAATGTTAAGTAAATATATTTTAAAAAAACAGAAATACTAGTAGCTAGCTACTAGCTAGCTAGCTACTAGTGTACCACCCTTACCCTATACTATACTAGTATTAATACTTAATAACTAGACTACAAAGGAAATAAAATTATCTGTGGTATATTATTGATATTTATATTTATCTTTTTGAAATGGTGGTATTTGGGATTTTTTTGAAAGCCACATTGAAATATAAATAAAATAGTATTTATGTATAACTAACTTTTGTATGTTGCATAAAAAATAATCTAGTAGGTCAAGGCAAAACATGGGCATGTTGTAAAAATTAATCAATGTTATTCTTTTTCCTGTATATTCCTCTAATTTTCAGGTCGCCATCTGCGATTGCACGAGGGTAGGTGGCTCGAGGAGGTTCGCCGAACCTTGCCCCGTTCCGTGCCTGGTAAGTTGTTTTCAGAATACTACACAAGAACAACACACATTACACAACTATTCAATTAATTGTAATGGAATTTGTGTTAAAAATGTTTCTTTACTATAACAGTGAATGAATCATTGTGTCTGATCTCATTCTTGTTTTTAAAATTCTAACTGTTGTTCTCTGAATTTTGATTTGTCTTGTACAGAACAACACCCAGGTAGGGACGAGGCGGGGCTTCCTGGGCCTAGTGGGAGGCAGAGCTGTCACCAGAGGAGGACGGAGGCAGCAACAACAAGTGGTCTAGGTAGGAAATAATATATCTTGGCACAGCCAGTACAGTAGTATATATTATCTGAGGCTGAAAAACAAAATCTTTTTTTTTTTATATCAGTCAGTTATAGTGGCTGGGGATTGGGAATGGGGGGATGTGTGTATTTATTTATTTGTATATATTAAATGACACTGAGTGGCTATGGTAGTAAACTAAAGAATTGAAGGTGAAAAAAAAGAAGAGGTTTGTAGTGTATCTCCTACCATCATATTCTGTGTAACCTGAGATTGACTATTATTTCTCCTTCCAATCCTTCAAATTATGTATTCTCTCTAATCTATGTTGATAGATTTGATATCCCTCCACTCTCCCCCTCACTCCTTCTCCCCTGCAATGGACTCCTCATTTTTCTATAATCCTCAAGGTCAATAAACTAAATAAGGGGTAGATTATTTTATAAACTTGCTCACACGCATCCAGTAGTATTTGCTTTTTTATTTGTCATATCTGACTATGTAATGTATGTATAATGTATAGTTCTGTGTCTCATGTTGAATTATTATTTATTTTAATTTCTTTATAGGACCACCAGAAAAAGCTGCCAGGAGCCAGCGGCCCACCACTGCCACCAGCACCACCACCAGCACCACCACCAGCACCACCACCAGCGCCAGCGCCAGTGCCAGCACCAGCACCAGCACTGCCGTACTTCCTCCAGGATCTCCTCCAACATGTAAGTGCTGCTGTGCACAATATTCAAAGTTGGAGGAGATCCTGCAGGAAGTACGGCAGTTCAAGGCGAAATATGATGCCGACTTCATGATGTTGCAGCAGAGGGTCGGAGAGGTGCAGGCCAGTGTGAGCAATGTGGAGAGGAGGTTGTTAGCCCTGGAGGAGGCCCCTCAGGAGCAGAGGGAAATGGCTTCTCCTCCTCATGAGATGCCTCATGAGGAGGAGGTGCCAGTTCCCTCTGCTTCAGAGGAGGTTTCTCCAGTGGCGACACCCTCCTCTCCACATGAGCCTGACCCTGCTGCAACATCATGAAGTCAAGGCATCATATTTCGCCTTGACCTGGGCTGCTGGCCTGGGTTTTTTTTTTTGTTTTGTTTTTTTTTTAAAATGTGTGCATGTACTGTGGTGGTGGTGTGAAATATAAATGTTAAAATAAATTTGTTTATATTGGAAATGTTTGCTTGTTCTTTTTTATATATTATTTTATTAGTCATTTAACTAATAATTATTATTCCAAAATAATATAGTATGGTACTACTAAATTACAAAGAGCAGACATGTACGGATGTATGTCTATTATAATCCAACACATTTCATTGTTTTAGTAGTAGTAACTAAGTTAGTCATACACTTCCATACAACATTCAGTCTGGCTGAATTAGCACAAGTTGTATACTTGTGAGCAGTAGCGCCAACGTCAAGGCTTCAACCGTGGCTACTGACCATTCACACATCTTTCAACCTGGCCAATACAATATTGTGCACTGTGTGCAGTGTGTGCAGCACTCAAGCTACTGCAATGACTCACACGTCAATGCCAAAAATTGCTCCATGACCAAGACAGCCATTTGAAGCAAAAAATGTAATGCTTGTGATACTAAAGTAGGAGTAAGGACTAGGAGAAAGCAGACTCATGAACAAAAAATCCTTCAGAAATGTACAACTTCTGGGTGCTCAGTTTTCTCTTTTTATTACACTCAAGGGTGTCTGTATATATTTGGTTAATCAATATATTGTTACAGTAGTGGATATAACAGACAGTAACAGTTTATATCCAACTAGTAGCTAGTAGTAGTAGCAGCTACTAGTTGGATATAAACTGGATATCCAAGTAGTAGCTAGTACTTGGATATCCAGTAGCTAGTAGCTAGCTACTACTAGTACAGCCACTAGCTACTTAGTTAGAGTATCAACCTCTCTGTGCACTGTAAGTGCAATTTAATATTGTATTGGCCTGAAATTCTTTCATACTTCATTCACACAATCATGCTGTCGGAGATGGACGCTGAGGCAGAAGAACCCAGCGAGGACTTGCCTGCCTCAGAGGTGGACATTGGGGGAAAGGAGCCTGGGAGTGAGAAGCCTGTGTTGGAGACGCAGCAGGACAGAGTGTTCATGTCTTGTGACTCCCAGACTGGCTTCTCCTGTGGGCCACAAGAGGCAGCAGCGGCAATGTTGTGGCCGCTGCTGCCTCTTGTGGCCGGGCGCCCCAGCAAGCGATGCGGGGAGCACAGCTGCATAGAGCCAAGCCTCTCTTCCACCCCTTGACCTTGGATCTCGGCCCTCGACAAGAGACTCACTCCTCCCAGTCACAGGGAAAGTTCGGATACCCAAGCTGTGGAAAGTTCGTTTTGATAAAAACCAATTGCTCGACTAAGTCTGGAGACAAACGTGCACGGTGTGGACTCACTATGTTCCCTGTCATTGAAAATACTCTTTCACTTTGCACACTTGTTGGCGGGCAGGAAAGAAAGTGCTGTGCTAGTATTGCAAGATCAGGCCACATTGAAGCTTTCTGTGCCCAATATCTCAAGGGATCTGAGTCCATGCTCTGAATTGGCTCAGACAGAAAACTCTTAACATGCAGTTCTGAAACATTCTCCTGCAGGTAGGACTCAGTAGTAACTCTTCTGCCAACAGCTGATGCGATTGCTTGTGACATGGCAGGCAGTTCATTAAATGTGGAATGACTCATATTTTGATGTGTTATGGAAGGGGTAGGGGAGCAGCTGATCATACTAGTACTTGAGCAGGATGGAGTTGGAGACTGAGAGGATGATACTAAATCTTTTTCATCGTTACCAGTGGAACAGACCCTGTTAGACATTATGTTTTCAACCATTGTAATCAACTTTTTTTTCCAATGTGTAAGAGCATTGTTCTTGAGAGCAATACTGCCTTTCACACGTGGGTCACACATCGTGGCTAACATATAGCAATCCCTTTGCATGAGAGGTTTCAATCTTTTTTCAACTTGCTCTTTTAAGCATTTAACAAGCATTAACACTTCCTTAGAGAAATCTGGATGATGCAGAAATTCCTCTAATACCTCCTCCAGATAGTTTATTACAGGGATGACACCACCCAAAGTGGCATTAGCTGAACTCAATGCATCAGTATATACTTTGAAAGGCTTGAGGACATGCACCATGTGTGCAATGTTTGTCCAGTCCTGACATCCAAGAGGATTTTCCAATCCAATTTCAGTTGCCATTGCCAAATCATGAAGAGGTGTCTGCTGTTCAGACAACCTCTCCAACATAAGATAGGTGGAATTCCATCTGGTAGGCACATCCTGAAGAAGGTTGTGCAAAGGTGCGCCAACTGCTATTTGCCTCTTTCTGAGTTGCTTCCCACTTTTTACACTACGATTGAAATGCCCAGCTATTTTGCGACACTTTTCAATCAACCGCTTCAGGAGTTGACTACTACAACTAGTAGTACCACCTTCCTTGCCACTAAGCCCCAAAGCATCCCTCACTATCAGATGCAGGGTATGTGCAAAGCATGGGTTGCCGTTGAATCTACCATCAGCCAGAGCCTTAATAATATTGGAACCATTGTCAGTAATGAAAAATCCATTTAAGCATTCCATATCACTGCTTCTAAGGAGCCCATTCCATTTTTCCATCATCCCCTGAATTGCGTGTAAGATATTTTCGGAAGTATGTCTCTTGTCTAGCACTTGAGCATGCAGTAAAGCCCAATGGTATCCTGGCGAAACCTTTTTGGAGCTGCTGCCACTGCCACTGCCAATGCTGCTAGTGCTTACAGGTATTAATGCCTCATCCAGCTGCCACCAATGTGCTGTTAGAGATAAATATGCATGCATTGCATTCATACTAGTCCAAACATCAGTGGTGAGATGGATGCTCCTCCCCTTTGCCCTTGCCATCATAATCTGCATTTCAGCACGACATTTTCTGTATAGGGAAGGAAGCACCTGACGGCTAAATGTACTTCTTGAAGGAAGTTTGTAGTAAGGGGCGAAATAATGGAGCATCCGCTTAAATCCCTCATTTTCTACAATCTGCAGCGGCTGATCATCCAAAGCAATCATTAGAGCAATATGTCGTGTACCCACTTTAGACATTGCCTGCTTCCTGCTCTGTGACATTGCAGAAGAACACCACCCCATCTGCTCCATGGTAGCTTGCCGCTGCTGCTGGGGATGAGGAAGAGGAGACTGCTGCTTCTGCAGATGCACACAATCTGTATCTTCTTTATCTTTAGTACTACTACTACTTTCCTTCTGTGGCTGCTTCCCTGTTGCTTTACTTGAAGCCTGGGCAAGCACAGTGGGACCAGCTTCTTCTGCAAGCAACAGTGCTCTATGTTCTCTTTCAAGGTGATATTTCATGTTGCTGTTAGTAAGATGTCCAATAATTCTTCCACGGCTCACCATCTTTTTACAATGGATACATTGTCCAAATCTCTGGTCAGCCACAACATGATAATGATTCCAAATCTTTGATGTCCTTGTACTGTTCCTTACTCTAGGCTGGATACTTGTCATTTTCATACTAGTAGTAGAAATAGTAGTAGTAGTAGTAGTCACACGTGGATGTTCAAATGGTGTAGGGGACAGGGTACCAGCAATACTGCTGGCACTGGCAGTAGTTGTTTGTTTTGCAATCTGACTAACATTGTCATTGCTTCTGTTCTCCTCCTCCTCCTTCTCCTCAGAATGTTTACTAGCCAAAAACTCCTGATCATCATCATCCTCCTCCTCCTCCTCCTCCTCCTCCTCCTCCTCAATATCTGATTCATCATCATCATCCAATACTTTCTGTAGCACCATTCTTTCATCTAATCTTTTCACCTTTCCCTCAAATTTTGCTCGTTCCTTCCCTTGCAACAAGTTTCCTTGCACTTCTACATCCTCTTTCTTCTCAAAAAATCGCAGTTTTTTCCTAGGGACTGGCAGACAGCTCTTTCCAGTAGCACTATCACTAGCAACACGTTTTTTTCCAGAGGGTACTGGTAGGGGCATTATGATTCTGTGGTCAAAGAAATATATAATAAATATAGTACATTAAACAAGTTAATAAATTAGTTTGGTATTCATTTTTAAAACTTTATTGAGCTAATAGCATTAGCTAGCTAGCTATTGCTAAGGCTACCCCCAGACCACAGGACAAAGAAGGATATAGTGATTATTTATTAGTCAGTGAGTGACACTGACAATTGATAATTTGATATAGTATACTTACTAATATATTATATTGCAATTTATACCATGCATTGGCCAGAGCATCAAACTGCAGCAGACTGAGACTGAAACTAGGCTGCAATACTTCAGTTCACTCATTACACTAGCCTCCTGGCAGGACTGGCTAGTGGCTAGGCTTTTCTGCATTGAGGTTAGAGAAGTCCTATTCCTATTTTTTCATATCCTTTTCAGGCCTATTCTGTTCTTTGAACTAAAATAACTTCTCCCTCCCACTTCAAGTCTTACCCACAGATCTCACACACAGGAGCAGAAGCCTCAAGCCAAGCACAAGATACATAATATAGGATATTGGACAGACTATTGGCCAATTATAGGTTTAGTAGTAGAATTGATTTGATAGTAGTGACTCACTGGCTTTAATAGCTAGCCAATATAGCCAGTGACACTAGGCTAATAGCCAAGCTAGCTATTAGCCTAGTGTCACTGGCTAGGGCTAGCTAGCTATAAACACTATTAGTGATAAATCTGGTAGATTACACATACATCTATATAATATTGATAAATATAATATTATATAATTTTATATCTTTATAAATCTATTAAAACTCTACTGCTGCAATGTTCAGAAAGCAATCAACGCACCTACCTTAGTACCTTCACCTTGTCCTTTATAAGCAAGCCCTGCTGCTGGACTGGAGTGCTGGTGCCTGCCTATGCCTAGGCTAGGAATGCTGCGAACAAAGAGCTCACTCAAGAAACAGAAAAAAAGAGTAGAGCTCAGCTCAGCTCACTGGTTGTGGCTATTGGCTATTTTGGCTAGTGGCTTGGCTGCTACCAGTAGCTAGCTATATGCTACTGTGGCTAGTGGCAATGGCTGGCTACTGGCTGGCTGCTAGTATCATAGGCTGATACTAGTATCAGCTAGCTAAGCCAGCTAGCAGCTAGTACCCCTTAATAACAATAAAGGCTGTATAATATTAACTAACTATCAAATCAACAGCTGCAGCTAGCTATAAACTGATTGACTGATGTTTTCTCCTCAAACCCACAAAACAAAAGCAACACATAAGCAGAGCACCCCTTATTATATAGCTATTATTGCTACCTATTGACTAAAAGTAGGAGGGAAAATAAACCTATTAATTTAAGTGGCCAATTCAAAAATGATGCAAATGAATATTATGCATAATATATCAAACAAATTCTAGTCACATGATTGATGACATAATCACAATATCCACAGACACACTACTACAGTAGGATTAGAACTTCAAGCTAATAGCTCTATCCCCCATTCCCATTCCCCATCCCCCATATAAAACAATCTGTAAAAAACAGCACCTTGGCTGTTGGTAACCTTGGTAATGAATAAAAAAACAAGAAGACACCCAATAGGAATACATATTCAACCTTCAATTTTAAAAAAAGTGTCAATTTAGTATCAATTTACGTTAGTGCGCACTAACATATATCACTGCGCACTGCCATGTACCTAGTGCGCAATAATAATCCGTTAGTGCGCAGTACGGTGAGGCGCCATGTACTGCGCACTACGTCCAGCGACTGCGCGCTAACGGATAGTCCATGCGCACTAACATCCGTTAGTGCGCAGTAATAAAAAACCGACTTTAACCCGAAAATTCGTGGAATTTTGATTCTTTTTCCCAACTTCCCCAACAATGACGAATTAGACAATGTCGTTGGCATTGGCTAAATCGTGAAAAACGAAGGCACATCTCTAGTGACTGATGCCCCTGGCATTGCTTTTCAGGGTCCACCCACTACTTAAACTCCAGTGCCAGCATCCAGCCCGAAGGCTATAGAGAAGGGATCATGAAAGAAATCTGTGATATGGAGCCACTTTAAAGTGAAGGAGGACCCACATTTTGTTCAGTGTAATTACTGTGCCAGGGATATTAGCAGAAGCAAGCTGTTATAAGTTATAAGAGTGTGAACCCTGGGCCGAGGTGAGAGGTGTTGCGAGCGTGGAGGCAGAATCACTTCTGGGAGATGTGAGCCCTTGGATCACTACGCCACTCAGGGAGGAGCCCCGAGAGCACAGCGAGAGGTGAGCTGATGCAAGCATGGGCAAACAAGGAACAGAAGAAGGCTGGAGCAAAGACGAGACTGAAGGTCTGACCCTCTACTGGACCTACACACCCCAAGAAGACCAGCAACGCAATGTTGCTCAATGAACAGTCCTCCAACCGTTCCAAGCCGTTTCGGACCTGCCGCTGGGTAACGGCAATAGGCGGCAGGCTGGACAGAGGATGAGGGCAGATGGAGGCCTTTGGACATGGAAGACTCTTGGACAAAGACACAAGCGAATACTCTTGGATGAAGGTTCAGGAGCAAGGTACTGTAGACAACAAGTCAAGAACAAGAGCTAAGTTGAGACTGCGACGCAGCACGCCCTACGCAGCCCACCCATGGGGCTGGTAGCGGACCACGCTGGAACCGACGTAGTCAGGAGCAAGGTTCTGTAGACAACAAGTCAAGAGCAAGAGCTAAGTTGAGACTGCGACGCAGTGCGCCCTACACAGCCCACCCGCGGGGCTGGTTGTGGACCACGCTGGAGCCGCTGTAGTCTCTAGATGGAAGACGAGACCAGGACATCAGGAACATTGAAGCAAAGGAGGACCAGGACATCAGGAACATGAAGACATCTGAAGGTACAGATGAAGGAACATCGAACATTAGGAACTGAAGCAGGGCCTTTTTATAGGGCTGATCCAGGAGCTGGCTGGTGATGTCATCAAAGTGGGTCACGGGGCTTTTATCGCCTCTGGCCCTTTAAGAGAGAAGGAAATGCGCACGCTCACGCCTATGGAGAGCAGGGGCTGAAGAGAGAGACTGGCGGCATCCCTGCCGCATGGAAGGCCGAGCTGGCAGCATTCCTGCCGCAAAGACGTGGACAGCGGCTTCCCTGCTGCTTGAAGTGGATGCAGGTAGTAGCAGAGGTGGTTCCCCTGCCGCTTTCCCGAAGGACCCCGACCGTGGCATTGGCTGAGATGGAGGTGGAGTGACAGCAGCAGCCTCAGCTGCGTGGGTGAGTGGCTGAGCTGGGCTGCCTGCACCGAGCAGGAGCCGGCCACAGCCATCGGACTGCGGGGAACATCAGCAGTGCTAGGACCATGGTGGAACTGGAAGCAATGCGGCTAGGCCTGCCATCGGATGATGATGGCAGCGGCGTGGCTGGCCGCATTCCAGAGAGGCAGAAGGTAGGGAGTCTGCTCACATGCCGCAGGCAGACTCACAACAAGAGATGTCTCCACCCACAGGGAGGAGCCCTGTGAGCCTCACCATTGGTAGGCATGGTCACAGTGATGTCAGACACAGCTGTGGAATAGAGTCTTTATTAGGAAAGAAGAAAGGCACAGCCCATGGAGTGGGGGTGCAGTATAAGTACAGTTCTGAGCAGAGGATAATACCCAAGGATGATACCTCTGATGTGAAGATCCGGTAGTGGCCCACACAACGGGGTACGCCGAGGAGGTATCTCAGTAGTGGTAATGAGATGGTAGTCTGAGGTGCAGGAACCCCGAAGAGGGTCCTGTAGCGATGGTGCGGTAATGACCTGCAGCGCAGGGTATACCAGAGTGGTTCCTACTGGGAATGATGCGGTAGTGGCCCGAGGCACAGGGTAACCAAAGAGGATCCCACAATGAGGCTTGGTATTAGGGATGTGAATCATTTTTCTGACAGATGAAAATATCATACGATATTTTCTAATCCGTCAAGTATCAGGGGGTCCCCGAAAGTGATAGGAAAACCCCACGGAATTTTCGTGCAGTTTTCTTATTGTTTTGGGGGGGGGGGGGAAGAAAGGGCGCACAGAAAAAAAAACCCCAAACCCACCCCAACCCTTTAAATCTAATTATTTAGAATTCCCCACCCTCCCGACCCTCCCCAAAACTTTCCTAAAGTACCTGGTGGTCCAGCAGGGGTCCCGGGAGCCAGCCGTCCATGTCTCCTACCATGTGACAGGAGCTGGCCAATGGCAATGATAGCTCCTGTCACATAGTAAGGGCAAATGTCCATCGGCACCATTTTGTTTACTGTCAGCCAATGGCCCGAGAGCAGGAGATCGCTCCCGGGAAGCCCGCTGGACCACCAGGTACTTTAGGAAAATTTTTGGGGGTTGGGAGGGTGGGGGATGCTAAATAATTAGATTTAAAGGGTCGGGATGAGTATTTTTTTTTCGGCTCGGGACAGACGAAAAAAAAGTGGTGAGAACCGCGGGAAACAACGATTTCCCACGGTTCTATGAACATGATACCGGAAACGATTCAGGAACCGATTCACATCTCTACTTGGTATAGTTGAAGTCCAGGGCAGTAAGGTACTCACAGTAGATAGTTCCAGGAAAGATCCTGGGGAGCTGGATAGATAGTAGTCCATGGCAAGAAGGCCCTCCGAGGAGCGGATAGCCAGAGACAAGGAAGGGCCCCTGAGGAGCGGGTACTCAGAGCATCTCATGCCAAGTGTAGAGTCTGGAACCTGAAGTCCAAGGATGGAGCGGAATTCAGTATTGAGGGAGCTCCTTGCTAACTCGTCAAACTGTAGGGCCAGCCAGCTTAAGTTCAACAGATAGTTGACGTCATCCGGAGGGAACGCCCCCGAGGTTCCTGCCATGACGTGTACAAAGGTGGCCCATGTGTGGGCACGTGAGACTAGGTAATTCCTGAAACAAGATGGCGGTCGGCAGCACCCATGCCGTCCCCGGAACGCCAAGCAAGTCGGCGGTGGTTGGCGGAGGCCGTCATTCTTCCAAGAGATGACAAGGCAGCAAAGAAAGAGGTGAACATTAGTGGTTGCAGTCGTCTGCGACCGACGGGCGTAACACAAGCAAGTGAGCCATCTAATCAATTCTGGAATGATGCATCATATGCAGAAGCAACACCCAACAGTACTGTCATCTGGGGATGGTGGCAATACCAGTCAGGGTATCCCTATTTCCAGGCAGCATAAAATGGTTGAAAAGGAGGAGAGTCATCCCACACCCTCAGCCCCTTCCAGCAGTCAGGTGGCAGGCCAGCAGCCCCCTGCCATGCGTCAGAAGCGACAGCCCACCATGGAGGGAATGGGGTGGTATTTGATAGTGCTATCCCGGTGAAGGAGGCAGGCAGCCTCAAAAGTTGTAACCAGGAGCATCGGGGAAATGATTGCCCTTGATGACCAGCCCTTCAGGTAGTGGAGAATGTGGGTTTCAAGCGTTTGCTGCAGGACCTAGCTCCAAATTAAAAAGTCCGCTCCAGAACCACATTTAGCAGAAATATCATCCCCAGCCTGTACAACCAGTGTCACAGTCATATCCAGGCGCTGCTAGCTAAGGCAGAGGGTAGTGTGCATTAGGGATGTGAATCGTTTTAGGACGATTAAAATTATCGTCCGATAATTTTAATATCGTCTTAAACCGTTATGGAACACAATACAATACAGATTCTAACGATTTATCGTTATAAATCGTTAGAATCGTGAGCCGGCACACTAAAACCCCCTAAAACCCACCCCCGACCCTTTAAATTAAATCCCCCACCCTCCCGAACCCCCCCCCCCAAATAACTTAAATAACCTGCGGGTCCAGCGGCGGTCCGGAACGGCAGCGGTCCGGAACGGGCTCCTGCTCTGAATCTTGTCGTCTTCAGCCGGCGCCATTTTCCAAAATGGCGCCGAAAATGGCGGCGGCCATAGACGAAAAAGATTGGACGGCAGGAGGTCCTTCCGGACCCCCGCTGGACTTTTGGCAAGTCTCGTGGGGGTCAGGAGGCCCCCCACAAGCTGGCCAAAAGTTCCTGGAGGTCCAGCGGGGGTCAGGGAGCGATTTCCCGCCGCAAATCGTTTTCGTACGGAAAATGGCGCCGGCAGGAGATCGACTGCAGGAGGTCGTTCAGCGAGGGTTCCGGCGCCTCGCTGAACGACCTCCTGCAGTCGATCTCCTGCCGGCGCCATTTTCCGTACGAAAACGATTCGCGGCGGGAAATCGCTCCCTGACCCCCACTGGACCTCCAGGAACTTTTGGCCAGCTTGTGGGGGGCCTCCTGACCCCCACGAGACTTGCCAAAAGTCCAGCGGGGGTCCGGAAGGACCTCCTGCCGTCCAATCTTTTTCGTCTATGGCCGCCGCCATTTTCGGCGCCATTTTGGAAAATGGCGCCGGCTGAAGACGACAAGATTCAGAGCAGGAGCCCGTTCCGGACCGCTGCCGTTCCGGACCGCCGCTGGACCCGCAGGTTATGTAAGTTATTTGGTGGGGGATTTAATTTAAAGGGTCGGGGGTGGGTTTTAGGGGGTTTTAATGTGCCGGTTTTTCGATTTTTCGATTTTTCGATTTTTAACGATTTTTAACGATTTTTCACGATATTTTACCCCCCCAAACGGCAACAATACGATTCCCTCCCCCTCCCAGCCGAAATCGATCGTTAAGACGATCGAGGACACGATTCACATCCGTAGTGTGCATTTCACCTGCGATATAAGGACCACCATGAACACTTCACACTCTTACCTCTCCCTGACAGCACACTGGTGGGACCTGGCTGAGGCAGGGGCAGGCAGCAGCTCTATCAGTGACCAAATAGCAGAATGTAGATGGGCTTTACTGCACACCCACCTGACAGACAAGGCCCATACCTCGGCCAATATTCTATCATGCATCAGAGACATGCTGGAGGGATGGCAGCTACACCAGAGAGCCAGGAATCTTCAGGCAGGGTTCTTTGTCACAGACAATGGTGCAAACATGGTAAAGGCAAAAACCCGAAGGGGTCTTTCAGAACATCCGGTGTTTTGCACACACTCTGCACCTGGTAGTGAAGTCATCTCTGGGGTTGGAGTTCAAGCACCAAGACAATGAATACCTGCAGGAGTTAATACAGGAGTGCAGGAACATAGCGGGGTACTTCCAAAGAAGTGTGAAGGCGGGGTAGGTTCTCCATCAAAAGCAGATTGATTTGGGGATGCCTCAGAAGCATCTCATTCAAGACATTGGCACCTGGTGGAATTCCACCTATATGATGCTGCAAAGGTTAGTGGAGCAGCAGACACCCTTTCATGATCTTTCCTTGGAAATGGAGATAGGTGTGCATAGTCCGCTAGGGCATCATGATTGGGTAGACATGAGTCAGCTGATAAAAATCCTGAAGCCCTTCAATGATGCCACAGAGGAGCTGAGTTCCAGAAGTGCCACCTTGGGTGACATCATCCCTATAGTTAATATTCTGGAGGAAATATTGGAGGGCTTTAAAAAGGAAGAGGGAATGACAGTAGAGGTGCTGCATTGACTGGACATTTTGTAGAAGCAGGTGCAAGAGAGATTAGGACCTTTAACAAAACACGAGACATACATGCTTTCCACAGTCTGTGATCCCCGTGTGAAAGGGAAACTCGCCCTATAGTCCAATTGTCTCACATTTGTAAAGAACCTGCTGTTAGGAAAGGTCTGTGAACAGGAGTGCCATAGGCAGAGATAGATTAGGTATGAAGCAGAGGAGGAACAGCAGGCACTTTAGAGAGTAGTGCAAGCCCAAGCAGGAGCAGCACTCTGTCAGCGACAGCTAGTACTTCCTCCTCCACTTCAGTACACCAAAGCCATGTTGCCCCTAAAAAATCATCTCTTTTGGCACAGACTAGAGCAAAAGCAGCTGGCAAGAAGGACTCTCAGCCCAACCAAACAAAGGAGACACCAGCACAAATGTCAGTGACATAGTATCTCTCAGAGCCCACAAAGGACATGCAGACAGATCCGCTGGCATATTGAGCACACAAGTCCACTGTCTAGTCACACCTAGCCAAAGTGGCTCAGCGATATCTGTTATGTCCACCAACCAGTGTGCCCAGTGATCATGTCTTTTCAATGACAGGGGATATCTTGAGCCCTCATCGCTCAAGGCTGGCACGAGAGTTAATGGAAAAGCTAGTGTTTTTGAAAATAAACATGCCTTTGCTTGGGTTTCCAGATTTTCCCTGTGAATGGCAAGATGAATAAAAGTACTTTAAAGCCTTGCAGCACCTCTGCCTGCCTCATATGCTCCAGATATATCAGCACATGGATCTGACTTCATTTACTCTGCCTCCTTGTCTTGCCCCTATCAACACCATAGAGGCCTGACCTCATCCGCTGTGCCTGTCTATCTCGCCCCTTATATCACTACAAGGGCCTGACCTCATCTGCTATGCCTGTCTGTCTCACCACTTGTGTCACTACAAGGGCCCGACAATACAAGGGCCCGACACTCCAGTGCCATCCATTTTCAGGGCTAGTTGATTTGGCAGATGAGTTGTTACACACTCCTTAGCAGATTCTGATTTTCATGGCCACAGTCCTGCTGTCTATATCAACCAACACCTTTTCTAGGGTCTGATGATCATCGGCATCGAGCACTAGGGGTGTGCATTCGTTTTGAACTTAAATGTAAAACGCAACTTTTTTTTTTTTTAACTTAAAAAAGTGATGAGGCGAAAACGATCGGATTTCCAACTTATTCAACATAGCTATGTTGAATACGTTGGAAATCGTGATTGTTGATCCTAAATAAAAATTTAAACCCCTCACCCTCCTTAATCCCCCCCCAAGACTTACCAAAACTCCCTGGTGGTCCAGCGGGGAGTCAGGACGCCATTTCTGAACTCCTTTGCGAGGAGCACGTGACGTCGGCGTCACGTCGGAGTGACGCGGCGTCACGTGATTCCCCGCGCGTTCGCTCCGGGACCCTCGTTGCACCCAAAAGGAACTTTTGGCCAGCTTGGGGGGGCCTCCTGACGTGCTCCTCGCAAAGGAGTTCAGAAATGGCGTCCTGACTCCCCGCTGGACCACCAGGGAGTTTTGGTAAGTCTTGGGAGGGGGGTGGGATTAAGGAGGGTGAGGGGTTTAAATTTTTATTTGCACGTATGGACATAGACTCAACTTATGGAATTCTCCATATGTCCATATTGACCGAAATTGACCCCCCCTTTCGACTTATGGACTTATGAACATAAACTTTTGGTCTGCACATCCCTATCGGGCACCTTAACCTGGCGTTCGGTTCATCCAGCAGTGCCAGTTCTGCTTAACAAAATTGGCCCATGAGGCACTCGCATTCCATGCCTGGCTCCACACCAGCAAGCCAGATGTCTTACCCATTTAAAGTTTGAGAATAGGTTGAGATTGTTTTGGCCCCAAGACCTCTAATTATTCTCTTTACCAGATAAAACTGGGGGATGGCCCGAGCGCCAGCTATCCTGAGGGAAATTTAGGAGGGAACCAGCTACTAGATGGTTCGATTAGTCTTTTGCCCCTATACCCAGGTCGGATGACCAATTTGCACGTCAGGACTGCTACGGACCTCCACCAGTTTCCTCTGGCTTCACCCTGCCCAGGCACAGTTCACCATCTTTTGGGTCCTATCATGCGCGCTCATGCTCCACCTCCCTGAAGGGGCGGGCGAGACGGGCCAGTGGTATGTCCACTGCCAGAACGAGGTAGGATCCCACCTCAACCTTTGCACACAGGCCCTGACCTTCATTGTGCCACGGGGTTTTGGGAGGCCCTTTGACTAGCGTGCATATTAGACTCCTTGGTCTGTGTTTCAAGATTGGTCGGGTGGGTCACTGACATCGCTGCAGACCCCTTGCACCCGACATGGGCCTCCCTGCCCGGTGGCGTGACACGATCATAGCACACTGAGGAAAGTCCACCCCGGTTGACAGTCACACCAGGAATGGAGGGCCCTGTCCCCCTCCCCCCTGCCCTGCCCCCTCACAAGGGGGAGGGGGCTCCGGAGTAGGGCATGGAACAGCCATCTCCCTTGGCCCCGGGAAAATGTGGAGCTGCTACTGGGGGGGCTATAACATGCACCGCCTGCCCCCCTGAGGCCTCAACATGCACTGCCTGCCTTAACATGCACCCCCTGAGGCTATAACATGCACCGCCTGCCCCCTGAGGCCTTCCCAGCTGACCCATAGCCGGTCATGGCACACTGCCATGGAGAAAATGCGCCCTGCGGGGGCCATGGCCATACAGGAGGCATTCCCCACCCAAGGGGGATCCGCAAGCCCAGTCTGACCAACCTCTTAACGGTTTCACACCCTCTTAAACTCTATCTTCAAAGTTCTTTTCAACTTTCCCTTATGGTACGTGTTGACTATTGGTCTCATGCTGGTATTTAGCCTTAGATGGAGTTTACCACCCACTTTGGGTTGCATTCCCAAACAACCCAACTCCTAGAAGACCTGGTCCCAGCACAACGGGGGCAGCTACTGGCCTAACACCATCCACAGGCTGAGCCTCATCTTAACTTGCCTCCTTGTCTTGCCCCTATCAACACCACTGGGACCAGACTACCTCTACTGTGCCTGCCTGTCTTGCCCCTATCAACACCAGAGGGGCCTGTCTACCTCCACTGTGCCTGCCTATCTTTCCCCTATCAAGACCAGAGGGGCCTGTCTGCCTCCAACTGTGCCTGACTGTTATGCCCCTATCAACACCACTGGGACCTGACTACCTCCACTGTGCCTGCCTTTCTTGCCCTTACCAATTTTCTGCCACTCTGCCTTGCGCCAAACACCAGATAACTCTACTCCTTGTGGCATTCTTGCCACTATCATGGTTCCTCAGTGTGTTGATGCTAGTCTTTTTGCTGCTTTGTCCCTTTATCAGCACCTTGGGGTTTTTTCTGACAGCCTTTCTGATTGCTATGTTCCCCCTTCATTGTGCTGTAGGATGTTGATGCCACTTGTTGTGTCATTTTGTCTCTCGTGCTGCCTTCGAGGGTTCATGCAACTTTTATAGGTGCCCTCTTTTGAAGCTGTGGGGTGTTTTTGACACTCTCGCTGCTGCTTTGCACCTCTCTTAATGAACTCTTGCCACTCCTGGTACCTCTTTGCCCCTTTACGGTGCCTTAGACAATTCATTCCATTTTGGTGCCACTTTGCCACAGTCTAAGTACCTTGGAGTTCTTTTCCCCTTCTGATGATTGCTCCCCAGAAGTTTCATCTGAATTGATAAGAAAACCCCAATTCTGCAGCCAAAAATAGGCTGCAATACTTCCCCCATTGACTTTAATGGCAAAAGAAAAATGAAACAAACTAATAAATATTTTTTTTTGTTTTGAAGCCAATGAAACGAATTGGGGTCCCAACAAAATGAATAAATGAACCGAAACAAATGTTTTCTTCTGCACATCCCTAAAAGGCAGTCCTTTCTATTAAATTGTCTAATGTGGCCACTGTTTTTTCCCTAGCATCACTGTTCATAATTTAAATGGTTATAATATACTTTTGTCTTTTGCACAAATCTACTTTATAGTATTTACTCCCAAATGGCTTTATCATATATTAATTTATGATGTAGATTTTACTCCAGCAAGTTTTTAGAGTAATTATGAGTGAAAGAAAATCTATTGGAACTTTGTTTCTATTTATTTATTGTTTGCAACTGATCTCCAAGTTTCCTCCTCTTTCTGGGGCCGATGTAATAAGCAGCAGTAATATTGTCGCGGGTTTCACATGTACTATGCACGCGTTTATATGCATTGTTTCCTGCGCAAACCCTAGATAGCTCTTTCCAAAGCTAATGAACTCGCATCTTTCTTCGAAGAAAAAATCATCAAGCTCACCAAACAGTTCCACACTTCCAACGCTACCACCCCCCTCTCTTAGACCTCAATATCTCAGCAGAACACCAGGCTAGAATCCTTCGAGACCACCTCATCATTCGATTCCTTCGAGAACACCTCATCACTCGAAGTTATGAATATTCTAAAGAAACTCAAACCCTCTTCGCACCCTCTAGATACCATCCCCTCAAACATTCTCATTTCAATACCAAACTCCATAGCGAAACCCATCGCAGAAATCATCAACTGCTCATTAAATCAAGGTCACATTCCCGACTCTCTCAAACAAGCCATCTTGAAACCTCTCCTAAAAAAACCTAATCTGTCTACAGCGGATCCAGCGAACTTTCGTCCCATTGCAAACTTACCCTTCATTTCAAAGATCATGGAAAAAATAGTCAATAAACAGCTCACAGAGTAACTTGAAGAATACAAAATTCTGGCCCCATCTCAATATGGATTTCGAAAAGCTCTAAACACAGAATCCCTTCTGATTTCTCTCATGGACTCAATCTTCTTAAGTTCAGAAAAAAGACAACCTCACCTCCTCATCCTCCTCGACCTTTCTGTGGCCTTCGATACAGTCAATCACTCAATCCTCCTCAACCGACTAGCTGCCATTGGTATTTCAAGCACTGCCCTAGACTGGTTCCGTTCATTTCTCAACAACAGATCATTCAAGGTCAAAATCAACAACAAAGAATCACAGGCTATCAGTTCAAACTTGTGAGTCCCGCAAGGTTCCTCTTTCTCCCCAACCCTTTTCAACATTTATCTTCTACCTCTCTGCTTCCTCCTATCTAAACTGAATATCAAACATCTTGTATACGCAGATGATGTACAAATCCTCATCCCTATTAGGAAATCACTTCAAAAATCTTTAATCTTCTGGGAATATTGCTTTCAAGAAATTAGCTCGCTCCTCACCAAACTCAATTTAGTCATAAATAAGGACAAAACAGAATACCTTATCATCTCCCAGGAAGACAACTTCATCCACAGAGAGATCTCCTCCATCATAAATGATCAGCCACAAAAAGACAGCATCTCTATTCCCAATCCACTTACAACCATTCTAGACAACCTCAAAAATACATCCTACATAAGAGACTTAGGCGTGCTTCTGGACAATCAGCTGAACCTCAAAAGATTTGTAAACAACACAACTAAAGAATGCTTTTTCAAATTACATGTTCTGAAAAAGCTAAAACCCTTACTACACGCGAACAATTTCCGCCTCGTCCTGCAATCAATCATCCTCACCAAAACTGATTACTGTAACGCGTTGCTACTTGGTTTACCAGCTACCACCATTAAGCCTCTTCAGATGTTACAGAACTCTGCAGCTAGGGTCTTGACCAACTCTAATAAGAGAGACCACATCACGCCCATCCTTTACAATCTCCACTGGCTTCCAATTAAATACAGAGTCCTCTACAAAGTCCTGACCCTCATACACAAATACTTAAACAATTTAGCTCCAATCGATCTTACCCATCAGCTACGTACCATTAAATCAACAAGACCAATCAGAAAAGCCTACCAAGGCACCCTGTTCATCCCCCAAACCAAAAATCCGCTAAGGAATAGGGCTTTTTCCACCGCAAGTCCTTCTCTTTGGAACTCTCTTCCACCAAACCTCAGACAAGACCCCTGCCACCAGTATTTCAAGAAAAAACTGAAAACTTGGCTTTTCAGCCAAGCATTTCCCTGATCACTCATAAGCCACTTTCAACTTACAATTATGTTCTGCTTCGCTCTAATTGTATAACTCCCCCCTCCCCCCCATTAAACTCCACCCTCTTAAAGCTTTAAACTTCCCTCGCCAATAAACTCCACCCCCTTTCCCTCCCCATAAAACCCTCCTTCTTTCTAGACCCCCTGTTTATCCCTCTCCTCCCTCCTTCCCCCTTGTCCTGCCTTTGCCTATCGTCCCTGCACCCAGCACAATTTACTTTGATTCATCCACATGTAAGTTAACTATTTAAGGTTACTTCATCAGCCTCTTGCCAGGCATCTGTATAATTTAGGAATATCTTCAAATTCCATGGTATTTATTGTTCTTATATGTTCTCTTATTTTTATTTGTTATTTAATAGTTCCTCTGTTTTATGTAATGCTACCAAGCAAGTTTTAATTTGTTCTCTGTAAACCAATTTGATTTGCATACAATGTAAGAAGATAAGTATATAAAAAACCAAAAATAAATAAATAAATAAATTATGTTGTGCGTGAGAAAAAACACGCATGTAAACTCACTTACCAACCCGTGGCTTTTTCTGCATGAGTGCATTCTAATGCCATGCAAAGGAAGTGATTATCTAATCATGGGCAATGCGGGAAGCCATGCTAGCAGGGAGATCAGGTTAGTGCAGTTTTTTTAAAGCAGGCTTTTAGTACCTGGGTTAGGGCAGGAAGTAAGTGAAAGCGCCAATATGGAGACCGGTTTTTTAATGCTCTTGCAGGTCAGTCAAGCGGCAATGGAACTGGGAGAGAAAAGGCAGCTTCTCAATGAAGCAGAATCGATGATCTGCATTTCACACTCTTGCTGGCAGTCGGAGTCCAATCATGAAGGGGTTAGATATTGCTCTACCCACTTCACATCTACTTCTGGACCACAAATGTATTCATTTTTTCAAAAAAGAAAGGCATTCACCCTGAGAATCAATTGTGGGTGTTCATATGCCAATGAGTGTCCACGTGGATTTCTGCATGGATATCTGCGCAGTTTACTACATAAGGCCAGGAACGTGTATTACTAGGGGTGTGCATTCATTTCTAACGTATTGGTAATCCGCAACGTATAGGACCATATTCGTTGTATTCATGGGGAAGTGAAACGTATCGTGATTTCCCACGAATACAACAAATCTTTGCCAAATTATTTGGCCGCCTAAAGGAGCGAATTTAAACACCCCCCCCCCCCCACCCTCCTGACCCCTCCAAGACTTACCAAAACTCCCTGGTGGTCCAGTGGGGGGTCCGGGAGTCATCTCCTGCACTCACGTCCTCGGTTGCCAGTATTCAAAATGGCACCGATAGCCTTTGATCTTACTATGTCACAGGGGATACCGGTGCCATTGGTCGGCCCCTGTCACATGGTAGGAGCAATGGATGGCCAGCGCCATCTTATGGGGATCAGGAGGGTCCCCAAGACTTGCCAAAAGTCCCTGGTGGTCCAGTGGGGGTCCGGGAGTGATCTCCTGCACTCGGGCCGTCGGCTGCCAGTAATCAAAATGGCACCGATAGCCTTTACCCTTACTATGTCACAGTGGCTACCAGTGCCATTGGTCAGCCCCTGTCACATGGTAGGAGTACAAGATGGTGCCAGCCATCCATTGCGCCTACCATGTGACAGGGGCCGACCAATGGCACCGGTAGCCCCTGAGACATAGTAAGGTCAAAGGTATTGGTGCCATTTTGAATACCTTCAGCCAAGGGCATGAGTGCAGGAGATGGCTCCCGAAATCCCCGCTGGACCACCATGGAGTTTTGGTAAGTCTTGGGGGGGTCAGGAGGGTGGGGGGTTGTAGTTAATTCAATTTTAGCCGGGAAATGAATAAGAATGAATGCATTAACGTATCAGGGCCCCCCCTTGCCGAATGCAACGTATCTGCCCCCCCCCCCAACGAATATGAATTCCGAATGCAACATATGGCGTCCCTCTGCACATCCCTATGCATTACTGCATGCATTATGGAGTGTGTGTCTGGTGTACATGGATTTTATGCACATATCTAATTAGCATACACGGCTGTTATTGCATCCTGCACTACCACTGGTTTTTACCGCGTGCACCCAAAAAATGTGCACAGAAAAATCAGTGCGGATTTCAGTACGGGTCTTATTACATCAGCCCCCCTCTGATAGAAATGAAATTTAACCTGCAGTTTGGCCAACTGCCATTTTACTCAGCTATCAATTCAGGCAAAAACATGAAATGAGAAAATATAAAAAGAAACTTACAAACCTATCCGGGAAACCCAGTTGAACTTTCATCTGTTTCATGTAATCATGCTTTATTTCAAATACCTGTGTTTTAGCTGTATCCTTTGGTAAACACCGTGCATGTGTTCCCACTGCATATAATGGTCTGATGTCATCTGTTTGTGTCAGACAAAGTTTATTTTTCAGATCCAAGAACAATGAACATGTCTGAACCAAATTTCATGAAGGTTGAGGCGTGTGTTTCAGAAGACACGAGCAGATGAAATTCAAGCCTCCTAGCTCTTTGTTTTGTTCATACCTGGTCATTTTAAATTAGCTCAAGATAAAACTTCATTCCTCACTCCTTTCCTGTAATTACCCGCTTTCTCTGCCTCCATGTTATGGGAGATTTCCCATAATATTCAAAAGAGTATGGGATAAACACAGGGAATCTCTGAGAGAATGACAGGAATTGTAAAGCTGAATAGTTGTGTAAATGAGCAGACTGGTTAGACCATAATGGTCTATTTCTGCCATCATGTTTTATGTTTCTAAAACCCCCATTTTAATCTCTGTACTTCTTGGTTTTCCCTCTTGCCTGCTGTTTAGTGATGTACTTTCGTTTTGAACGACATTGCCTATTTCATTTCATATCATTTCTAAACTGAAACAATATAAACATTCCAAAAAATGTGTGTTTTTTAAATGTTTCACTTAGGGGTAGATTTTAATAGGTGTATGCGCGCGTCCATGTGCGCACGCTACCCAGTGTGCGCCCATGGATGTGCTCATTTTATACGTGCGCGCACCAGCGGGCTCAGTGCATGTATGCAAGGCGTACGAAAGGGGGGGCAGTTTTGCAAAATCTGCATGTTGACACATCGCAGCCTTCTCCAGATCCCTCCCAGTCTGCTCCAATTAAGGAGCGAACCTCCCTACTCCCCTACCCCCTTGCCCATACTCCCTCCCTCTTCCCCCTGTCCACTCCAACCCCTTAAAAGATCCAACCTTTTTTTTTTTTTCTTTGTTTAAGAACTTACGCCAGCTCCCGAGCCGGCCCCTTTTGTGAGGCCTGGCTCTTGTGCACATAACGGGGGTTACGCACGTGGCCGGGCTACTTCTAAAATGCGTGCGGTGCAGACAAGGCTCGGCCACGTGCGTAACCCCCGGATTTTACGCGAGGGTTTTTTTTTTTTAATTTGCCCTTTAGTGCACGCACTTTTGAGTTGGTGCATGCTATGTTTAATTTAGTGCACACTATAGGGTGGATTTTCAAAGGCCTGTGCGCATATACAGTGGGGTTTACACGTGCGGCCGGGCATTGTGCGTGCAAACCCCGCTACGTGCACAAGTGCCGGGCCCTGAAAAAGGAGCGGACTGGGAGGTGTGGTCTGGGCGGGGAGGGGAGGGACAGAGGCTGCTCGGGTCAGTAGCCATTAGCCGCTGTCCTGGGGAAGTGTGCACCGGCAGCCGGTCGGCAAGTGGAAAATACTTCTACTCTGGAGGAGCTGTAAGTAGAAAAATAAAAACATTTTGGCCAGATAAGGAGGGGTTAAGGATCAGGGTGGAGAGGAGAAAAGGAAGTAAGGTTAGGCAAGGGGGGTAGGGAAGTTCCCTCCCAGTGCGCTCCAAATAAGAAGCAGGCGGGGAAGAAACTGGGGGAGGCCAGACTGAGTCGCGTGCGAGTTTATGGAAAATTCTGTGCCCCCTGCGCGTGCCACCCCCACATGCGCATGCGGATTTTAAAACCCAATGCGCTTGTGAGCACGACCATGAGATTTAATAATATGCACGTGCCGGTGCGAGCGTGTTATAAAATCGGCTCGTCCATGTGTGCGCGCTCCTTTTAAAATCGACCCCTATTTGAATGAGTGTGCCTTATTACAACTCACATAGGGGTCGGTTTCAAAAGGAGCGGGTGCGCATCCATGTGCGTGAGGCTCCCGGCGCGCGCACATGGACGCGCCGATTTTATAACATGTTAGCGCTGGTGCACACGTGTTATAAAATCTCATGGCCACGCGCACGCACATGCGCTGCCAGCATGTGCGTCCCCAGGTCAGCGGCGAATGGCAGCTGTCCCGGCCGGCCTCCGTCCCACCCCGCCCTGCCCCTCACCGCCCAGACCACGCCCCTGGACGGCCCCTTTTTCAGGGCCCGGCACTTGAGCGCACAGCAGGGTTTATGCGTGTGGCCAGGCCTGTTTTAAAATGCGGGCTGCGCTTTTTATGCACGGGCCTTTGAAAATCTACCCTATAGTGCTCATAACTTAAATAAGTGCACACGAAATAAAAAATAGCATGCACTAACACAAAATAGTGAGCACTAAATGAAAAATGTATATAACAAAACCAAACAAAACAAAAGAAAGGTGAGGAAACAAAATGAAACAAAACAAACTGAAAGTTTTATCAATGCTTACCCCTACTGCTGTTCAAGTTGCATCATATTTGATTTTGAACATTTCAATCTCACATTGCTTTTCTTATCAAATCCTCTTGTGTCTCCCTTCATATTCTTAACTGTCATTTTTTTCCCATCTTTTGCTCCCATCTCTTAAATCATGTCATCACAATTTCTATTATCCCAAGTTTCAACTGTCTAGTATATTACAACTGGTTGGTATATTGCACACGTTTCAAACACCAAACGAATGCCAGATATAACTGAGAGATAGAACTAATAGCAGCCAATTTTGGATATAATGTTAGTACAATCACCAAAACTGCATGAGAGCCTGTTTCATGAGTGATTAGTAAAGACATCACATTACACACTATTTAAAGACTGCAAATGAAAAGGGAGTGTGGATTTGCCTTGATATCACGTCTGAATTATATTCCATCTCCAGGGACGATATGACAGCATACACAAATGAGCAGGAAGCAGTCTTATGGGCTGAAATTAGGAGCAAGAAGAATAAGGCTCAAATACTGAGAAGAAGGAATTAAAATTACTTAATCAAGTGCACAGAAGAGTCATGTGATGGCAAGAAATAAAAGTGGCAGATTTTAATTATTCAGAAATTGACTGGGAAACAGAAACAAGAGCCACAAACCACAACCATTTTGGGTTTGATTCTATACACTTTGAGCCAGATAATCAAAGACCCTCTGATCGTATAAGATAACTGGATAATTTTAAATGGTTGTCTTTAGAAAAATATTCAGCTGAATCTAAATGGCCAGGGTTTTGTCTGAATATTTGTCTAAATCTAGCCAGTCAAATTTTGACCAGCTAGACTTGTGATGTTTTGAATCACATGCACAAAAGCCGAGTTTTGAAATTTTACGTTTGGCAACTGCATAAAAATCACAAAAATCATCTGGATAAATAAGCTGCATTGCAGGAGGTTTTCTGGGATGAAGCTAAACTTTAGCTGGTGAATGCATAGATTGAGTGCGCAAGTCTGATTGGAAAACTCACAGTCCTAACTTAACCTGGAAAAGTTACATGTGCAATTTATCCTAGAATATTCAGCAAGAGATTTGTGCATCTAAGTCCCACTGCGCATCCGATAAAAGGTACATGTGTAACTTTCCCTGGATACATTTGCTGTTCACCAGTTTTCTGAACATTGACCTCTAACTGGCTAAGCCCTCTTTAAAAAAACAATTTGGAAAAGCAAGTGTAAGATCTCCCCTTGCCTGTTTTGTTTTGCTCTGTTTTTTTTTTTTTTTAAATTAAATCCACCTGACCTGATTCCCCCCACCCCCCTCTGTCTTGACACTTCATTTTGATTAAAAAAAAAACAAACATCTGACCCAATCTTCATACCTCCCCCTCTCTCCCACTCTTCATTTTGATTAAAAAAAAAAGAATCCCACGGACCCAACCCCTACCCCTTCCCCTTCCCCTTTGGAGCACTTCATTTTGATCTTAAAAAAGCAACAAGGACTGATCCCCTTCCTTGTCCCCCTCCCCCCCACACACACACTTGTACCTTCTTCTGACGCCCAACTACACCCCTCTTATCTCCCCAAACTCATGCCTGGCTGATCTTCATTCCTGTCAGCTCCAACGCAGCTTTGCTTTGACGACTTCCAGCACTTAATATGCCTTTATTCCCTGTGTTAAGGTAATAGGCCAAATCCTATTCAAAATGAAGACTGGAAGGGAGAGAAGGGTATTAGGGCACCAGAAATAGTTGTTTTGTTGGCATTTTTTTTTTTTTTTGGCGGAGGGTAATTGGCCAACCAGGTTTCGATCTGCTATGGCAGCTCCTAGCTTTGGCTGGCCAAGTTTGGCGGCTACTAGCAGTGCAGGTGCAAACTAGAACTTGAGAGGAAGCAGGCACAGGGATTTCACTTGGCTTGCTCTAGCCGCCCTTGCACATTCTCTTTTCTCCAGGGGAATATTAAGTACATGTCCTGCAGACCGCGCGCATTCTCTTCCCCACATGGAACGCATGGAGATTTTGAAAGGGTTTTCTTTTCCACTAGTAAACACCCATCCCCTGCAGAAATCCTTTTGAAAATTGCCCATTAGGGTATAGGGTTCTGCTTGGGACACCCATTCTCAAGAAAGGATAATTATACAATTTAGCAAAGTTACAAAGATACCAGGCCACTAAGCTAATAAAGAAGACAGAGGGACCCCCATTATGCAGACTGCTGTTTGAGGAGAAATGTAATTAAATTATACAAATATATAAAATGAACCCTATATGGATATGGCAGATGATGCATTTACTTCAAGACCAAGAAACAGAACAAGGGACCGCCCTCTCAGTTTCGGGGGGGTAATAAATCTAATCTATCTCTCAGTGTCGGGGCAGTAGTGCTGACATCACTGGTGGCATTATAGACTCGGGGAACAAGCATCGGGTTCACGGTGTCACAATATCTAAGCACTGGGGAGATTTAAAAATAAATGTAAATAAATAAACTGGGACATGAAAAGTGACAGGCGGCCTTGGGCAAGCCCCATGCCGCCCTAAAAATAACCTGAGGCAAACCCAGAAGAGGTGCTGTTTATGCTGCCAGGCACTTATAGAGAGCAGGGACATAAATCAAACAATGAGGAGCCCTCTGGGAAGGCTCCCACTGCAGGATTAAATGGGAGCCTTCCAATAAAAGGAAAAAGAGGAACGTTAAAAAAAAAAAGAGTAGATTGCTTCACATTACAATAGGTCCATTGGAAGCTTGTATAGTACTAAGAACCACGCTTCCAGCTAAATTCCTACTCACTGTGGGGCTGATGCAATACAGTGCGCTCAGCCGCGCGCACTGTATATTCCGCACTTGGACGCGGATTAAAAAGGCGCTAATCCATCCCCTAATGCAATAGGGGGATTAGCGCCTATTTAACCCACATCCAATGTGGAGTGAATGCGATAGTGCTCATCACATGAAAATGCATGTGTTTGAGGCTATTACTCATTCACTCCGCATTAAAAAAAAAAAAGTGTGCATCTCGGATGTACACTTAGCTCTCAGCTATTAACGCCTGGTGGAGCAGGCGTTAATAGCTGAGCGCATGTAAAAGAAGTACAGAAAAGCAGAAAAAAAAGATTTTCTGTACTTCTTTTCTTAAGTAAAAAAAACAAAAACCTCTGCAGACCGCCGAGTTATGAAGACCGACACCGGTAAACTCGGCATCGGTTTTCATAACCGGCCGTCTGCCAGTAATGAAAATGGCCGGTTATGAAAACTGATGCCGAGTTTACCGGCGTCGGTTATCGTAACCGGCGGCCACGGCGGGGATCGCGTTAGAGTTAGCAAGCAGGCGCTAAGGCCGCGCAAGCGACCCTAGCGCCTCCTTGATAGCGTGACCCCCTAATTTGTTTATTGCATGGTGCCTGCTTTCCGCGTATAATATTGCATGGGCCCCTGTATGAGTTACATTTACATATCACCATAATAACCAGTGCTAAGCAGGCAAGCTCCTGCCTGCAGATGCTGCCTCATGGCTGCGATGCTTTGTGGAGCAGAAAAAGTGGAAGGATACTAGAGGTGTAAAATAACCATCTCCCCTGGGGTTTGGATGAGGGGTTAGCTGTTTTTAAGGAAAGCAAAAATATGTCCTAACTGTGACCACCTCTAGCAGCGGGCTGAGAGAAGACAAAAAGTCATTTTTTAAGGATAAACTGGGACCTCAAGGGAACTATTTTTCTTTTGCTGACATCAACAGTGCAATGATACCAGTACAGCAAGAATTTCTTTCTACAATTGCAGGTAGGGATTGACAGAACATAGAGGAAGGAACTTAGAGACACCTAGTCCTATGAGAGGGTTTAAAGAAGTCTTTTACAATTGATAAATTGTCATAAAGAGACAAACTTACAGTGAAACGCATCATAGTAGCGACTGAGAGATATTTTTAGTTTGGTACTGTGTGAATAAGTCGAGCAAGTGATTATTTATGTTAATCTTTAAGGTTGTCTTGTAAAGGTAAGTGTTAAGGTTAGTTAATTTATTAAAAAGATAAGTGAAAAAAGTTAAATTTCTGCCTATTTTAGTGGGTGAGAGAAAGAGCAAATAGCTTGAAAAACATAAGCTGAGAGGAGAGATTTTAGTAATGCTAATATTAAAGAGAATCTCTTGGTGGGGAGAAAAAATTGTATCCACTTCTATACAAGAGCTGTCAGAAGCCTGCTCCCTCACTTGCTCTTTCAATGTCCACTGGAGCATCCGCGAGCTAGAGGAGGCTTGCAATTTTCCAGCCCATTGGCAGCAGCAGCAGCAGCAGCAAGAGCAGGTGGTGGTAACCAAGGAAGAAAAAATGGAGGTTTCGCTAGGGAGCTAGTGAACAGCCAGATGTGAGTCGTAGGGGGCCCAACTTGGCCCAGCTGTCATGGACACAGAGGGGGAGAAGGACAAGGAGCTGCAGCTGCTGGATCAGACAGATTTGCCCAAGTTTGTCAGTGGAAGAAGAGGAAATGTGCTATTATGTCATACTATGTACTTTCTAATGTTAGTTCATACTTGCAATTCATAGAATCTGATGTGTAGGCCAAATTTTCTCAAAAATGTACAAATGTCAGGCATGCCAATATAATAAAGTTTATAGTAGGAAAACATGATGCCATTTCAATTGTGTTTAGTAGCTACAATTATATAAACCTCACCCTCATGATTCTGTTAACTCCCAGTGATTTAGTGGATGCTCTGTCAGCTCTTGAAAAGCTGAGCTAATGCATGACTGCTTTACTCCAAAAGAGGTTATCCCAGGTCAGGGCATCTTTAGTCAGTAAACCAATTAGCAGGTCCATCTTGGTGGTATCTACACAAGAGGTGGTGGATTGTAACAATAATAAACAAGACTGCACAAGAAATTCTTCCTGTCCACTTCAACCTTTCCTAGAACTCTTACTGGGATGAAGAGGGAGGAGGTCATTCATTGGTGGCTTCTGACTGCAGAGACCTGTAAAGAATTCACCTGTTCTTGTAGATGGCGGAGCTGATTCTGCATCTTATATATTGAACTTATGCAGGATTGGTGCAAAGTGTTTTGGCATCCACAGTAGCTTCAAAATTTGGTATAGACACATCTCCAGCATCACTACCCTCTTCTACCATATACTTCACTCTCTGTCTTTCTCAGCCCATTCACTTCTTCTCCTTGAATACAGCAAAGTGATCCAGGACACTGCTGCTCTCGGTAAGTGGCAATAGTAGCAGCAATGACTGTATTTTCTCTCTGAGCATAGCGATTGTGAATTAAGGCTATCAAAAGGGGTGAGAAAGCCAGATTTGGGCTGGTGGTGGTGATGGTGTTGGTATATAGAAGAGTGGTACCCCCCTCTGCTGCTGGAGTCTCTTCTCTCGTCTCCCTGCCGGAGTCCGCATCATTCACGCATTAGCCGTGTGACTGTGCAGGTCTCTGTACTAGATATTGAGCACTGCATGTTTCAAAAACCTGATCAGTGAACCATACAGTTCAGTGAGAGCTGCAGAGGCACTGATGCCAGCAAGAGAAAGGTGAACAGGGATTAGGGGATGGAGTTAGATGCTGATCCCCTCCCTTCAGCCAGCCATGATATCGAAGAGAGTTTAGCCTGACTGAACTTTACCCTACTTATGCTAATTATAATTCTGGAAAAGAGCTAATTTTAGAGTCGGGCTAAATCTTCCTCCCTCAAATGTCTTTTTATCTCTCTTACCTTTATATTAGAGATGTGCTTTGGGTAAAAATTTTCATGTCGGCATTGTATCGGGGCCCCTGTGGGAATTTCGTTTTTCCCACGGTTTGGGTTTTTTTTCCGGAGGGGGGCCCCCGATTTTTGGGTCAGTGCACACTATCGGGAGTCAGCACTCACTAACTCCTGTTAGCACACTAACTCAAAAATGAATTTTGTTTCCAAAATTTCTGAAAAAATTCAATCTTTTTTCGGTTCTCCCGAACCATTCCGAATTAGGCAATATCGTTGACATTGCCTAATTCGGGAAAAACAATTGCACATCCCTAATGTATATATATATATATATATATATATATATATATTTTAGGAAGAGAAATACTTCAGAATGATTTATTATAATTATAATTCTTTTTATTAGGAGCAATATGAAAATTATTACAATAAGTTATAGTCATTTATTTTATAAGTATAATTTGTATAATAATCATAATCTTATGCTCAGCTATAAGTATGATTAAAAAGCACAAAAGCAATATCCCAAAATCAGTTTTCTTATTCGTTTAGCCCAGGGAGAAGGTAAGGAGTACCATGTAATAAAGTAGTCACACGCCTCAGCAAATATGCTAGCCTTCTCCAAAATTCTCAGGCTTTCTGTACCTCCTTATATACCTGATTTTTACAATATCATTGTGGGTAATAAATCCGTGCTCCATGAAGCCAGGATACATGTTTTTCCTATGTCTCATTGCTCATGTACTCCCACCCTTACATCCCTCTTGATTATATTTTTTATCATATATTTTCCAATTTCCACTTTTTCCCTTCCTTTGTGCAGTGATACAAAAGTTCACAGTGAACTATAAATGCCATCATGTGTTGGCGTGCATATATTTTATTTCCCCAATCCCATAAATCAACTATGTCAGCATCTGCTTCCCCCTTTGGTATTCCCACTACTGGCTTGTCAAAAATTAATTAATTAATTAATTAATTTATTTATTTATTTATTTAGAGTTTTTCTATACCGGCATTCGTGATTAAAAATCACATCATGCCGGTTTACATATAACAGGGGGTGTGAACACAGAAACGGAACATTGACAAATGCAAAAAAGTTCTTAAAGTTACATTACAACAGGGATCGAATAACTGGGTAGAGAAATAGAGAAAGATAACCGAGCAGTTAGTATAACTATTTACATAATATTGGGAAGTCTCTTATAAGATATTGCTTAAAATAAATCATCAGTTGGGGTCTGCACCGGGGTCCTCCGCATAGCTGTCCCTGCCTTTTGCCACCCAAAGGGAACAATGAGTATTGCTTTTTACTTGTGTTCCTGGCTAACCACAAGTTTCCTTTCCTTATCTCAAAATAGTATCTGCAGAGGCAGGCAGTACGGTGAAAATAGGGGCAAGGGTAAAAAGTTAACTCTGTCCAAGGTTCAAGCTCTCCAGCAGATATCTAGATATTCACCTTCACAACAGAGACTCTCCCCCCCCCCCCCCCCCCCTTCCCAGCCCATACAGGGTGTCAGATGATGACCCTGCTGTGAGCATGTACTAGCTCATAGTGTCCATCCTGAGGCAGTTTCTTCTACTAGAGCTATGTACCGATAGCAGCAGTGCCCAAGGATACATAGCTACTTTGGGAAAGAACTTAGGTAAAGCAAAATTGCTGGGGAGAAGAAGGGTTTTGAGGGAGCAGGGACAGATTGTGGGAAGGAAGGTGAGTGGGAGAAGAGACATTCAGTGAGAGAGGTGAGAGGAGAAAGAAAGAAAAGCATCAGCAGTGGTGGAAGCCCTTAGGGAAGTTTTTTTTTCTATCCCATGCAGTTTGCTTCCTAAGGCAAGTGCCTATAGTGCTTAATAATTTGCACCAGATTTTCAGCTATCAGGACCTTCATCATGTGTGAGTGGATGACAGTTCCATTTTGGCATGCCACTTTTGGCTCATACAAACTGTTCTGGTTGCTGACATGGAGGCAGAGTCCAGATAGAAAACTGGTAAGCTAAGGATAGTACCTGAATCCACAAAAAATAAGTAAGGCAAGCAAACAGTGTCAGGTTCAGGTGAGAAGGGAAGACAAACTTGGATTTTTAGCCCACCTTTCCCATGTAAGGCTGAAGGTGGTTTACAACATTTTTAGAATAATTTCCTTCTCCAAATAGCTTGCAATCTATCTGGTTACCTGAAGCAATAGGAGATGTGACTTGCTCAAATTCACAAGTAGTGTCAAAGGGAGAAATGGGATTTGAAGCCCATTTTCCCTAGTTTGTAGCACACTGTTCTAACAATTAGACCACTTCTTTCTCAGGCAGGCAGGGCCAGTCCTAGCTATTTTGCTGCCCTGTGCAAACAATTAGTGCTGCCCCCACCCCTCTGTCCCAGGACAAAAAAAAAATGTCCAGCTCCCTTTAGTGATGCAAACTTTAAAAACTGACACCATCCCCCCCCCCCACCCCAAACCCATGGCTGGTGCAAGGGTATTAGGTAAACCTTACAGCCTTGCACAACACCCCCTGCCCCATTCCACACACACAGTTAAGAGAATCATTTATATTTTACATGAAAAATATCAAAGTACAGTATTCTGCAGTAAAAAATATCACTTGCATTATATTTACATTCACTACTGTGAAGCCACCCAGAAATCCCTGCAAAAAAGAAACTTGGAACCCATATGGTACACCATGTTGGGTGTGTACTTGACCTCTGGAAAGCCTTAAAACACTAACACACTTCCAATTAGGAGAATGCCTCACCTCAGTCACACATGAAGAAAATAAACAGACCCTCACCAAATACAGAATAGAGCAACCATAAAGTAGAAATACAAAAGTGCAGGCAAAAACTGAACTGGAAACCACAAGAAGCCAGACACTTTATGCAGTGCAACAATGAAAAAATAGAACCATCAAACAATAGAATAAAAAAATAAAATAAAATACATACTTAATCATAATACTAAAAACATACTAATAATATTTCAAAAAAGCTGATGAATAAAAGATCAAATAATTAAAAGCTCATATAAAAGTTTTTTTTAATGTCCCAAACACCAATAAAATATTTTCAAAACAGCAGACACAGCAAATAACACCTGAAAAATAAAATAAAAAAGAATATAAAAAATTCATGCTGTCCATACCTGGGAACTTTGATTTCAAGCCATCCTGAGATTGTCATGGATTAGTGGGATGCACAAACTTTATCCTCTCTTTTTTATATATACACACACATAAAAGCTCTTTCACAAATACACCCCCTCTCAGACAACCACGCAGGTGTCTCCAGCTTTTCTTTGGTTGGGATCTACCAGCAGCGTCAGGCCCTCATCTTCATTTCAGCTGCTGGCAAGTTGGAATCCACCTGCAGCACCCATTCTCTCTCACTCACACACACACTTCCCTTTCATACACATGCACACACTAAGAGCAGACCCCGCCGCCCCTCTCTTTCATTTGCCAGACACTTCAGAGCCTCTCTCGTTCCTCTACTGCCGCTGTCACTGCTGCCGCATGGTTATTGGGGAAGCACTGATCGCTGCTACTGGCACCAAAGCCTGTTCTGCTGCCTCCTCTATGCAGGCCCCGTGGTATTAAAAATTTGTAGGGCTTCCAGTACCTCCATGCTGATCTCATTCATCGCGAGATCGGTATAGAAAAAGTGCTACTCTTGCACATTCCCAAAGATAACATATACCAATCACTAAAAATTCAAAAATGATTTTTTTGTTTTTTACTTTTGCTGTCTGATCTTAGTTTTATAATTTGTTGGTCACAGGCTTTTTTTTTTCTTTCTTCCCTTTCTTCCCTTTCTTCCCTTTCTTGGCCTTTCGCCAATTCCTTTCACAGGGTCTATTTTTTTCTGTTTCTTTTCTATCTACCTGTCTTCTTTTCTTCCCTCAAACATACACTTAGGATCTCATTCACACACACTTAGGTTCTCATTCTCACAAACTGTCTCTCTCTCTAACACATACACACACAGGCACAGGATCTCTCACTCACATGCTGTCTCACACACACAGCTTTCACTCTCAAATGCTCTCTCATACATACATACACACTGTCTCTCTTTCATATACTGTTTCTCTCTCACACACATAGGCTCTCTCACACTCACATGCTGTCTCACACAAACAGGCTCTCTCTCAAATGTGTCTCACACAACACAGGCTCTGACTCTCACATGCTGTCTAACACATACACATATGCTCGCACACACATAGAGGCTCTCACATGCTGTCTCTCCGATCATACAAGCTCTCGCTCCCACACCCAGTCTCTCAACTCACTCTCTCTTACACACGATTTCAACTCACTCTCATACACACACACACACTCTACAGGGCCTCAGCCTCTCTCTCACCTTTTGGCCTCCTCTTTGTGGGTCGCATCGGAATGGGCTCCACAGCGGCCCTGATCTTCTTGGGCCGCTGTGAGGTGAGATCCACAGTGGCCCTGCTATAATCACTACTGCGTCTCTGCTGCATGGTTACTGCTCCTCCTCCTTCCTGCCTGCACGGCCCTGGCAATGTTTTTCTTCCAGGGCCACACAGGCAGGATGGAGGAAGGGCACCTAGACATGAATTTTCTTTGGGCCGTTGTGGGATGAGCTGCACCATGGCCCTGCCAATCTTCCTGCTGTGCACGGCTGGCACACAGCATCAAAATGACATACCCCCCCTGGCCCCCCAGTACAAAACCGCTTCCTGTTTTTTCTGCCGCCGGTGAACTTGATCCACAGGCAACAGAAAAAGTGAAAATCTTCCATTGCTGATGGAATTGGATCCACCACCAGCAACACTTGCCTCTCTCTGTTTCCGCGCCACCCCACCAGGTGTGCCACCCCGTGCAATTACACAGTTTGCCTACCTGGTGGCGCTGGGCCTGCAGGCAGGGATTAAAACCCAATGTCTGACAAAGGTGGAATATCAAATGTTCATAAATAAATAATAAAGCCAAGGAATCCATCAGGGGAAGCAGGCAAAGAATGGAAAGAAAAAATTGAGGATCAAGGAGAGTCACAAACACTGAAAAAGAGAGATACAGATACACAGTCATTGAAATTAGCATAAGGCAAGGCAGCAACAGGAGAGCAAAAGACGACCTGATACTTGCCATCTGCAGCCTCTTCTGCTCCTCCAGACAATTTTGTTTTCTTGCTGGGCTCCTGAGCCAAACCAGAAGACTGGTGGGAAATTAGTGGCTGGGGCTGCCTTTGAAGCAACCCATGGAGACGAAATCTGGATTCACTAGCATCAGCAAGGCAGTTAGTACTGCCTGCGACTTGCCAACCATGGCCTCTCTGCTCCTCTGGACAGCCGCGTGTTCTTGCTTGTGTCCTGAGCCAGAGCAGAAGACCAGCAGGAGATCTAAGGCCTGCTTCCTTGTAAATTTGGTGTCTAGGGGCTACATTTCTCTGGCCTTTGTTCACTCTCTGTAGCTCCCATATTGCAGATTCATATGCTATGGGTGCACTCTCCTTTGTGCTCGTACCACAAGCACAAAAGAGACAGATGCAGCAGAGTCTAGGCAGTCCTCCAGGGGGTGCAGATATATACTTGTATTTATTTATTTATTTAACTCTCCTTAGAGCTCTATGGTCACAATATTAAACAAATAATCACACCCAACAAAAACAGTATGGTACATAATAATGTATTGTGACCTAATGCTAATTTAAAAAGTTTTCTAAAAAGGGAGCAATTATTATATGCTAATAAAAGCCTAACCAAACTTATTACAGGTAATCCTCAAACCCCACCCCCCCTTCTAAAAAAATCTTGTGTCACAAAGGCAAAAAGTGTTTCAAGTGTTATAAAGTGCAAAAAATGTGCCAGTTAAAAAATGAAAGAAATAAAGAATGGCAACAGCATGCAAACCACATGATTCAGTCTGCCCAATGTTACAGTCTCTAATCTGTCTGGTCCAAGTTTTTAACTTTAGACAAGTATTCCTCATGGGTGTTTTGGTGACAATAGAGCATGCCCTCTTAAAGCAGACTTCACCATTCAAATGCAACCACATCAGTGAGACTGAATCATTTGATTTGCTCGGGGGCTGCCAGAGTACATAATAATACAGTAGGAAAAAATGGGAAAAGCAAAAAATGCAAACTGTTTTAATGGAGAAAAGCATGGACTCTAAGGAACATTTGAAAGCAAGCATAAGGATGCACAGTATCTAAGTGGTTTATTTATTTATTTATTTATTTATAACTTTTCTATACCGAAGTTCAAATAACAGAGTTAATTATCACTCCGGTTTACATTGCAACCATAAAACAGTGACAAAGTTGTCTTACATAAAACAGGGGGAGAGAAAAACTTGGATACAGCTTAAGCATGGGGAGTAATGTGTCAAAACTGGTAAGAACTGATAAGAGTTGGCTTTTTGGGGTAACAAGGTATTCCGAGGGAGGGGGTAGGAATGAGGGATTGTAAGGGGGTTGGAAGGGGGGTTGGAAGGTGGGGGGGAGGGTAGCGGAGGGTTACCATAGATTTAATGAAACTAATATACATATATTAAATAGCTTACAAATATAGTTTACAAATATAAGCAATACTGTAGTTCTATTGCCTCCTTATACAGACAAGCTACTTGGAATTCAGTTTCACACTAGCGAAATGCATTCATTTGAAATTAATTAGGAAACTGTAACAATATGTCCCATTTTGTTTTCACTCATATTTGAAATGAAGCAAAAGAAAACTGAGCAAAATTTCTCATTTTTCGTTTCATGTTGTTTAAAAAAATATTGACAGTATAGCCAGCCACTGCAACCCAAAAGAAAGCCTACTCCCCAGATCATTGCCATCCCCTGTAACCCTCCTTGAGGACCCCTTCATTCCAACTTCCTTGGGTCTTTCACAGGTCGGAGTAATCACCACTCATTCCTGCCTCATTGATGATGGCTTTCAAAATGGCAGCTAGCGATATTATATAGCAAATTCTGCCATAGAAAAAAACAGGACCTCGGGTTGATTGGCAGCCATTTTGACAACCAGCAGTGGCTGGGCAAGAGTGACTGGGGATCCGTCTTGACCATTGAAGACCTACAGATGGGTAAGAAGTGGCATGGGAAGACTTAGAGAGCCAGCATCGGGCCCAAGGGGCTTTTATTTTTAAACTTTAATGGAGAGTTGGGGCCTGGGCCTACAACTTTTCTTTTCTTTTTGTTTAATGTTTATTATTGTTTGGTATTTGATGTTTTTTCATTGAAGCAACACACATAACAAAAAATGAAAAAAATGAAACAAAATGAAAAACTTTTCAGTGCACAACCAATTCAGAACAACATCCTATCTAGTACCATAATGCTACTTTTATTAAGGATTAAGGTTAGATGTAGAATTTTTTTATCTGCCTGAACTACATAATGGAGGGTTCCAACTACACAAGATGAAAACCAGTGCAATATGGAACATACATCAATCCCTACAATAGAAGGATTGTTGGTCTTTTAAATATTTGTAAATTAAAATGTTAGAAAAACATCCTTGCAGGCTTTTGGTTATGGGAGCTGCCTGAGCAAAAGCAGGAAGGGTGAGCTCCATTGACCCCTCTGGATTATCCTCCTAAAATGCCTTGTTTATTGCTTATTAATCGATTATTAAACCTTCTGGTGTAGCCCAGCTGCAGATGGACTCTTTTGTAGCAAAAAAAAAATGCAAGTTATGAGTTTGAAGACAACTTGTGTGAGATGGGATAAAATCTGTCAAGTAATCTTGAAATGGCATCATAAACACTGTGAGCTACATCGGAGTCTGTAGTAGTAGTGGCATTGAAGGAAATGATCCTCAGTATTTCCAAGAGCATCTCTGTTGCTAAAAAAAAAACAGATTATCCAAGTTACAATCAATAATTGATGAAATCAAGGGAAAGCTTCAAAGCTCAAGCCAGGAGAATAACCGAAGTGGAGCAATGGGTATCTGCACAAAAAGATCATGCTGAGAGGGTAGATACCCAGATTCTGGTGCTATAAGAGGAAAATGTGGCCCTAATTGATAAAATAGAAGATCAGGAATATTGGAACCGCTGCAATAATCTGAGAGCTTTTGGGATCCCAGGGACTATCAAAGACAGGGATCTTCCCTCATTTTTTGAAAAATGGCTGCCAGGAGCTCTGGGAATTGATGTATTGGTGAATTCTATTGTGTGTGAATAGACTAATCAGTTGGCCCTCTTAGACAGGGACATAACAGGCCAAGACCTACTATATGCCGCATTCTAAACTGGGCAGATAAAACAAAATTGCTGACTGCATATCATGCAAAAGGAGAAGCTGAGTATGAAGGGGACCATAATCCTGTCATTTAATGATTATTTGGCTTGAGTGGCAGCCCAGAATAAATATCTATCATCAACATGTGCGGAGCCACATAAAAGGGGAATACGCCTCACAGTTGTGTACCCTGCTAAATTGTGAGTAATCTGTGAAGGCAAGTCATGTTTTTGGCCACTAAAGAGTAAATTCAACAATTCTTGCAAGCAAGCACAGAAATTTCTGGAGGCTAGAGAAGCTGCTTTGGATCATTTGCATGTTTACATTTCATTTTCTAAGTTTCTTCAATGTTGCATTTGAAGTTCATCGGCTTATTACCACCATTGTTATTGCACTGCCAGCTTGACAGGTGTTGTGAACTATAATATGCCATGCAATTTTGATGTGAACTGCAATATGTAGAGGATATGAGGCCTGATTTGCAATTTAGGAACCCTCCAATGGGATAGCCCTATAAGTAGTGAATGTATTTGACCTCAGCTGCTGTGTATGCTGCCTAGAGATGTGAATCGGAACCGGAATCGGTTCGGTTCCGGTTCCGATTCAAATCTTATAATTTTTATCATCCAGCCTGATTGGTTTTTTGTTTATCGGCTGCGCCCGATCCGATAAACAAAAAACCCACCCTGACCCTTTAAAACTGACCCCTTAGCCTCTCTCCCCGCGCCCGCACTGGACCACCAGGTAATTTTAAAACATTTTTTGGGGGGTCGGGAGGGTGGGGGAGGCTAAGGGGTCAGTTTTAAAGGGTCGGGTGGGTTTTTTTTTATCGGGCCATTGGTGCCATTTTATTAGTGGCAGCCGACGGTCCAAGAGCGGGCAATCGGTCCCGGGGCTTCCACTGGACCACCAGGTGATTTTAAAACATTTTGGGGGGTTTGGGAGGGTGGGGGAAGGTAAGGGATTAGTTTTAAAGGGTCGGGGTGGGTTTAGGGGTTGTTTTGGTGTGCCGGTTTTCCCGCCCCCCCCCCCCCCCCCAAATAACTCCCGTTAGTGGACACAAACCCGATTAATGATTTTTCACGATAAATCGGGGGAATTTCTATTGTATCACACTCTAACGATTATTGACGATTTGAAAAATATCGGACGATATTTTAAATCGTCAAAAAACAATTCACATCCCTAATGCTGCCTATACGAGTGCACCAAACACATAATTAGCTGTTTTGGTGGTAGCAAGGCAGGTTGATGAAAGACCTAAATCTGGTTTTAGCTATAAACATTTGTCACCATCAGCAAATGACAGCCAAAATAGGAGATCACTTGGACTGCATATTCGCTGTTTCAAGGAGAAGTAAGAGGAACATATTTCTTCCATTTGTTTTCTTCTCTTTTTCCTGGTTTTGCGAACTATATTTTTCCATGGTGTTTGGTATACAGTCTATAAGGTTTAAATCGCCACATCTAAACTTTTCATGAGGATGTTTCATGTTACCCAGATAGACAGTCCATCAAGCTAGGTTGAGAGAACATTGTACAAATCTCATCGTTGTGTGAGTTTCCTCACTCTGTACTGTTCTGTTCGTACGTCTCACTCTGCATGTCAAAGTAGCCCCTAACCCCTACACTACTAACCTAAGCCTCACCTTGAGTTACTAGGTGGGCTTCATATACATATAGTAGCATAAAATGCTAATTACTAAGGGCTTCCTAGATAAGTGCTCTGTCTCCTCTCTCTCTCTCCTCTCTCTCTCCCCAGTAATACCTACGTGAAGTGCTAAAATAATGCACATTACAATAAATAGGCTATTACCATAAAACATGCCCCTCTTCTTATTGCATGCAATATTTTGATGAATTGAGCCCTTAATGAGGGAACAAGGGGAAGAGACTCCTTTTATTTACCTGGTTCTCTTTTTTTGATTAAAGAGGAGTAGCGAATGCACAAAATCTTTTTGATAACTTTAAGTTTTACATTATCAGCCTTGATGAGGGTTTGTTTTTTTTTTGCATTAATTTTTTTGATTTGATCTTTGTGCATAGTTTTTCCTATATAGCCTAATGAGAAAAGATACATGCAATATACTGTATTTTTGCTACATTAATATGAGAATTATATGTTTATATCAAATGCCATGAGGTTTTGTCATTGATAAGCTGTTTGATTCGGGGGATTTTTGGGGGAATCCACATGGGCACATCTTATAGCTTTGAGAAGTGAAGGTGGGAATGGGTGAAGGATGGAGGTCCCTTGGAGCATGGGTTGGGGAAGGGAAACTCAAAACGGTAATAAGTAGGCTGTGGCTGATGTATGTACTGGGGTTTGTATGTCTGGACTTGATGGGGAAAGGGAAACTAGGGGACAGGAATGAAAACAGATTATGGGGCGGATTTTAAAAGGAGCGCGAATAGCCTACTTTTGTTTGCGCTCCAGGCGCAAACAAAAGTACGCTGGATTTTAGTAGATACGCGCGGAGCCGCGCGTATCTGCTAAAAACCTGGATCGGCGCGTGCAAGGCTATGGATTTTGTATAGCCGGCGCGCGCCGAGCCGCGCAGCCTACCCCCGTTCCCTCCAAGGCCGCTCCGAAATCGGAGCGGCCTCGGAGGGAACTTTCCTTTGCCCTCCCCTCACCTTCCCCTCCCTTCCCCTACCTAACCCACCCGCCCGGCCCTGTCTAAACCCCCCCTTACCTTTGTCGGGGGATTTACGCCTCCCTCTGGGAGGCGTAAATCCCTGCGCGTCAGCGGGCCTCCTGCGCGCCAGGACGCGACCTGGGGGCGGGTCCGGAGGGCGCGGCCACGCCCCCGGGCCCGCCCCCGGAACGCTCCCAACACGCCCCGAAAACGCTGCACGGTTCGGGCCCGCCCCCGACACGCCCACTCCGAAAACCCCGGGACTTGCGCGAGTCCCGGGGCTCTGCGCGCGCCGGTAGGCCTATGTAAAATAGGCTTACCGGCGCGCAGAGCCCTGCTCGCGTAAATCCGCCCGGTTTTGGGCGGATTTACGCGAGCAGGGCTCTGAAAATCCGCCCCTATGTGTGGGGGGAGAAGGTGTATGTTAGAAAATGTTGGGGGTCAACATAGGACTGGTTATGTAGTGATTTCATAACCTTGTATTCAGGCTGGGGGATGCAATGAATACTTTCTATAATGTACCTGTCATTTTCCAGTGAGACTAATAATGAGATAATTATATTTAATATAAAAAATAGATGATATTAAACTTGCTTCATGGAATTCAGATGCCATACCCTCTCTGGTAAAGAGAACAAAGATACTTACCTTGTTGAAGAAAGAAAAAGTCAGTATAGCTTGTTTACAAAAAACACACTCATCTGATGCAGAGCAGTTGAAGTTGAAAAGATTCAGAGGGTCATTATTTATTTTTAATAGGGTCACTGTATGGGATACATTATATAATAGGAAATGTATATGCTCCAAATGTATATATGCATGATTATTTTTCCTCACTTATAGCTATTCATCTTAGCTAACCTGAATACTTTTGCTCATGGGTGTGATATCAATATTGTGGCAGATAGGAAGATTGTTCATGACCCTTTAACCCACAGGAGAATCATAGAGTGGTCAATTTTTAGAAGTGGGAACTGAGGCTTCTGGATATAATAATAATAATAATAATAATAATAATAATGGCAAATAATCCATCCAAAGACTCTCAATCAAGCCCAAAACATAACACTTCACATTCAAAGATAATTTTAAGTTTCCCATTCTTCCTTTATGTTTAAGTTATTTTACCCATGTATTCTGTTCCAAGTTTTAAGTCCCTGTTCTATGTAACTTGCATTCTACATGCATGTCTTGTTCAGTTATAATGTAAACCGAGCTGATATGCAATCCTGCATGAAGCCCGGTATATAAAAATGTTAAATAAATAAATAATAAATAAATGGAGAATACTACACCCAGGAGAGAAGGATTATACTTTTTTTATTCCTCACCAGTGTGGCTTTAGATTACACTATATTCTTATCTCAGAACAGTTATTCCCGGTAGCTCTTGGTGCATTATAGGGAATATCATCATATCTGATCATTTGCCTTCTTTCTTAACTTTAAAATTGGGGAAAGATAGTGAAAGTAACTTTCCAAGATGTATGAATCAAAGATCGTGAGTTGTGATTTTCTGCTACAGAAATGGAAGGAATATCGACGGTTCAATAACACGCCTGATATTTCTCCCATGCTTTTTTGGAAAGCGGAGAAAGCTGTACTACAGGGTGACATAATAGCCTATGTGGCTAAAAAAAAATCTGAGGGATTTTGAAGTAATCTTATTGACTACAGAGCAGAAGAGAGGACATTTCTCCTCTATGTCAAGAGAGCTCAAAATCTCTATGGATGAAACTAGAACATTACTAAATTATTTGTTTCATCTCAAGGCTATCTGCTCCATCAATTATTATAAATTTCAGTTCTATAAATTTGACAACAAGGTAGGGAAATTAATGTCACAATTGGATAATGGAGTACGACCAAAAACTTATATCATAGGTATACGAAATCGGAAGGAATCTTCTCTCACAAATACTAGAGAAATCTTGAAAATTTGAGGTCCTATTATCAAGATTGATATTCAGTTGTTGAACCTGATATTAAGGACTGAGATGTGTTTTTTGAAGGACTTCCTATTCCTGTACTACAGGGGGACTTTCTGGGAAGACTCAATTTGGATCTTTAGGGCTGTTGGGAAGTTAAAACTAGGGAAGGCACTAGGAACAGACGGCTTAGGATCTGAATTTTATAAGATTCTCAAATTCTCATTGTTCACCTGCTTAATCATGCTTTGCAATATGACTTTCACACCCAATACATGAATCAGGCTGTTCTCATAGTGCTACCAAGAAAAGGAAGAGATCTGGGGACTCCTTCTTCCTATAGACTAATATCACTTTTCAATGTGATGTGAAATTGTTGGCCACTATATTAGCCAGCAAGTTAGGAAATGTTTTGCAGACACTTGTGGAGTCTGATTAGACAAGCTTCATACTGGGAAGGTATGTAGTCAGTAACTTTCACAAGCTGTTGGCAGTGTTGGGAAATCTCAGAAACAACCAAAAGCGAGCATGGTTTTAGGTTTAGATGTAGAAAAGACCTCTGATAGGGTAAACTGGTCTTATATGTTTTCAGTGTTGGTTAAATTATAGATTAGTGGCTCTTTTGTAGATTGGACAAAATTATTGTATAAAGGCCCTAAAGCTTGATTTTATGGTAATTGGATCCTTATCTGAAGTCTTTGACATAAAAGGGGGTATGAGAGAGGGTTGCCCCTTGACCCCACTTTTGTTTGTACTTATGTTGGAACCCTTGGCAATTAGGGTGAGACAGAGTATGGATATTAAGGGCATTATGGTGGGTAAGCAGTAAATTAAATTTGCATCTTTGCATGGTTAAAAAGTGAGGTAGAGGGTCACGAGATGCAGTGAGCCAAGGCAGATGTGCTTCACAGAGATCCGGGTGCCATGCTACCAATCCCACCCTTTCTCTATCGTGTTGAGCTGATTTAACCAAGTAAGCACCGACCCCAGAGGAGTATATGTCAGTCACCACTTATATGAACTGATCTCCCTCTGGTATGTCATTAAAAATGGGAAGGAAAGACAGAGAAGAACTCAAACCCACAGACTCCAAGATGGCATCTGTCCCAGATCAAGTAAGCAGTACAGGAACAAATAGTACTATAGCAGACGACCTTAAGGCAGCGGTCTTAGGAGCCTTGGACCTCAAGCTGGCAGCAATTTCCTCACAGATCACAGAGGTACGATCCACACTGACCGATTTAAATCCTTGTTTTGAGCAGATAGAGGGCCGAGTGGTGGTTTTGGAAGACGGCAACCTTGCAACAACCACAAGGAAAATGGTGCTGGAGAAAACAGTAGAGGCACAATCTGCTAAACTAGATGACTTAGAGAACAGGGCATGCCACTCGAATCTTCGTTTTACTAGCATACCTGAAATGATAGCGGATCAAAACTCTTACAACTCTCAGAGAATTCAGATTTTCCAAGATTACTCCGCCCATGTGTCGGCCTTGTGATGTGGTTTTCCCCCAGTCTGCTCAGCTCTACTTGCAAAAAAAAAAAATCAAATTCTCGCTTTAATTCCCAGCAAGGCTTAAAATATGGCATGCAGATACAATAAAGCTTTTCGATTCAGAGGAGGAGGTGAAACAAATTTTGGACTCGGCAATCCGCTGATCCCAGACCAACATGAAAGCTATGTACTTCTATGACTGTTCTGCACGTCTTTTGGACTTACAGCTATATGGTCATAATATTGCCATTTTACAGATTCACAGTTTATGATGGACAAAGTACTAAATTTCAAGTTTTTGGACATTGTACACAATGTTATGAGCGGCAACCTCGAAACTATATTATTTTTGCCAGAAGCGACTTAACGTTTTCAAAGTTTCATTTCTCTTTTCTTCCTTAGCCGCCCAGATAATGCAGGGTCACAACCCAGAAATCCATGCCGCCCAACCACATGGAATCAGTTCTTTTCATGGAATCTTGGTTGTACTACTTAAATCTGTGCCCCATACTAACTCCTGGTTAACTGTTTATTCTTCAGATAATTTTTATTGTTTGTTCCTTTCTCTTTGTTTTTTATTTTCTTTTCTGATGTTTGGAGTGTGGTACCCATACACATAGAATACATGACTCTCACCCCCGTATAAATGGGAGCTACTTTTTCTTTAGACAATTTTGGGGATGTGGGAGGGGATAGGAGGGGTGGGGGGAAGGGAGGGGGTGTTTGCCTCATTTGTTATATTTCAGGTTGTTTAGGAGAGAATGGACGACTTGAGAGGGGAAAAGCTATAGATAATCTATTTATTTATTTGTTTATTTATTTATTTTCTATACCGACATTCGATTTTCCATATCACATTGGTTTACATATAACAAATAATATGACGTCTAAGGCTAGCCTTATCGTGACTTGATACATTATAACAGGTTGATTAGTTAACTAGCTGAGTATAAATAACAATTAAATAAGATGCAGTATAACAGCTTGAATGGATAACTGGCTAAGCACGGGTAACAGATATAATAAGATAGTATAACAGATATAATATGCTTAACAATTAACTGATATATAAGATAGCATTACAGATATAATATGCTTAACATCATGACCTTTTACGGAATTGAATTCAAAGCTGAGTTAACTATATCCAGTGGCGGAGGGAGCCAGATGGGGCGGGTGGGCGGGGAGGGGGGAATGTATTTGGAGGGGGGTGGGGGTTGGGGGGGGTATTTATCTGGTGGGAATGCTTTCCGGAAGAGCCAGGTTTTGAGGCTCTTTCGGAAAGTGGTTGTGGAGGGGGTCGGTTCTGAGAGCGGGTGGGAGGTTATTCCAGAGAGACTGTTTATCAAGTATGGTGTCATGTTTTTATTCAGCTGGTATCACACTCATGGAGATTCCTGGTAGTTGCTGGAGACTTTAATAACATTTATGACTCTTAACTAGTCAGGAGTCCCCCTGGCCCTCACCCAACCAACAATGCGGATAAAGGGGTAGCGTTCCTCTGTGTAGAATACCAACTCCTCGATTCCTGGCACACTTCACCCAGAGGAAAAGAATTACACTCACATATCCCAAGCCCATGCATTGATTACATCCTGATCCCAAATAATGGTTTTTCCTCTCTTACTAGTGCGGTTATAGGCCCTCAAATTATAACAGACCATGCGATAATTTGGATTGATCTACAGTTTTTGCTGTTAGAACCTGAGGAGTGTTTTTGGAAATTCTCCAGCTACTTACGTAATGTCTCTGAATTTTCTAGTTTCCTGCAGAGGAAATGGGAAGATTTTACCACATTAAATCAGCAACATATGGCCAACCCCCAATTGTTCTGGGAAGCTGGGAAAGTGGTAATTAGAGGAGAAATAATTTCTTATGTATCTGTGCGTAGACGGAAAATAAACAGCACCATATTGCAGTTGGAATCCCAGCTCTACACAGCTAAACAAAGATTAATAGTTCAACCATCGAACCACAATAGATTGGCTTACTTTAACATCCTGAGGGATCTAAACTTTTTACTGCATTAGAGGGCACAAAAATCTCTGCAAGCCTCTGAACATAACTTCTTCCGTTTCAGAAACAAGGCACCTGGCCAACATGGTGCACTCACATAAGGGAAAAACCATCATCCCATGCATGAAAACACCCCAGGGGGAAATTGAAACCAATCGGAGGGATATTTGTGAGGTATTTCATGGTTTTTATGAAACCTTGTATACTGATGATATCTCAGGTGATCCCCAAGTAGAGGAGGATTTTTTTAAAACATTTTCCTCTGCCAAAACTATCTGAGGCCCAACTCCAATTTCTAAATAAACCGATTCAAACTATTGAGATTATGAATGTAATATCTACGAGCAAACCTGGGAAGGCTCTGATGGCTTTTCTTATGATTTCTACAAGCTTTTAAAAACCGAAGTTGGTGGCCTGCTAACCTCTTTCTACACAAACACTTAACAGAAACACACATTTCAACACAGCTTACAATACAGTTTTATTTATTATTTTTATATACCAACTTTCAATTGAGATATCACATCAGTGTACATTCAGATACTGTAGGTATTTCTCTATCCCCAGAGGGCTTACAATCTAAGTGTTTGTACCTGAGGCAATTGAGGGTAAAGTGACTTGCCCAAGTAAACAAGGAGCAACAGCAGGACTCAAACTCTGGTGTTCTGGTTCATAGTCTACTGTTCTAACCACTAGGCTATAAGAGGCAGGATATAGTGGATGTTTACCAGTTCTACCCAAGCCTGGTAAACATCCGCTATATCCTGCCTCTTCTAGGCCTATTTCACTTTTTTTAAATTTTTAAATTTTTATTGAATTTCAAAATTTATCACAAAGATCCATCTTTGCTTAAGTGAAATGATTTTATTGTTTGTAAGGTTTTGGGTGGACCCTTGGACACTGTGGCAGATGACCACGCCCACGGGGGGAAGTCCCATGAGGGGCCACAGGTCAGGCTCAGCTTTAGTTCACACAATAAGAATTATCTTTTATTAAACAGAGTTGAGAAGCCACCAGAGGTGGCAGTAGTGAGTAGAGATGAAGCCCGGCTGGGCTTGTAGTCCCTCAGGACTCTGGAACAACGATCCCTCAATAGCTGTGCTGTAGCAGAGAGAAACTGAGATAGTGAGTACAGTGGAGCATACACAGGGTTCTGGTATAGAGCCTCGTTGGTTGATTACTCACACAGCGGTTTCTCCCGGAAGGTAACACAGAAGCTGGAATAGAGGCAGGCCCTCAAGGAACGAGTACCTGGTTCCAGGGAAAAGCTCTGAGAGAATATAGATGGTAACTTATTGATGGTGTAGACAGAGGGTTCTTCCAAGCAGAAGTGAGCTCAGGCAGTGAGTCCGGGAACATGGGCCCTCGAGGAGCGAGTACCAGTTCCAGACTGTGACCTGAAAGAAAAGAGAGGCCCCAGAGGAGCGGGTACCCCGATAGAGTAAGTCCAATTAAGGAGAGGCCTGAGTAGCTAGGTACGGAGAGCGAATCACATCCGTAAGGAGTCCCTTGCTAACTCAAATAGCTAGCAAACAGAGTAGGCTTTTGTATCCGGGATGCCTGACATCATCACAGGGGGACGCCCCTGAGGTTCGCACCAAAGAAGGAATAAGAAGCAGGGCCACGCGGCGCACACGCCCTATGGCAGCTGAACAACATGGAGGGATGCAGCGCCCAAGCCAGACCAGAAACGCCGGAGAGGACGGCAGGCAGATGTCCATCAACCGCAGGAGGAGTCACCAAAGAGGTAAGGAGGACGGAGTGGAGACGTCGGGCAGCGACAGTCATAACACATGATACATCTTATGAAACATAATCAGGAAATTACTAAAATTACATAAAGAAATTCATATTATTAATACAACTTATGTATCTATTAGACCCCAAGTTGGGGGAGATAGTCATATTAAGGAGAATAAAGGAAACTAAAAAATAGGAAATAGCATAGCAGAAACGGCTACATTCATATTTATTATGTCAGAACATTGGTCCCATTTGCTGTTCCCAGTTTCCTTGAATCAATAAACTTTCTTAGCTGTTCTGGTGCAGTGAAGACAAAATTGTCTCCCCTCAACTTCACCAAGCATTTTGCTGGATATCTTAGAAAGAAAGAGGCCCCTAAAGTCAAGGTTTCTTGTCGTAAAGCTAAAAAGCCTTTTCTTCTTTCTTGGGTTATCTTTGATAATTCAGGGAATATTCTTATTGGTTGACCCATAAATGGATAATTTGATTTTCTAAAATACTTCTTCATGACTGTGCTCAGATCATTATCAGTCAAGAAGGTTACCAATAGTATGGCCCTTGCTATGATTTCATAATGTGAAGATTCCAAATAACCAGTGAGATTTTCCAAATCCACCACTTGTATCTGCACTTGAGGTTTCATTCCAGCAGGTAAAAAATAAACCTTATCCAAGGGGGGAGTATGATCTGAAGAAAATTCCAATATTTCTAGGAAATACCTCCTCAAAGTAATATGCGTTAATTCCCCCACCACCTTTGGAAAGTTTAAAAAGCATAGATTCAAGTGTCTTAATCTATTTTCCACATATTCGATCCTTCTATTCAGGGTGTCTCCATCCTGAATAAGAGAACTTTGCACCCCTTTAATCACCTTCAGCCTCAATTCAAATACATTTCTCCTGATTTTCTTGAATTTGCACCTGATTCTTTTTTGACACTGTTTCCAGTTGCTGAGATTACACTGATATTTTCATAGATCAATCAGTCACCCCATTTCCCATATTTTTAACCAAGTCCCAAATTGATTCAAGGGTTAATGTTGCTGGTTTTGGGATCAAAGTAAAGAGTATCTGAGCAGAACTCAGCCTCTCACCTTCTCCTCCACTGACTGTTGCTCCCTCAGCCGGTAACCTGCTTGCATCTCCGGTTGAGATATCCAGAAATTCTGGTATGAGCCCAATCCCTGCAGTCGCTCCTTCAGGCACAACTCAGCAGTTTCCTCTCCGGGGCTCTGGCTGGTCAGCTTCTGTAGATGTTCTTGCTCCTGCGATGGAAGCCTGACATCTAACGGGCTCAAGGAAACTTCTTCCGAGGCCAAGGGGAGCTCTCCACTGCTCTCCTTGGCAGCCAGACCTCCTGGCCTTTTTTCTGTTGCTGTTGCCAAACATTGCTGTATGGTCTGCTGCCTGGAAGGTGTAGGGGGTCCGAAGGGAATATTTTAATTTTCCCCTTCATTTTCACTGGCATAGTTATGATTCACGTTAAATAGTTTGAAGAAACTAGAGCGCTGAGCAGAGCAGTGTTAGCGTCCTGCCGCCATCTTGGTTCCTCCCCTATTTCACTTCTTAATTGCGATCTCTAAATCTTAGCCAAGGTACTAGCAGATCGAATAGGAATTGTTCCTCCCCATCTCATTTTAGATCACCAATTTGGGTTTGTAAAGGGCAGGACCGCTTGCTCCCACATTGCCAAACTTCTAACAGCTATTTCCACTTGCACTTCTTCCCTGCATTAGCCATTGGGTTTGATTCGGAAAAGGCATTTGATAGGCTATCGTGGCCTTACTTATTTTTAGCTCTTGGAAGATTCGGTTTCCAAGGGAACATTACTAATTACATCTCCTTATTAACTTCCAATCCAACCTCACATATCATAGCCAATGTATTTAAATCGGAGGATGTGAAAGTCCATGGGGGTGTCAGACAGGGATGCCCTCTCTCTCCTCTACTGTACATATTAGCTATTGATCCTTTCTTGCAGAAAATACGTTTGGCAGAAGACATTTTGGGCTTCCAGAAAAATCATTATACATTTAAGGTAGCCGCTTTTGCGGATGATGTCTTCATATTTCTCACTAACCCTGCAACATCTCTTGGGCCTTTATTGCATCTTCAGCTTGAATATGGTAAATTTGTGGGTTTGTAGATTAATCATGATAAATCAGAGGCTCTAGATGTCAAAGGATGGGTGCATTCTTCCTGGATGGGCCCTTTCCCCTTAAAATGGGTCGAAAATGAAATGAAGTATCTGGGGATTAAGATTCCAAACTCTCTCTCCAATCTCTATTTAGCCAATATACTCCCTTTAATAAAAACTACCTCTCAACTTTTAACCAAATGGCAAGGTTTGCCACTATCTCTCTTCGCGGAAGTCCAGCTCTTTAAGATGATGGTTTTTCCCAAGTTGCTTTATACACCCCAGATGGTACCACTTTGGCTCTCCAAAAAATATTGCAATGAAGTAGTGAAAATGCTTTGAAGATTCCTTTGGAACAGGAAGAAAGCCCAAATATCTTTATAAGTCCTTATGCAGCCTCTTTCAAAGGAAGGAATAAATTGTCCCAATTTGCATTTCTATAACTTAGCCTGCATGTTACGGTTCTTACATGACTGGATATTCAGCACATCATTTTTTTTATTCCCTACCAGCAGCTTCAAGACTGGCTGGATCTTTTCTCCCTTAACTACCTCCTACAAGCATCCAACTCAGCTCTACCCCACAATCTTTCATCCCATATACTTAGCACCTCAGGCCGAGGAGCTTGGTACTCATTGTGTCAACCTCTCAAACTCCCATCTCCCTTAATGCCCCTACTGAGTATTTGTGATCATGATCTATTCTCCCCTGCTCAAGGGTGTTCCTTATTCCACAGATGGTGAGAACGGTATTTAACTTTCATTTTTCAACTTTTCTCTCAATCCTCAGGTCAGGTGCATAGCGTTTCAGATTTACAAAAGCAATATCAATTACCCGTCTCAGATCTTTTTGCATATCTACAACTGCGACATTTTATTCACTCACATAAAGAATCATTGAAATGAACACCCCAAACCACACTTCTACTGCGTATCCTTTTCGAGAACAGGAAACATACCCCATCTATAGCCCGGTTCTCAAAGTTGCTGCGGGAATCCATAGACTTGTAAAATCTACATGTTGTGTCCATAGGTCTCAGACGTCTTCAACCTCTGTGCCTCACCTTTCTTCCTGCTCTCTCCTCTAGCCTTGGGAAGATGGCTGCCGCCGCATCTTCATGCCGCTCTCTCCGGTGTCCCTGGAATAGCAATGGCAAGGCTATCCACCATGTTTCTCCTGAGGGCCTCCTAGAGTGCGCATGCGCACACCACCCACATCTTTATCCATATTATGGCGGGAACCTCGTGGGCATCTCCCTCGAGTGACATCACGCCATCCGGGTATTTAACCTGCCTTCATTTGCTAACAACTCGAGTTAGCAAGGATTGGAATGCCTCCAGTCTAAGTTACTCTGCCGCTTCTGTGCTGCCACTAGAAGCTCTCTCTGCCCTTCAGGGTTATTCACCTAATCTGGGTACCAGCTCCTCGGGGGCCCTTTGCTTTCTTTCAGGTGCCTTTCTGGGACCAGGTACTCGCTCCTTGAGGGCCTGTTCTCCCTGTCTGGGTGCCTGCAATCCAACTACTTCTGCCTGTCTGGATCTCCATCAATACAGCTACCAACTTAGTGAGTAATCTAACCTTTGTCAGTCTGTCTCATCTACAGCTCAACACTGGGAACCTGCATCTGGAACTCCCTATACTACCGTGCGCTGTTAACATCTAACTTTGTGAGACGGGTCTCCTCTGCCGAGGGCCCCTGGACTGCTACTACTGGATCACCTCACTACTGCCACCTCTGGTGGTATCATTCAGCTGTATAATAAAGACAAATCTTCTGTGTTTGCGTGTCTCAAGTCTAGCCTAATACTGTGGTTCCTCACGGGGCTCCTCCCCGTGGGAGTGGTCATCACCGCAGTACCCAAGAATCCACTCCAATACCTCAAAAACATAACAGATTGCTAACTCCATGGATTCGGCTCAGATCACCGCAATTCAGGCCATTCCAGGCCTGGCCCAGCGAATCTCCGAACAACAGAACTCGCTGGATAACTTGACTACTGCCTTTAACCAGTTGCACGCACAGATGAATACACCGACCACCACAAGTAAAGAAGTTACACCGCCAGAAGTGACGGTCAAGACTACTGTACCTCTATCTGCTCCAACATGCTTCTCAGGTGAAGTTTGGAAATGTAGAGGATTTATCAATCAATGTTGCATGCACTTTTCTCTGCAACCTAATAATTTTCCTACAGCTTATTCCAAGACCACTTATATCCTGTCTTATCTGGATGGAAGAGCGTTGGCTTGGGCCTCTCCACTGTGGGAGCACAATGACCCTATCCTGAATGATCTTAATGGGTTCTTTGAACTGTTCAGATCAGTATTCAATGACCCTGCCCGGTTCACGACAACAGAATCTACGTTGGTTCATCTGAAACAAGGTAATAAACCTTTGCCAGACTTCGCCCTAGAATTCAAGATGTTGGCTTCAGAATTACATTGGGACCCTAGATGCCTGAAGACCCTCTTCTTTGAAGGCTTGAACTCCCGGTTAAAAGATGAGCTGGTGGCTCGAGAGATGCCTGAGACCTTAGCAGAACTATTGAAGTTGGCAACAAAGATTGATCACCGACTTCATGACAATATTCAAGAGGTCAAGAGTCCCAGAAGACCACTTCAGAGAGAGACTCGTCAAGTCTGTACCCAGGTCTATACCCTCAGGACCTGTTGCTGGCGAAGAAGAACCAATGCAATTAGGCCGCAGTCATTAAACTTCTAAAAGAGAAGAACGTGAAAGAGGTTAGGATTATGCATGTATTGTGGACAAGATGGTCCTGCTGTACAAACATGCCCTATATGTCTGGGAAACTGGCAGACCTAAGTCCTGTGGGAGGACTCTTCTTAGGTCTAACTGCACCCTCTCCTTCACTCTTTATTCCTGTATCCTTAATCTGCAGACCTCTAGAATAGATTCAAAACTGGCTGGATATCCTGGTCAACGAAGATCTCTGGCTAAGCTACAGAAGTACTACTGGTGGCCCATCATGAAGGAAGATACTTTTGCGTACGTAGCTTCTTGTTCCAATTGTACCAGACAGAAACCTCCGCCCGGATGTCCTTGGGGACTACTTCATCCCTTACCAGTACCAGATGAGACCTGGACCCACATTGCTACAGACTTTGTGGTGGAATTTCACTTTCTGGAGGTAACAATAACATCTGGGTTACAGTGGATCGAATCTCGAAGATGGCTTACTTCGTGGCTCTCCCTGGCTTGCCTTCAGCCATGGAGCTTGCAAAATTATTTATCAGCCACATCTTTTGCCTATACGGCATGCCTAAACACATTGTTTCTGACAGAGGAGCTCAATTTACAGCAAAGTTCTGGAAGGCTTTGTGTAAGAAGTTCGACATCACACTTGACTTCACCTCTGTGAACCATCCTCAGTTGAATGGCCAAACTGAGAGAATTAATAGAACCCTCAAGCAGTTCCTATGTGCCTATGTTGGTTCATGTCAGAATGACTGGGCTGAACTGTTGCCCTGAGCTGAATTTGCCATCAACTCACATCCAGCATCATCTACTGGATCTACACCTTTTGAAGTGATCTACGGACGACAATCCTTGCCATTTTTACCACTTCCACTTTCAGTGTTGTCCCTGGCAGCTCAATCCACTGCCAAAGATATTCAACAACTCTGGAGAAAGACTGAAGAGATGCTCCAAAAAGCTGGACAAAGAGCTAAGAAGGGCTATGATGCTCACCACAGCAAGAATCCTGAATTCTAGCCTGGTGACAAGGTCTGGCTGTCTACCAAACATCTGAGACTCAAGCTACCATCAGCTTGATTTGCTCCACGCTTTGTCAGACCCTTTCCTATCTTCCGACGATTGAGTACGCTTACTTATAGTCTGAAACTTCCTCCAGCAATGAAGATTCATAATGTGTTCCATGTTTCACTGCTGACACCACTTGTTCTTAGCGAGTTTTCCACCGAGACACCTGAACCTACTCCTGTTGATGCAGAAGAAGACATTGAGTACAAGGTTGATGCCATCCTTGATGTAAGAAAGAGAGGCAGAGTTTGGGAATACCTCCTGTCAGGGGAGGGCTATGGACCTGAAGAAAACCCTTGGGAACCTTTGGCTAATATCATGGACAAAGAGATGCTTTATCAATTCCACCGATTGCATTCTCAATAACCTAGACCAGGTAGGGGGTCTGGAGGGGGCCCTTTGATGGGGGGTACTCTTGCGTCCGCCAGTCTCAGACAGCTTCGACCTCTGTGCCTCACCTTTCTTCCTGCTCTCTCCTCTAGCCTTGGGAAGATAGCTGCTGCTGCATCTTCATGCCGCTCTCTCCAGCGTCTCCGGAACGGCAATAGCAAGGCTATCCACCATGTTTCTCCTGAAGGCCTCCTAGGGTGCACACGCTCATGCCACCCATGTCTTTATTCATGTCATGGCGGGAACCTTGGGGGCGTCCCCCTCGAGTGACATCATGCCATCCATGTATTTAGCCTGCCCTTCATTTGCTAACAACTCGAGTTAGCTATGATTGGAATGCCTCTGGTCTAAGCTACTCTGCCACTTGCGTGCTGCCACTGGAAGCTCTCTCTGCCCTTCGGGGTTACTCACCTAACCTGGGTACCCGCTCCTCGGGAGCCCTTTGCTTTCTTTCAGGTGCCTATCTGGGACCAGGTACTCGCTCCTTGAGGGCCTGCTCTCCCTGCCTGGGTGCCTGTAATCCAACTACATCTGCCTGCTGGGATCTCCATCAATACAGCTTAGTGAGTAATCTAATCTTTGTCAGTCTGTCTCATCTACAGCTCAGCACTGAGAACCTGCATCTGGAACTCCCTATACTACCGTGTGCTGCTAACATCTGCCTTTGTGGGACAGGTCTCCTCTGCCGAGGGCCCCTGGACTGCTACTACGGGATCACCTCACTACTGCCACCTTTGGTGGTATCATTCAGCTGCATAATAAAGATAAATCTGTGTTTGTGTGTCTCGAGTCTAGCCTAGTACTGCGGTTCCTCACGGGGCTCCTCCCCATGGGAGTAGCCATCACCGCAGTACCCAAGAATCCACCAACACCTCAAAACCATAACAGTCATGGATAGTCCCTACAGTCAGTCGGATGGCTATGGTGCAATGCGATCTGGTAAAGTTTCTCCATGGATGGAGGCAATTTGCAGTGGAACTTCCAGAAGTTCTACAGGAGTCTGGAACAATGTGACTAATTCTTCAAGAATAAAATTCCCACTGGCCCCAGTATCCACAAGGGCGGTGGTAGAGAAGGAACGTGCCACTCTGAAGAGGGAGACGGGAAGGAGTAGTTGGGGCCCTTTAAACTGTAGTGCCCAAGTTCAGGACCCCTGCCGGGCTTAGGCTCTGGAGTTTCCAGGACGCACCGGACAAGTTTGTATCTGGTGGCCTGGAGCCCTGTAGGGGTGTGCATTCGTTTTGACCGCATTTGTAAAACACAACTTTTTTTTTTTTTTAACTTAAAAAAGTGATGAGGCGAAAACGATCGTGATTTCCAACTTATTCAACATAGCTATGTTGAATAAGTTGGAAATCGCGATTGTTGATCCTAAATAAAAATTTAAACCCCTCACCCTCCTTAATCCCCCCCAAGACTTACCATAACTCCCTGGTGGTCCAGCGGGACCACCAGGGAGTGGTCCCGCTGGACCATTCCTGTATTCCTTTGCGAGGAGCACGTGACATCGGCGTCACGTCGGAGTGACGCGGACGTCACGTGGTCCACCGCGGTTCCAACCGGAACTTTTGGCCAGCTTGGGGGGGCCTCCTGACCCCCCCAAGCTGGCCAAAAGTTCCGGTTGGGTCCCCCCCCCCAAGCTGGCCAAAAGTTCCGTTTGGGTCCAACGAGGGGTCTGGGAGCGGAACCGCGGTGGACCACATGACGTCTGCGTCACTCCGACGTGACGCAGACGTCACGTGCTCCTTGCAAATGAATACAGGAATGGCTTCCTGACTCCCCGCTGGACCACCAGGGAGTTTTGGTAAGTCTTGGGGGGGATTAAGGAGAGTGAGGGGTTTAAATTTTTATTTAGGGAACCGGTGCACGTATGGACATAGCCTCAACTTATGGAATTCTACATATGTCCATATTGACCAAAATTGACCCTCACCTTCGACTTATGGACTTATGAACATAAACTTTTTGTCTGCACATCCCTAGAGCCCTGCAGTAGAGGCAGAGACCAGATTTCCTTCTTCGGAGGTGTTCCTTGGGAGAAAGACGACCGCAGTTGATCTGCATCGGTTCTTCCTATGATGGGATGACCGCCGGTGGTGCCCTCAATTTGGGGCTAGCGGACCGAAGTGGTTCCAGGGCCGCTCTTCGTATGATCTTTAATTCTCAATGTCGTTCCTGGAGGTGGTGGTCAATGTGTCCGACCAAGGAAATAAGGTCCTCCAAAGACGCAGGAATTTCTCGGGCTTCCAGTTTGTCTTTTAGGGTGGAAGACAGGCCATCCAGATAAAGTGCCCACAGGCAGTCTTTCTGCCATCCCAATTCCATTGCCAGGGTTTGGAATTCCACGGTGTACTCTGTGAGGGAATGGGAGCCCTGGCAGAGGTGGAGGAGATGGTGTCCGGTGACCGCCTGTCAGCCTGGATCATCAAACGTGTATCGGAGCAAGGAAATGAACTGGGGGAGCTTCTGTGGTAAGGAATCAGAACACTCCCAAAGCGGGGAGGCCCATGCTAGAGCCTTTCCCTCTAAACGAGAGAGGATAAACGTAATCTTGGTAACTTCGTCTGGAAACAAGGAAGGTTGTAACACAAATTGCATGTAAGACTGGTTAATGAAGCCTTGGCAAAGAAGAGGGTCCCCATTGAATCGGGGAGGAACTGGGAGGGCCAGCATTGCCCGTGAGGGTGATGAATCAGAAGTGCTGTTGGGAAGAGTCCCAGGGTTGGCCATAGCAGACTCTACAAGTTGGGCTCGTATTTCTTCAACCGAGGTGGCCAATGCCTTGAGGTATTGCTGCTGCTCCTGGGAACATGTAGCCAGGCCTGGAATAGCCTGCACAGTGGAGGTCTCCACTGAGTCCATGGCCTTGGTAATCTGTTATGCTGGAGGTGGACCCTTGGCCTCGTACAGGATTAGTATGGCTCTCTGAGGGATCCCAGAGGGTGCCTGCCAAGGAAACAGAGGCTGACAGGAACTTCAGCAATAACAGTCCAGGAGCTCCACAGGTTGAGCCCTTGGTTTCCCAGACCACCCTGGCTTAGGTGGGCCTCTGGGGGTCTCCCAGAGAGATGATGGAAAGGTGTGCCCACCAAGAGGAGAGGTGTGCGGCTGTCAGTGAACAGGCAAGCTAGACCGGAACCGAGATTACCAGAGACCACTGGAACAAGACAGGAACTGAAGGTCCTCTGGGTAGGATAGGTAGCGCCTAGTGGTCCAGCTTGAAGAAGGCTGTGAGTGGTGTTGAGGCAGGCAGGCCTGGTGATCACTGGAAGAGCCAAGAGAATGTCTGAATGGAGCACAAGGGTGAGAGCCAGGGTATCCGTCTGAGAATGGTCAGACAAAGCAAGGGTCAGTTCCAGGTATCAGTCCGAGTATAGTCAAAGGTGAGCAATGGTCAGTTCCAGGTATCATTACGAGTGTAGTAAAAGGCAAGCAGAGGTCAGTTCCAAGGATGAGTCCGGGCATGGTCACAGGCAAGCAGAGGTCAGTTCCGAGGATCAGTTCGAGCATGGTCAAGACAAGCCATGGTCAGTACCGGGTATCAGTCCGAGAAGGTACTACCTGGGTAGCAAGATGAGGAACAGGACTCAGAATGCAGGAACTCAGGAACAGATGCTGGAACACAGGAAGGACCACGGGAACACAGGAGCAAGGCAGGAACACTGGAACAGGCATAGGAACAAGGAACGCAGGAACCCTGGAACAAGCACAGGAACAAGGACGGCAAACTAGCTCACACAGAGATGATGACCCGATTGCCAAGGCGAGGAACTGAGGGAAGGACTTTGCCTTATATACTATACTTACGTGACATCATCGGGAGTCATCCAGGCCGATGTTCCCGCCCTGGACCCTTTAAATGAGGGAGCATCGGCCACACGCACACCTAGGGGCGGGTCCGAGGATCCCGAGGACGCAGAGCCCCTGCCGGAGCTCCGTTGTGAGGCCTGTGAAGCTGGAAGCGTTGGGGATGCCAAGAGCTGGCTGCTGTGGCTAGGGAGAATGGGATGGAGCCCACAGAGGATAGCCCGAGGTGAGCAGGCCTGGTCACAGAACCAGTGCAGCCGAGATGTGAACACTTCACTGTTCTGACCATGGCTTTGCTCATGACTATAAACTGGTTTCCACACTAGTTGGATGGCTCTTAAACTATGAACTCTAGAATACACTGACCCTCATTTGATTCAACAGGATACTATGCCTTTGGCCACCATAAGCCAAGCAAAATTTGTAATCACTCATGTTTAAATATATCCATTTTTGTTTACAGCAATCAAATAGAGGGGTAGATTTTCAAACATACTCATGTGCGTCCATGTGCATGTAGTTCCCTGCATGTTATAAAACACTGGTAAACAAAGTTTTTGTTTCCTTCAGGCTTTTTGGTGTTCCAAATAGATTGTTTTGATGCTGATCATAGATATTACTTCGAAATTTGTACATCACATAAGGTTTTTGAGAAATGGCCAATTTTGTATTACAATAATTGTGAAATTTTAAAATATAATCTTGCGTACATATATTTTCTTGCTGGACAGTAGTTTTAATGATTTTTTAAATTCAAGTCGTATTTTTGACAGCCATAAGCAATGTAACATGTAACAGAGACTAACTTTTAAAAAAATACACCAAGAAACTCTGCCTGATCGTGCCAGAACTTGCTCGGGCAAAACCAAGCTCGACTGCAAGATTCCAACTTGTTTCCATGACAAAGCAGCCTTATATAAGCAGCAGCAATAAGTAGTCTCCTATGCAATGTCTGAGTGTATGAGTGAATCGTATCACTAAAATTGTTGGGGCAGATTTTAAAAGCCTTACGTGTGTAGGGGGATTAAGAGTGCAGGGCCTATTTTCAAAAAGCCCGGAGGCGTGTGTAAAGTCCTGGGACACGTGTAAGTCCCGGGGCTTTACTGAATGGGTGGGCAGGGGGCGGGGCGGGGCGGGGGGGCAGGTTGCGGGCGGAGTTGAGGTAGAGGAAGGGAGGGGAAGGTGGGGGGGGGAAACGTGGAAAGCCAGCAGGGCTACCCAAGGGCTTGGCGCACGCAAGGTGCACTATTGTGCACCCCCTTGCGTGTGCCAACCCTGGATTTTATAACATGTGTGCAGCTGTGCATGCATGTTATAAAATCAGGAGTACATTTGTGCATGCCGGGTTGCGCGCCCAAAGGTATGCCCAGGCGTAGGATTTAAAATCCATCCCATTGAGTTTAAAGCTTATGGATTTAATCTCATATACTTTATAAAATGTCGTGCCAATGTCGTTATAGTCATGACATGTTTTGCTACATCTGTGGTGAGTTTACTCTGAAAGCACAGAAAAGGAGTATGACTGCACTCATTAAGAAGGCATATGAGTTATACTTCGGGTGCAGAATTGGTGACCAGAAGAGAGCATGGACTCCTCATATATGTTGCGCATCTTGCACCAGTGGTCTGCGAGCTTGGCTGAAAGGCGTGCGACCATCGATGCCGTTTACCATCCCAATTATATGGAGGGAACAGAAAGATCATATAACTGACTGTTACTTCTGCTTGACTGTGTCAGGATTCTCATCAAAGAACAGGAAGTTTATTGAGTACCCTAACCTTGCATCAGCAATGAGACCAGTGCCGCATGACGACAGTCTTCCTGTTCCAAAACCGCCAGAGCTGTGGACACTTGATGATGAGGATGAGGAGGTAGGCGATGATGGCGAGCCGTCACAGATTGAAGCTGCGGCTGATCCTGACTTTGTGCCATCAACATCCAGCGATCCTCATTTAATATCTCAGTCAGAGCTGAACGATCTGGTCAGAGATTTGGCTTTATCGAAGAGTCAGGCAGAGCTGCTTGGGTCAAGACTGCAAGGATAGAATCTTTTGTCATCTGATATGAAAATTTCAGTATTTTGCAGCAGTCATGAAGATTTGACAAAATATTTCAACCAAGTAGACAGTCTAAATTTTTGCTGTGACATCATTGGATTGTTTTGTGCTCTCGGATGTGACCATGACCCAACAGAATGGCGACTGTTTTTTGATTCATTAATCTTAAGTTTAAGAATATAAGAACATAAGAAATTGCCATGCTGGGTCAGACCAAGGGTACATCAAGCCCAGTATCCTGTTTCTAACAGAGCCCAAACCAGGCCACAAGAACCTGGCAATTATCCAAACACTAAGAAGATCCTATGCCACTGATGCAATTAATAGCAGTGGCTATTCCCTAAGTAAATTTGATTAATAGCCGTTAATGGACTTCTCTTCCAAGAACTTATCCATCCAAACCTTTTTTGAACCCAGCTACACTAACTGCACTAACCATATCCTCTGGCAACAAATTCCAGAGCTTTATTGTGTGTTGAGTGAAAAATAATTTTCTCTGATTAGTCTTAAATGTGCTACTTGATAACTTCATGGAATGCCCTCTATGCCTTCTATTATTCGAAAGTGTAAATAGCTGATTCACATCTACTCGCTCAAGACCTCTCATGATCTTAAAGACCACTATCATATCCCCCTCATTCCTCTCTTCTCCAAGCTGAACAGCCCTAACCTCTTTAGCCTTTCCTCATAGGGGAACTGTTCCATTCCCTTTATCATTTTGGTTGCCCTTCTCAGTACATTCTCCATTGCAACTATATCTTTTTTGAGATGCGGCAACCAGAATTGTACACAGTATTCAAGGTGTGGTCTCACCATGGAGCGATATAGAGGCATTATGACATTTTCTGTTTTATTAACCATTCCATTCCTAATAATTCCTAACATTCTGTTTGCTTTTTTGACTGCTGCAGCACACTGAGCTGACAATTTCAATGTGTTATCCACTATGATGCCTAGATCTCTTTCTTGGGTGGTAGCACCTAATATGGAACCTAACATTGTGTAAATATAGCATGGGTTATTTTTCCCTATATGTATTATGTATTACCATGCACTTATCCACATTAAATTTCATCTGCCATTTCAATGCCCAATTTTCCAGTCTTGCCCCACCTTGAATATTGTGTACAATTCTGGTTGCCGCATCTCAAAAAAGATATAATTGCGATGGAGAAGGTACAGAGAAGGGCAACCAAAATGATAAGGGGAATGGAACAGCTCCCCTATGAGGAAAGACTAAAGAGCTTAGGACTTTTCAGCTTGGAGAAGAGACAGCTGAGGGGGGATATGATAGAGGTGTTTAAAATCATGAGAGGTTTAGAATGAGTAGATGTGAATCAGTTATTTAGTCTTTCCGATAATAGAAAGACTAGGGGGCACTCCATGAAGTTAGCATGTGGCACATTTAAAACTAATCGAAGAAAGTTCTTCTTCACTCAAAGCACAATTAAACTCTGGAATTTGTTGCCAGAGGATGTGGTTAGTGCAGTTAGTATAGCTGTATTTAAAAAAGGATTGGATAAGTTCTTGGAGGAGAAGTCCATTACCTGCTATTAATTAAGTTGACTTAGAAAATTGCCACTGCTATTACTAGCAATGGTGACATGAAATAGACTTAGTTTTTGGGTACTTGCCAGGTTCTTATGGCCTGGATTGGCCACTGTTAGAAACAGGATGCTGGGCTTGATGGACCCTTGGTCTGACCTAGTATGGCATTTTCTTATGTTCTTATGTTCTTATGACTCATCACCCCGGAAAACCTTCTCCAGAACTGGTATCTCCCCAACATTCTCATTAGTAAACACGGAAGCAAAGAATTCATTTAGTCTTTCTGCAATGGCCTTATCTTCCCTAAGAACCCCTTTAACCCCTCGGTCATCTAATGGTCCAACTGACTCCCTCATAGGTTTCTTGCTTCGGATATATTTAAAAAGGTTTTTATTATGAGTTTTTGCCTCAATGGCCAACTTCATTTCTAATTCTCTCTTCGCCTGTCTTATCAATGTTTTACACTTAATTTGACAATGCTTATGTTTGTTACGACTATCGCTGCCCAACGTCTCCACTCCGCCCTCCTTACCTCTCTGGCGACTCCTCCCGCGGTTGATGGATGTTAGGGTGCCGCGGCATCTGCCTGCCGTCCTCTCTGGCGCCCCCGGTCCGGCTTGGGTGCTGCCTCCTGCCATGCTGTCCAGTTGCCTTAGGGCGTGCGCGCCGTGCGGCCCTGCTTCAAATACTTTCTTTGGCGTGAACCTCAGGGGTATCCCCCTTTGATGATGTCACGCATCCCGGATACAAAAGGCCTACACTACTGCTAGCTAATCAAGTTAGCAACAGGTATTCATACTGGTGAACTCCTTACGGATGGGATTCGCTCTCCGTACCTAGCTAATCTGCCTCTCCATTATTGGTCTTACTCTATTTGGGGTATCCGCTTCTTGGGGGCCTCTCTCTTCTCTTTCAGGTCACTGTCTGGAACCGGTACTCGCTCCTCGAGGGCCCATGTTCCCGGACTCGCTGCCTGGACTTCACTTCTGCCTGGAAGATACCACTGCCTACACCATCAGTGAGTTACTATCTACTTCTCTCAGAGCTGTTCCCTAGAACCAGGTACTCACTCCTCGAGGGCCTACCTCTACTCCAGCTCCTGTGATTCCTACCAAGAGAAACCGCTGTGTGAGTACTCAACCAACGAGGCTCTATTCCAGAACTCTGCATATACTTCATTGTACTCACTATCTCAGTTTCTCTTCACTACAGCACAGCCATTGTGGGATCGCTGTTCCAGAGCCCTGAGGAACTACTAGCCCAGCCGGGCTGCATCTCTGCTCACTACTGCCACCTCTGGTGGCTCCTCAATACTGTTAATAAAAGATCTATCTGTGTTGTGTGTCCTAAAGCTGAGCCTGACCTGTGGCCCCTCACGGGACTTCCCCCCATGGGTGTGGTCAGCAGCCACAGTGTCCAAGGGTCCACCCAAAACCTTACAAACAATAACAATGTTTTATCCTATTTTCTTCAGATGGATCCTTCTTCCAATTTTTGAAGGATATTTTTTGGCTAAAATAGCCTCTTTCACCTCTCCTGTTAACCATGACTGTAATCATTTTGCCTTCCTTCCACCTTTCTTAATGTGTGGAATACATATGGACTGCACCTCTAGGATTGTATTTTTAAACAATGTCCATGCCTGTTGAACACTTTTAACCTTTGTAGCTGCACCTTTCAGTTTTTTTCTAACTATTTTCCTCATTTTATCAAAGTTTCCCTTTTGAAAGTTTAGTGTTAGAGCTGCAGATTTATTGTCCCCCTTCCAGTTATTAGTTTAAATATGATCATGTTATGATCACTGTTGCCAAGTGGCCCCACCACCGTTTGAAGGCTGTTTTGCTGCACAACGGCAATATCTACCCATCAATACCTGTCGGACATGCCGTTCATATGAAAGAAACGTATGAGAACATGCAGCTACTGCTGACCACATTGAGCGCTCGAGGTACAACTGGAATTTGTGTGGTGATCTCAAGGTAGTTGCAGTTCTACTAGGTCTTCAACTTGGTTACACCAAGTATTGTTGCTTCCTTTGTGAGTGGGACAGTCAAGGAAGAGATTTGCATTACATCAGAAAAGTCTGGCCTCTCTGCAAGAAGTTGGTTCCAGGGTAGAAGAATGTTGCGCACGACCCATTGGTAGATCCAAGTAAGATATTTCTTCCACCTTTGAACATCAAACTTGGGCTGATGAAAAACTTTATTAAGGCAATGAACAAGCAAAGTAAAGTCTTTGATTATTTGCGGCAAATGTTTCCACACATAAGTGATGCCAAGATAAAAGAAGGTGTTTTAGTTGGCCCACAAATCTGAGCTGTGATGAAGGACAGCCACTTTGAGATCTTCTGCAAGGTACAGAACGTGTTGCATGGACAGCCTTCAAGAATGTCGTTTGTAACTTTCTAGGCAACTATAAGGCAGCAGACTGTCAAACAGGTTGAAAATCTGCTTCAGGCATACAAATTGATGACGTGCAACATGTCATTGAAGATACATGTTCTTCATTCCCTCTTGGACTTCTTCCCAGACAACCTTGGCGCTGTGAGTGACAAACATGGTAAAAGGTTTCATCAAGACATTGTCAAAATGGAAAAATGGAATCAAGGCAAGTGGAACCCCTCCAAGCAACAACAGTGATTACAAATGAAAATCTGCAGCAAAACATTTTTAGTTTTGTTTTCTGGTGCCAACATTGCCATTATAGCTTATGCCACTACAGACACGTAACAATGCTTAATGTATATCGCACTTTTCTGGCAAACGGTACGTGATACAGACATAATAAATGCATATTTGTGTTCAGCTTGTTAAAATCTACTTGTTTCACCGAAGGTTGTGGAGGAAACAAAATGTTCCCAGAAATATGTTTACCAGTGAAATCTAGGGGACGCGCGCAAGGGAAGGTGGTCAACTTTTGCAATTCCCACACAGCAACGCAGTCGGGCCTTTCCCAGTTCCCTCCCAGTCCAATTAAGGAGCAGACTGGGAGGGAACTTCCCTACCCCTCTACCTAAACTCCCTCTCTTTCCCCTTGTCTCCCCAGCCCCTAAACCCTACCTATCTATTTTTGTTTGTTTTACAATTTACTTCAGGGCCGGAATCATCGAGACAGTGTCCAATGGCACTGTCCCGGCTCACTCTCCATCCTGCCCAGTCCACGCCTCCTGGTCCGCCCCTTTGAAGAGGCCCAGCACTTGTGCAGATTTCGGGGTTTACGTGCGTGGCTGGGCCTTTTTGAAAATTTGTGCGGCACATGTAAGGCCTAGCCTCGCACGTAAACCTTTTAAAATCCAGCCTTTAATTTATAAGTCTGATGGAAAATGTAAGGTCACATTATACACCCAAACTTCTACTTCCTGAGGATGAAAGCTTGACTTGTTAGATTTCTTCAGTCTGTCTCATGGTAGGAGCAATGGACGGCCGGTGCCATCTTGTACTCTTACCATGTGACAGGGGCCGGCCAATGGCACCGGTAGCCCCTGTGACATAGTATGGGCAAAGGCTATCGGCGCCATTTTGATTACTGGCAGCCGACGGCCTGAGTGCAGGAGATCGCTCTCGGACCCCCGCTGGACCACCAGGGACTTTTTGCAAGTCTTGGGGGACCCTCCTGAACCCAGAAGATGCATGCAAATACGTACAGAGGTGCATGGTCGGGATCCTTCGCTGTGTAACTTTACATCTGCTATGGATGACATTCAGTTTATAAAATAAAGATAAATAGATTTGCAGGGTTTTAAGGGTTGGGACTAATAGGGGACAAGGGTACGCTAGAGGAGTTTGGAAATCCTATTCCTTACCTGGGTGAGCAGGGAATGAACTGGGAAAACTGGTAAAGATGTCAGCATGCGTGTCTTTTAAAATCCCCCACTTATACCGTAGAAGTGACTTGTGCTTGCATAGGTGTGCATCCACTTAATATTGTGCGCACATGTACATGCAGTCAGGGTATTTAATAATACTTGTGCATGTACACGTGTATGTTATAAAATGACCGCGTTCCGGACACGGCTGACAAACATGTGCATGTGTGCCCGGGTGCCTGATTAAAAGTTGCTGCCTTAGTGGATTTCAGTAAGATGGACCTCCCTTTATCAAGAGGACATGTTCTTTTGAAATTTTGCTAATGAGTTTTTGTTCTGTTGAGCAATATTTTAAGCATTTGTAATTTATGGAAAATGCTTTTTGTACTTTTAAGGAAATGAACATGTTTTATTTTTAGAATGATGTTAAACTAATGCACTCAAGATTTCAATAGATATGTAAACAATAATATACTTTAAAAAAATTTAAATTTAATCTACTGAAGAACTGCTTTTAGGTCACTGATGATCCCTAAGTCATGACCCCTTGAAGTCTTATTGAGGGAGAATGCGAGCATAAACGAGCAAGCCATTTTCATTTCTTATAAATGTAAGCTTTCAAGTCAGAATGAATTGATTTATAGGACTCCAACTTTTTCTTTTTCATGATGGAAATAATGTAGCATGATCCATTTTCACATGATTGGAAGTCCTGAAAAGACAGTTCCAGTTAAAAGATCTTGACACATACCATAGGAACCGATGCCTGGAACCTCATTACCTTTTCTTTACTCAAGCATGACTGCTTGCTTATTAGTGATACCTTAAGTTGCAATGCAACCACATGACCAAAGTTGTTCTTCTATAATTATGTTATTTTCAAGAGCATAAGATATTATTTTTTCTCAGAGTATATATTCAGTTTGATTTTTTCCTTTTAAATGACTGTCTAGCTTTGAAAAATGTACTGTTGTAATAATAATGTCTCACTTCTGCAGGCTTGCTTGAGCCAACTGCTTTTTCTCCTATTGATTTATTTGTAAATCTGTGGGAAACAATATAAGTCTTTGCTCTCAAAGAATGTTTTCTTTTTTATTTATTGATCGTTCCAGGAATTTTATTTCAGTCCCAAAAATATTTCTTAAGATAAAAAAGTCCCACCTGCCTTCTTAAATTCATTGTTGCTTTTGAACATTTCTCTCGACTAACTGTACCCTCTGAAATCAATGCACCAAAGTTTATGAGGTAGTTTCTTTATAAATGGCCGTGAAGCAGCTCTATCCACAGGAAAAACCAAATATCAAATATCGGGCTGCTAATCTGACTCTCACAGTAGTTTTAAATATATTTTTTTTAAGTTTTACTTTTTAACGGTAATATCTATGTATAATTTAAGCAACAATTCAGTCCAACATAATATGCATGAGGCTCATTGTTACTATATGGACATGCAAAGTGGCACAACTGATATCAGTAACATATAGAATAAAGTGGAAGAAGTATTCAGGACATTTTCTGACTGTGATGTCTACACAAAGTAAAGGCAAGAAGCCAAACATTTTTGCCTGCGCTATATTCACCACTTGGCCACATTTAATTATGCTCTGAAACAATTATGTGGTATGGGGGGAAAGGCCCATGAACACACACATGCAAAACGTTTTTCCTCCCTTCTGAAAATGAACTTCTGTACCTTAGGAGGGTACCAGGTATGATTATTTGAAGTCATAGAAGGCTAATATGTATTACATTTAGAAAACATTTCAAAAGTACCTACAATTATAAATGGTTTTCCCTTCTTTGCTTAACTGCTGTCATGACCATGAGGCACAGATAAGGTAAGAGCTTTGTAAATGAAGCATCACCTGCTAAAGATGTACATTTGTTTGAAACAAACGGGTAATGTGAATTGAAAGAATAATGTGAATTGTTTCATTTAAAACAAAACAAAAAATAGACAGTAACCCTAAACACAATGACCACTTTCATTTTTTTTTAATTCTATTGAAATCTATGGAGCAAACATATCTTCAGGGAATTGTTTTCTACACAAGGCAAGGCACTAAAGTCAGACAGAATGGAGCTGGAGAAGGAAGGAATAAGGATGGAGTAGGACCAATCAAGGTCAAGCATTTCCATTAACCTACCTATCCCAGCTGGCACCGACGTGGAAAGAATATTTTTTAAACCTGAAAATGAAAGCAAAATGTAATTTTGAGCAGTCAACATTTTGTAACTTCATTTCTCTGTTGGATTTCAGACAGGTTGTTATTCTGAAGGTCTTTCTCAGACCCCCCTCCCCCTCCCAAAAAAAAGAGAAACTTAAAGCAAAGTATGCTGGGCTGTTGTGTTTTCTCAGTATCACTGGGTGAGAGAAGACACCACAATTTAATCTGTCTATTCACTGTTACAGAAAGGATGGCTAGGCAGGGTATATATACCTGCCTTGCCTGACGTCATCTCTGTGGCCGGGGGGACTTCCCTGTAGCTGGCCCTTTAAATAGGGGCGGAGTCGTGTGCATGCTGGGGGGCCCGGCCATGTTGGCATCGGGTGCAGCATGTTTCAAGGCAGGCCTCAGCAGAAGCTGGTGACGGGGGCCGGCGAAGGATGGGGCCAGTTCACATTCTTGGCATCCCGGGGTAAGGAGACCCAACTGCGTGGGGCTGCAGCCGGGGTGCCTAACAATTGACTGCAGTGTCTTTGACTCTTTTTCCACAATCTGTGTCATTTCCTAGTGGAAGTCTACATAGTCATAGTCAAAGCAAGTAGACAGTGTGGCACACCTCAGTAACAAAGGTGTCTGTTATTTCTGTTGTTTGTGAGTCTCTACACTAGTACTGGTAACATAGTAAAAGACTGCAGATAAAGATCCAAATAGTTCATCCAGACTACCCAGCAAGTCATAGGGATGGTAACTTTTAACAGATGTGCAGGCAAACATACACATGTTCATTGGCCCGCACCCTGGGACGTGGCCATTTTATAACATCGCACATATATGCATGCATGTTATAAAATAGCACACAATTTTAAGTGGCTGTGCACTTGTGCATGCAAATTCTGTTTCAGACTCCATTCTTCCCCAAAAGGTTTCCCAGTTCCTTACAAGAGGGATTCAGTTTTGTAAGGACCTGGGGAACCTTTTGGTGAAAGGGGAATCTTTTACGAAGTGATCGGCTCCACCTTAACCAGGGTGGAACCAGGCTGCTGGTGCTAACCTTTAAAAATGAGATAGAGCAGCTTTTAAACTAAATCAAAGGGGAATGATGACATAGACTTAATTGGCATCTCAGAGACGTGCTGGAAATAGGATAAACAATGGGATATTGCTATACCAGGGTACAAATTATATCACAGTAACAGAAAGGAGCAACTTGGTGGTGGGGTGGTGTTTTATGTCCAGGATGGCTGACTCCAACAGAATATAGATCCTGCAAGAGACTAAAAGGTAGATTTTAAAAGCACCGCACGTACCCATATACATGTAAGTTATAAAATAATCTCCACCTGTGCAAGTCTGGAGCTGTACGCATGCCACTTTGCTACTGCTCCTTGCTCTGGCTGAAGAAAATTAGAGGCTACGTGTACCAGTGCTGGCTTCACATCTGGATCCCCCATGCCCTGCCTCTTTTCTGGCCGCGCGTACTTCAATGTATGCCCTTGTGCCCTTCCCAGCTATTTAAAATTCCTGTAGCTCCCGCTTAGGCCACTTACACATGTAAATGGTAGGGATGTGAATCTTTTTTTGACGATTTAAAATATCGTCTGATATATTTTAAATCGTCAAAAATCGTTAGAGGCGATATTTAATAGGAATTCCCCCGATTTATCGTCAAAAATCGTAAATCGGGGGAAGGCGCCGGCGCTACCTTTACCCTGTCATATGACAGGGCAAAGGTAGCGCCGGCGCCATTTTGTTTTTTGTCCTCCGACGACAGGAGCGTAGGAGATCGCTCCCGGACCCCCGCTGGACCCCCAGGGACTTTTGGCCAGCTGGGGGGGGCCTCCTGACCCCCACAAGACTTGCCAAAAGTCCAGCGGGGGTCCGGGAACAACCTCCTGCACTCGAATCGTTTTGCCGTACAAAATGGCGCCGGCCATACGTACGGCAAAACGATTCGAGTGCAGGAGGTCGTTCCTGGACACCCGCTGGACTTTTGGCAAGTCTTGTGGGGGTCAGGAGGCCCCCCCAAGCTGGCCAAAAGTCCCTGGGGGTCCAGCGGGGGTCCGGGAGCGATCTCCTACGCTCCAGACGTCGGGGGACAAAAAACAAAATGGCCCGAGAGTAAAATGGCCCGAGAGTAAAATATCACACCGGGACCCCCCCTCTGGACCCCAGGTAATTTAAGGCATTTTGGGGGGGTTCGGGAGGGTGGGGGATTTATTTTAAAGGGTCGGGGTGGGTTTTAGGGATGTTTTAGTGTGCCGGTTTTCCTGCCCTCCCCCGATTTACGATTTACACGATATTTAAAAAAACAAAACCGCGACAATCCGATTCCCTCCCCCCCCAGCCAAAATCGATCGTTAAGACGATCGATCACACGATTCACATCTCTAGTAAATGGATGTTTTTGCATGTGTAAGGCTTTTAAAATCTACCTTTAAAAGCACAATGTAATCTTTATAGGAGGAAATCCCTTTTGTGTTGGGGAAGAGTATAGTGATAGGAGTGTACTACTGTCCACTGGCCTAAATGGTGAGATGGACAGTGAAATGCTAAGAGAAATTAGGGAAGCTAAACCAAATTAGTAGTGCAGTAATCATGGGAGATTTCAATTACCCCAATATTGACTCAGTACGTGAAACATCAGGACATGCTAGAGAGATAAAGTTCCTAAATGGAATAAACGACTGTCTTATGGAGCAATTGGTTTAGGAATCGATGAGAGAGGGAGAAATTGTAGATCTAATTCTCAGTGGAGTGCAGGATTTGGTGAGAAATATAACAGTGGTGGGGCCACTTGGTAATAGTGATCATAATATTATCAAATTTGAATTAATAACTGGAAGGGGGACAATAAGTAAATCCACGGCTCTAGCACTAAACTTTCAAAAGGGAAACTATGAGAAAATGAGAAAAATAGTTTAAAAAGATTGAAAGGTACAGTTACAAAGGTTAAGAGTGTGCAATAGGCATGGTCATTGTTAAAAAATGTCATATCAGAAGTGCAGTCCAGATGTATTCCACGCATTAAGTAAGTTGGAAGGAAGATCAAATGATTGCCACCATGGCTAAAAAGTGAGGTGAAAGAGGCTATTTTAGCCAAAAGATCTTCATTCAATAATAGTAATAAGGATCCATCAGAAGAAAATAGGATAAAGCATAAGCATTAGCAAGTTAAATATAATACATTGATAAGACAGACTAAGAAAGAAACTGAAAAGAAGTTGGCCATAGAAGCAAAAACTTATAATAAAAACTTTTTAAATATATACGAAGCAGAAAACCTGTGAGGGAGTCAGTTGGACCATTAGATTATTGAGGGGTTAAAGAGGCACTTAGGGAAGATAAGGTCGTCATGGAAAGACTAAATGAATACTTTGGTTTAATGTTTACTGAAGAGGATGTTGGGGAGACACCCGATCCAAAGACAATTTTCAAGGGTGACGATTCAGATGAACTGAATGAAATCATGGTGAACCTGGAAGATGTGGTAGGCCAGATTGACAAACTGAAGAGTAGTAAATAACTTAAAAGAACTAAAAAATAAAATTTCAGACCTATTTCAATTAATTTGTAACCTATCATTAAAATCATCCATTGTACCTTAAAATTGGAAGGTGGCCAATGTAACCCTGATATTTAAAAAAGGCTCCAGGGGGAGGAAGTGACATCAGCTCCAGCAAATGGCCGCCTGATCTTAGAGCTCTGTGAGGCAGCTAAATAAAAATGGTTATATCAGCATTGGGAGTTCCTTTTTGAGCAACCAACTTGACCAAAAAACTTCCCGGAGAGGATGGCAAACCACCGGCGCACGGTGGACTTCACAGAGTTCTCATATTTGGGAAGCATGGCGCAATCACAGACAGCTGAACCCTGCACAGAAATAGAAGGCAAGAGGGAAGATAGACCGGAGGGCAGGGAAGCAGCCAAAAATAGTGGGGAGTCAGGCCTAATGTGAAGGGAGCTATTGGAATTAGGGATGTGAATCGTTTTCCATATCGTCTTAACGATAGAAATCGCGTGGCAGGGCAAGAAAATCGTGTTAGGCACGATTTTTTAGTTAAAAAATCGTTAAAAATTGTTTTTTCCGATTAGTGCGCACTAACTCGAGTTAGTGCGCACTAACGGAGAGTTAGTGCGCACTAACTGAAAATGATACAATTTGACACTTTTCAGGTCAGTTAAGGTCAGTTTAGGAATGAATATGTATTCCTATTGGCTGCCCTCTTATTTATTCATGTTACCAAGCTTCCCACTGACAGTATATGGGGGATGGGAAATGGAAACAGTTGGTAGCTTGACAAAACAAGTAATGTGATCAGTCAATGTGACTAGAACTTGTGCCCTAACCCTGATACCAGGGGTATTGTGATATTCCTGCACACAGTGCCCTATTCCTGATACCGGGGGTGTTGGGATCTTCTTGCACACATCCCGGTATCAGGGATAGGGCACTGCATGCAGGAAGATCACAACACCCCTGGTATTAGGGATAGGGCACTGCGTGCAGGAAGATCACAACACTCCTGGTATTAATAGGGATAGGGCACTGCATGCAGGAAGATCACAACACCCCTGGTATCAGGGATAGGGCACTGTGTGCAGGAAGATCACCCCGGAGGAGTGAGGGTCAGGCAGCTCCCCCCTGTCTGTGAAGCCAGCCTCTCACTAGTAATGCAGGGAGGGAGCTGTCTCAGACTTCACCATCCTCCTCCCCCCCCCCCCTCACCCACACACCATTCACTAGCTGGGACATGGGGGAAGTCAGGAGTGAGGGTCAGGCAGCTCCCCCCTGTCTGTGAAGCCAGCCTCTCACTAGTAATGCAGGGAGGGAGCTGTCTCAGACTTCACCATTCTCCTCTCCCCCCCCCCCCTCACCCACACACCATTCACTAGCTGGGACATGGGGGAAGTCAGGAGTGAGGGTCAGGCAGCTCCCCCCTGTCTGTGAAGCCAGCCTCTCACTAGTAATGCAGGGAGGGAGCTGTCTCAGACTTCACCATCCTCCCCCCCCCCCTCACCCACACACCATTCACTAGCTGGGACATGAGGGAAGTCAGGAGTGAGGGTCAGGCAGCTCCCCCCTGTCTGTGAAGCCAGCCTCTCACTAGTAATGCAGGTAGGGAGCTGTCTCAGAATTCACCATCCTCCCCCCCCCCCCCCCCTCACCCACACACCATTCACTAGCTGGGACATGGGGGAAGTCATGAGTGAGGGTCAGGCAGCTCCCCCCTGTCTGTGAAGCCAGCCTCTCACTAGTAATGCAGGGAGGGAGCTGTCTCAGACTTCACCATCCTCCCCCCCCCCCCTCACCCACACACCATTCACTAGCTGGGACATGGGGGAAGTCAGGAGTGAGGGTCAGGCAGCTCCCCCCTGTCTGTGAAGCCAGCCTCTCACTAGTAATGCAGGGAGGGAGCTGTCTCAGACTTCACCATCCTCCCCCCCCCCCCCCCCTCACCCACACACCATTCACTAGCTGGGACATGGGGGAAGTCAGGAGTGAGGGTCCGGCAGCTCCCCCCTGTCTGTGAAGCCAGCCTCTCACTAGTAATGCAGGGAGGGAGCTGTCTCAGACTTCACCATCCTCCCCCCCCCCCCTCCCCCACACACCATTCACTAGCTGGGACATGGGGGAAGTCAGGAGTGAGGGTCAGGCAGCTCCCCCCTGTCTGTGAAGCCAGCCTCTCACTAGTAATGCAGGGAGGGAGCTGTCTCAGACTTCACCATCCTCCCCCCCCCTCACCCACACACCATTCACTAGCTGGGACATGGGGGAAGTCAGGAGTGAGGGTCAGGCAGCTCCCCCCTGTCTGTGAAGCCAGCCTCTCACTAGTAATGCAGGGAGGGAGCTGTCTCAGACTGGTATCAGGGTTAGGGCACTGTGTGCAGGAAGATCACAACACCCCTGGTGCCAGGGTTAGGGCACTGTGTGCAGGAAAATCACTTAAAATCTACACTTACCAACAATCAATTACATATATTTGAACTGTGTACAGTTCCAGCCAGGACCACCTTTCTAAAATGCACAGTGATTGGCAAATTCAACATGCACTAGCATTTCAGGTGCCTGCTAACAAAAATAATAAACAAACAAGTTCTAGTCACGTGAGTGCTGATCATTACATTACTTTTTTTGTCAAGCTTCCAACTGTTTCCATTTCACATCCCCCCAACCATTACCTCAGTGTTAGCCTTGGTAACATCAATAGATAAGAGCACAGCCAGCCAATAGGAATACATATTCATTCCTAAGTGACCTTTACTGACCTGGGAAGTGTGAACACTTTGTTTCATTTTCTGTTGGTGTTCGTTAGTTTCCAGTTCCATTTCCCATCCCCCCAACCATCACCTCAGTGGTAACCTTGGTAACATCAATAGATAAGAGGGCAGCCAGCCAATAGGAACACATATTCATTCCTAACTGACCTTCAGTGACCTGGAAAGTGTTTATTTGTATCATTTTCAGTTAGTGCGCACTAAATCGAGTTAGTGCGCACTAACTGGGAGTTAGTGCGCACTAACTCCCGTTAGTGCGCACTAACACGATTTAACGATTTTTAACGATAAATCGTTAGAATTTCTATTGTATCATGTTCTATAACGATTTAAGACGATATTAACATTATCGGACGATAATTTTAATCGTTGAAAAACGATTCACATCCCTAATTGGAATGGTTCCAAGACCTAAACTCTGATATTGCCATGGTAAAGACTGAAATTCATGATGCGGTCGGTGACTTATGCTGAGAAGTGGAGGACTTGAAACAGCGGGTCCACGAGCTTGAGCAAAATGCCGATGAACAGACTGTGACTATGACGCAACATTCTAAAGAGGTACAAAGGCTAAAAAAGATGTCGGCAGAATACTCCTCCAAGCTGGAGGATCTGGAAAACAGAAATATAAGAAATAATATTCGCTTTAGAGGAGTTCCCAAGGAGGAAGGAAATATAAATTATATCCTCATGATTCAAGCCATTTGCAAGGCAATTTTGCAATCAGGGGACATGGAGGGACTCGAGCAAGCTGTAAAATTGGATAGAGTACACAGAGCATTGGGAAAGCCAAGTAACAACCAGCCGAGAGACATAATAGCTTGCCTACATGACTACCCTGTGAAAGAGGCAATCATGCAAAAAGCAAGGGCACTGGGGAATATTTCATAGAATGGCACAAAAATTCAAATATTCAACAATCTCTCAGCGATATCTTTGCAAAAGCGCAAAACCATGAAGCATAGCACAGAAACACCAAGCTCCGACAATATCAGATATAAGTAGCTGCACCCATTTGGGGTATCTTTCAATATCAGAGGTTAACCAGGAGTTTCACACCCTGGGACTAGTAGACTCCGAAGCCAGGGGAAACATTATTCTCTGGCAACTTGAAGAACATTTATGTATTCCCACCATCCATCTGCAAACACCTTTGTTACTTTCATCTATCCATGACGAGCCCTTACCTGATGAAGTCACTTTCTCCATGATCCCTGTTTGCCTCCGCACCGGATCTCTGCATTTTGATTTTGGGCAAGGCTATACATCCAGTGGTCCTGGGATTACCCTGGCTAAAAATACGTATTCCTCAATTTGACTGGACCACCCTCCAACTCTCTCACTTGGGCAATGCCTGCCATAAAAAATGTTTAAGAAAAATATCACAGATGCCTTGCCTGACCACGCAGCCATCAATCTCAGGGCTTCCACCACAATATTCCTCCTTTCAGGATATATTTTTTAAGAAAGCTGCAGACATCTTACCTCCACATCGGTCCTTTGATTGCGCAATCAATTTGCTGCCCAATACTGAGCCTCTGCAAGGAATCTACCCACTTTCCTTAACCGAAACTCAAGCCATGTCTAAATACATAAAGGAAAACCTGGCCAAAGGCCTCCATGTCCTTCCAAGTCCCCTGCTGGAGCAGGATTCTTTTTTGTAGGAAAGAAAGATGGCTCTCTCTGGCCATGTATAGATTACCACGGCTTAAATGAAATTACAAAGAAGGATCTCTACCCCCTACCACTAATTTCCGAACTGTTTGACAAGCTTCAGGGGGCTAATATATACACCAAATTGGACCTTAGGGGCGCTTATAATTTGATCAGAATACGTCAAGGCGATGAGTGGAAAACTGCTTTTAAAACCCACGATGGCTATTTTGAATATCTGGTCATGCCATTCGGCCTATGCAATGCACCTGTGGTGTTCCAGAATATGATGAACGAAATCTTCAGAGACATGCTCTACAGTTGTGTCATAGTTTATTTAGATGGTTTTTTCACATGACCCTCAAAGCCATCATCGGGACGTCATCAATGTCTTACAACATTTAAGGGAAACCAGTTGTATGCCAAGCTGGAAAAATGCTCTTTTCACAAGGCATCTGTCTCTTTTCTGAGCTATGTGGTCTCTAGCCAAGGATTTCAAATGGATCCACAGAAGACTAAAAGCATCCAAGACTGGCCTCAGCCACCGGGTCTCAAGGCACTCTGAAGATTTCTAGGCTTCACTAATTATTATAGATCCTTCATCAACTACTACTCTACACTAACCACCCCACTCACGGCCATGACACGAAAGGGAGCCGACCCATCCCAATGGTCATCTGAAGCTGTATCCACCTTCCAGAAACTTAAGGAAGCATTTCTGCAAGAGCCATGCCTGCGTCATCCGGACCCCCGACGACCCTTCATCGTTGAGATAGACGCTTCTGATGTTGGTGTTGGGGCTGTGCTCAGCCAGAATTCTCTTAACCATACATTACATGCATGCATGCATGTTCCTTCTTTTCCTGACGCGTTTACCCAACTGAGTGCAATTACGTGATCGAGGACAAAGAATTGCTCGCAATCAAGTTAACATTTGAGGAATGGCATCCCTGGCTCGAGGGAGCATAGCATCAAATAACCATGTACATGGATCACAAAAACCTTGAATATATCCATCACGCCCAATGCCTGAACCTCAGACAAGCCCATTGGTCTCTTTTTTTCACCCGATTTAATTTCCTGCTTCGGTACTGAGCAACAGACAAAAACATGCAAGCAGATGCTCTCTCTCGCTCATTAACTACTGATGATGCCCTGGATGTTCCCCGGCACATCATTGATCCTATGAAAGTACTCCTCTCTGCTACTCACACTGTGCCATCTGGGAAGACGGTGGTTCCCCGGCCTTTTCGCAAGAAGATCCTCAGATGGGCACATGATTCTCTGCTCTCTGGTCATCCTGGGCAGGCAATAATGCTCTCTATACTTAAGAGGTACTATTGGTGGCTGACCATGAAACAGGATGCTGAGGCCTATGTGGAATCTTGCCCCACATGTGCTTGCCAAAAGCTGCCTCCTACAACCTCTCCTTAGCAAGCCATGGACACATATATCCATGGACTTTATTGGAGACCTATCCTCTTTCAGTAGTAACAATACCATATGGGTCACTGTAGACCGCTTTTCAAAAATGGCTCACTTTGTGGCATTACCCGGCCTGCCCTCAGCTCCAGAGCTGGCCAAATTATTCATTAGACACATTTTCCATCTTCATGGACTTCCGAAGCACATCCTCTCAGATAGGGGAGTCCAGTTCACAGCCAAGTTCTGGAGGTCGCTGTGTAAGAAGTTTGACATCGCCCTGGACCTTACTTCAGCCTATCATCCACAGGCTAATATACAGACAGAAAGAATCAATCATACTCTGAAGCAGTTCCTCCGGGTGTACCTGAATTCTCATCAGAATGATTGGTCTGAGTTGTTGCCATGGGCTGAGTTCACCTTGAATTCCCATCAATCTTCAGCCATGGGATCATCTCCTTTCCAAGTGGTATATAGACATCAGCCCTTACCTCCTCTTCCAGTTCCTCTATCTGTGCCCTCTCCAGCAGCACAAGTCTCCGCTCAAGAACTGCACCAACTCTGGGAGCATACCAAGCAATTGCTACAACAAGGAGCTCTATAGGCAAAAAAATTCTACAATGCTCATCATCGGGAAGTTCCTCAGTTAAACCCAGGTGACAAGGTGTGGGTCAGCACCTGCTTTATTTGTCTAAAGTTGCTTTCAGCCCGCTTTGCTCCCAGATACATCGGGCCCTTTTCTGTACTTCACTGGCTGGAGCCGGTCACTTTCAGGCTTCGCCAACCCACGTCGCTCAAAATCCACAATGCTTTTCACATCTCACTGCTAAAACCACTCATTCTATCAGAGTTCTCAAAGAAACATCCTGAACCACAACCCTTATCTTCAGAGGACGACATCACCTATCAGGTTGAGGACATCTTGAACGTTAGGAAGAGCGGGAAGCATTGGGAATATATGATCTCATGGGAAGGATTTGGTCCCGAAGAAAACAGTTGGGAACCCGCTAAAAACATCCTTGACAAGGGGTTAATTCAACAGTTCCATGCTTCTCATCCTGGAAAGCCAAAATCCCCTGGAAGGGGCCCTAAGAAAGGGGTACTGTTATGCCTGTCGGTTGCAGATGGCTGTGACCACTTCTGCTCACCTCTTTCTTCATTTCCCTGAGTCTGCTAGCTACCCATGACTTGCCTACTGCCTCCAGGTCTCCAGGGTCAGCACAGACACTGCCGACCGCCATCTTGCCATCAGGTCCCTCTAGGCGCGCGCATGCGCACACAGGCCGGTCTTTTCCATGTTATGGCGGGAACCTCGGGAGCATCCCCTCCAGATGACATCAGGATCTGGGGATATTTAAACCTGCTGGCCCTCTCCAAAGATGATTTGGCAAAGAGTCCCATTCTTGCTATTTTCACCTCGCTTCCTGAGGACCCTGCATTCCAGATTCCAGGTCCGTTGTGGAAGTCTCAGGTATCCACTCCTCGGGGGCCTCTCGCTCATCCTGGCTATCCGCTCCTCAGAGGGCCTGATGCCTGGAACTCCTTCTGCATCCATTTCCTGGGGCTTCCTGGAACCCACTTGCTCTTTGTGAGTACTCCACCCTGCGGATCACTTCTTACCTACCAAGTGCCTATCGGGTATACCCGCGCATTACCATCGCTACAGAGAGCTCCGTCTGAAGTGCTTGCACTACTACACTATCAAGGACCTCACAGGCGCACCCCGCCTTGCAGACCACTGCGGGCCATTACCACTTCCATCTAGGGCCTCAACTGTGCTCCTCACTCTACAGAGCTCTGTCACCTCTTCTGCGGACTTCATTGGCATATCCTACTCTGCGAGCTTCTACCATCTCTACCGAGGACATCATTGGTGTATCCCACCCCACGGGCCACTACCATCTCTACAAGAGACCTCTCAGGTGTACTCGCTTCACGGACTATTACCAGCGCTATGGAGGTATTTCCTCAGGGCACTACCTATCCCATCGACCCTGTGCTCAGGGTCTGTGTCACCATCTCTCTCTCTTGCACCTCCCACTCCACGGGTAGTGCTTCTATCTCTTTCATAAAGACTCTATTCATTCTGTGCCTTCCTTAGCTGAGACCTAGCCTCCCGACAGTGAGGCTCACAGGGCTCCTCCCCATGGGCGGTACCACCTCTCACTTCGGCCCAGGGTTCACACACCATCTGATACCTCAGAATCCTAACATTGGTACGGCAGTAATGGGATTATCTGTCTCCCATGGACTTTCAATTAATCATCCAAGCTCAGTGACGAGTTCTATAGATGAATGCAGCTCATTGTTTATAGGGTTACCTAATGTCTACTGAAAGCTCTTCAATTACTGCAGAACATTGTGGTAAGGCTGATTTTTAGATCACAGTGGGGTGATGATATTAAAACCCCATATGAAAGATTTATATTGGCTGCCTGGTGTTCAGCGTGCTCATTTTAAATTGTTTTCTCTTTTAGACAAAGCTATTTACAATGAATACAGCTGATTATCAGGTAGAATTTCAGGGTATGTTCCCAAACCACCTTTTAGGTTCTGAATTCTAAATGTTATTATGCAGTCCTTCGAGTCAAGAGTTTAGATTACAGAATATTTGATTGAAAGCCTTTTCTATTGTAAGCCCTACCCAGTGGAATGAATTACCCTTAGATCTGAAGCTGGAAAATGATTATAAGATTTTTCATAAGAAATTAAAATCTTATTTATTTGTACATGCCTCTTCAGGTTGAATTTTACTATTTCTCCATGGAATGCTGGTTTGATTAATTTGCATTATGCTTGATAGAAATATTGTATTATTTCAGTCTTTTTTTGTGTGTGGTTATATTATCCAATCATCCCTCTATCACATGCTCATTTTTCACCCCTGATGGGGCAAAATAGAAATTCCAATTGTCTTATTACCATATCGTATCACTCTTCAGGCCTGATCTCTTCCTTCTGCCATGCCTCTCTCTTGGTTCAGTGCTACACTGATATGTTATACTACTCATGCAACCCCCACCTGATCTTCTCAACCTATCTCTCTCTTGGTTATACCGGAGTGCTTTTGCCCCAAAAAGAAAAACAAACAAAAAAAAGAAAAACTATTTCCTCCTAACTCATATCTCTTCTGGTGTAGTGCCTTGTTGTGTTATTCTACCCCTTTAACTGCTTAGCATGCTTTTCGCATTCTCCTAGTGCCATTGAGAACTTGGGCCAATGTTGGTACTGTTTTGCCCCTCTCATGGTACCTTGAGTTATTCATGCCATTGTTGGTGCTGCTTTGCTTCTCTTTTTGTGCCTTGGATTGCCAATATCACTGTTGCTGGTACCCTTTGCCCCTACAGATTTTGCTTCCCAAATTTTCCACCCATTCTTTATGATATTTATGTGATGAGATTATTACCTCTTCTATCAAAGTTATATACTTTCAAGAAATCAAATCCTTATTCCTTAACTCCTACTGCACCAAACAACACTTACTCAAAACCTATTTGGTGTCAGGTAAAATTTGTTATGCTTTCTGGTGCTGGAAACTTTGAAAAATGTCTCTCTAGAGCTATTATACCACCCTTTGCAAACACAAACACTTAACATCTACAGATTTCATTGGTTGCATCATTATTTACTAAACCTTAATATTCCCCATTCTTACCAAAGAAATTGTTTGAGGCAGACTACAACATCAAAATCTAAACAGACATCATTTAAAATATTTTAAAATGTAAAGCTTACCCACACACATCAAAATCAAAGACTAAACTATACAAAAACATACATAATACATCATCTAGAAGCTTATCTAAGCAAATGGTTTTAGCATTTTCCTAAAACTTTTATAAGCATTCAGCAAGTGCATTTCTGAAGGAATATTATTCCATAATGTAGGCACAATGAAAGAGAAAGCTTGCTTGGAGGTTTGCTACAACCATACATTTTAATATTTGGAATCGCCAACAACTGTTGTGATTCTGATCGCAGAGACCTTTGCAGACAATATATGTTCACCGACTGATTCAGCTAAGCATGGTTTTTATTATAAACAATCCGATGAACTAAAGATAGAATCTTGAACCTTACCCGAAACTCAGTTGGAAGCCAATGTAAGCCTTGCAACATTGGCGAAATATGGGCAGATAATGGACAGCCCGAAGCAACCCAGGCTGCAGCTAGGGATGTGCAGACCAAAAGTTTATGTTCATAAGTCCATAAGTCGAAAGGGGGGGTCAATTTCGGTCAATATGGACATATGGCGAATTCCATAAGTTGAGTCTATGTCCATACGTGCACCGATTCCCTAAATAAAAATTTAAACCCCTCACCCTCCTTAATCCCCCCCCAAGACTTACCAAAACTCCCTGGTGGTCGAGCGGGAAGTCAGGACGCCATTTCTGAACTCCTTTGCGAGGAGCACGTGACGTCGGTTAGGAGGCCCCCCCAAGCTGGCCAAAAGTTCCTTTTGGGTCCAACGAGGGTCCCGGAGCGAACCCGCGGGGAATCACATGACGTCCGCGTCACTCCGACGTGACGCCGACGTCACATGCTCCTCGCAAAGGAGTTCAGAAATGGCGTCCTGACTCCCCGCTCGACCACCAGGGAGTTTTGGTAAGTCTTGGGGGGGGATTAAGGAGGGTGAGGGGTTTAAATTTTTATTTAGGATCAACAATCGCGATTTCCAACGTATTCAACATAGCTATGTTGAATACATTGGAAATCCGATCGTTTTCGCCTCATCACTTTTTTAAGTTAAAAAACAAAAATAAGTTGTGTTTTACCTATAAGTTCAAAACGAATGCACACCCCTAGCTGCAGCACTCCATCAGTACCTGCAATGCCCCCACATAACACTTAGTAAGCCTATGTACAGGGCACTGCAGTAATGCAAACAAGTTAAAACAAATGCTAGTATATCTGTCCTAAAGTGATCACAGTGCCACATAAATTCCAATCTCTGCAACATCCATAACTTAAAAAAGCCTCTTCGTACAGCAGCTTGTAATTGGGATTGTAAAGTAAAGCCCGTGTCCAACAAGTCCCCAAGGTCTTGGACAACCTAAAAATACTGTTATGACTTGTAAAAGTGTGAACCCTGGGCCGAGGTGAGAGGTGTTTCCGCCCACAGGGAGGAGCCCTGTGAGCCTCACCGTCGGTAGGTGAGGTCTCAGTGTTGTCAGACACAGCTGTGGAATAGATACTTTATTCAACAGAGGAGAAAGGGCACAGCCACGGAGTGGGAGGTGTAGTAAAATCCAGAGCAGAGGGGTAAATCCAAGGGTGATACCTCTGATGAGAAGATTGGTAGTGGCCCGCAGAGTGGGGTACGCCAGGTAGTCTCTCAGTAGTGTAGAAATACCTCAGATGTGAAGATCCGGTAGTGGCCCGCGGAGCAGGATACGCCGGAAAGGTGTCACAGTGGTGGTAATGGGAAGATGGTCCAAGGTGCAGGAACCCCGAAGAGGATCCTGTAGTGGGTGGGGTGGAGTGACCTGCAGCGCAGGGTATACCAGAGAGAATCCCACAATGAGGCTGGATAGTTGAAGTCCATAGGAGTAAGATACTCACAGGAGATGGTTCCAGGAGAGGTCCCAGGGAGTGAGACAGATAAGTCCAAGGCAGTAGGCTCTCCGAGGAGCGGATGACCAAAGACAAGGGCCTCAAAGGAGCAGGTACTCAGAGCATCTCACGCCAAGTGCAGAGTCAGGAACTGGAAGTCCAAGGTTGGAGTGGAATTCAGCCACGAGGGAACTCCTTGCTAACTCTTGAACTAAAGGGCCAGCCAGCTTAAGTACAATGAATGAATGACATCATCCGGAGGGGATGCCCCCGAGGTTCCCGTTATGATGTGTACAAAGGTGACCTGTGTGCAAGCGTGTGACTAGGTAACTCCTTCCCGCCATGACGTGTACAAAGGTGGCCCATGTGCGGGCGCGCGAGACTAGGTAATTCCTGAAACAAGATGGCGGTTGGCAGTGCCCACATTGACCCGGGAATGCCAGGCTGGTCGGCTGTGATTGGCAGAGGCCGCCATTCTTCCCAGAGATGACAAGGCAGTATAGAAGGAGGTGAGCATAACAGATTGCTAACTCATGGACCCGGCTCAATGTATTGCTCAGCAGCAGAGGACCTTAGAGACATTGACTGAGGCTTTTAATCAGTTGAATTCTTGACTGAACATTTCTACGATGTCTGATAAAGATGCTTCGCCACAAGGAGTTCCTGTACAAACTGCAGTACCTTTACCAGCCCCTACTCGCTTCTTAGGAGATTCCCTGCTGTGTAGAGGTTTTCTCAACCAGTGCTGTATGTACTTCTCTCTACAACCAACTTACTTTCACAATGTAGTAGCCAAGACTACGTATATCCTGTCTCTGACGGGAAAGCCCTGGCCTGGGCTTCACCTCTCTGGGAACGCAATGACCCAATCCTCAGTGACTTGCAGGATTTCTTGCTCTCTCTCATTTCCGGGACTCTTAAATTCCAAACACTTGCACTTGTAGACTCTGGAGCCGGTGGTAATTTTATATTTAAAAGACTGGTGGAGCAGCTAAGAATTCCTGTCGTTCCGACATCTACTCCGCTGCTTCTCTCATCTATACACGGTGAAACACTACCAGGAGAAGTTTCTCTTACCATGCAACCAATATGCCTGTGCATCGGTTCTCTTCATACTGAGACCCTTTCATTTTTGGTCCTTGACAAAGCCATTCATCCAATAGTACTTGGCCTCCTTTGGCTGCAAGACCACACACCCCCAGTTTGACTGGGACACTCTGGAACTATCACAATGGGGAGCATCTTGTCCCGACAGATGTTTGAAGAAGGTAACACCTATGCCCTATATGTCTACTACGACTTCTCTCCCAGGTTTGCCATCACAATATTTGTCCTTCCAAGACGTCTTTTCTAAGAAAGCAGCTGACATATTACCATCACACCGGTCCTTCGACTGTGCTATTAATTTAAAATCAAACTCGGAGCCCCCTAGAGGAAGGGTGTACCTCTATCAGAGACTGAGGCCATGTCGGCCTATATTCAAGAAAATCTACAAAATTATTTATTTATTTTATTTATTTAAAAGTGTTTGTATACCGTCTTTACAAACAGTGTTTAATCAAAACGGTTTACATAACTAAATAAAAAACAAATGTAAATAAAGATTTAAATTTAAAAGAACATAAAGATTATCAAATTATAAAAGCTCAAAATTACAAAAATATATAATAAAAATAAAAATCTAAAACAATGAATAGTTTACATAAAAAATAAATCAATATATAATAATGTTGTGCCCTGTGTGATGGAGAAGTAGTTATGTTATTTAGTGTGTGATATATGGAAAGCAGATTGAAATAAATGTGTTTTTAGGGATTTTTTGAAGTGTTTGGAGTTGGATATGGATCTTAAAGAGTCTGGTAATGCGTTCCATAAGATTGGTCCAATGACAGAGAATGATCTTTTTCTGGTGATGTCAAGACGGGCCTGTCGTGGTGATGGGATGTCTAAGAGGTTTTTGTCCAGTGATCTTAGATGTCTGGTGGGTTTGTAAATCCGGAGAATGGAACATAAGGTAATTGAATTAGGAGTGTAGATGAGAGAGTGTATAATGGACAGGATCTTGAATTGTATTCTGTATTTAATTGGTAACCAATGTAATGATTGAAGTATCGGAGTGATGTGATTTTTTATGGAAGAGTTTGTTAAGATACGTGCTGCTGCGTTTTGGATCAGTTGAAGTGAGTGAAGTGAGTGAAGTGAGTGAAGTGTGTTATCTGGGAGACCTATATAAAGAGAATTACAGTAGTCAAGCCCAGAAAAGATGAGTGATTTATTTATTTATTTAGATGATTTATCTAGCCTTCCAAGACACCTGCTGGAGCTGGATTCTTTTTCGTAGGCAAGAAAGACGGATCCCTTTGCCCATGTATAGACTACAGAGGACTTAACGAAATCACCATATAGGATCGATACCCTTTATCTCTAATTTCAGAGTTATTCGACAGACTACAGGGAGCCAAGATTTTCATGAAGTTGGACCTAAAACGGGCACACAATCTGGTCTGCATTCATCAAGGAGACAAGTGGAAAATGGCCTTTAATACTCGCAATGGCCATTTCGAGTACTTGGTCATACCCTTTGGCCTGTATTCCAAAATATGATGAATGAGATCCTGCAAGATATGCTGTACCAATGCGTGGTTGTGTATTTAGACAACATACTAATTTTCTCCCAAGACATACAAAGTAATCAAGTAGATGTTGCCTGAGTCCTGCAGAGACTATGGGATAACCATCTCTATGCTAAGCTTGAAAAGTGTGCCTTCCATCAGAAGTCTGTTCCCTTTTTGGGCTACGTGGTGTCCAGCAGAGGCTTCCAAATAGATCCACAAAAGACCAAAAGCAAAGGCTGCAACCCACTGGTCTCAAAGCACTCCGCCGATTTCTTAGCTTCACCAATTATTACACACATTCATTCACCACTACTCTACTTTGACTGCACCACTTACTGCCATGACAAAGAAGGGAGCCGTCCCCTCACAGTGGTCTCCAGAAGCTGTCGCTGCCTTTCAAACCCTCAAAGAGGCCTTTCTTAAAAAACCTTGCCTTCACCACCCAGATCCTTGATGACATTTATAGTTGAGGTTGATGTCTACGATGTAGGAGTAGGAGCCGTTCTTAGCCAGAACAGTGATACCAACACACTGCACCCTTGCTCTTTTTTCTCCTGGCGTTTTTCTCCTGCCAAGAAAAATTATGGTATAGGAGATAAAGAGCTGTTGGCTATCAAGCTGGCAATTGAAGAGTGGCGCCTGTGGCTTGAGGGGGCACAACATCAGATAACTGTATACACAGCCCACAAAAATTTGGAATATCTGCATCATGCGCCGTGACTGAATCATAGACAAGCCCGATGGTCTTTGTTTTTTAATTGGTTTGACTTTCTGCTCAAATACTGCCCTGCTGACAAAAATACCTGTCCCGGATGAACCTCGCCATATCATCAATCCCGAGAAGGTGATTCTGGCCACTACTCATTCTGTTCCAGCTGAGAAGACGGTGGTACCTCTGACCCTGAGAAAGAAACTTCTGAAATGGGCTCATGATTCTCAATTAGCTGGACACCACCTGTGCAAGACAAAAGCCTCCTGTTGGTTGCCCTTGGGGTCTTCTCCAGCCCTTACCAGCTCCAGAGGAACCTTGGACGCAATCGTGATGGATTTTGTCATTGACCTGCCAGTGTCCAGCATAAACAACACCATGTGGGTCACAGTAGACTGCTTCTCGAAAATGGCACACTTTGTGGCATTACCCAGGCTACCATCTGCCCCAGAATTGGCAAAGCTGTTTATACGACATATATTTTGCCTGCACAGCATGCTGAAGCATATCCTCTTGGACAGAGGTGTACAGTTCACAGCTAAGTTCTGGAGAGCCCTTTGTAAGAAATTCGACATTTCTTTAGACCTGACATCAGCATACCATCCACAATCAAATGGTCAAACAGAAAGAATGAACCGGACACTTAAACAGTTTCTCCACTCCTACATCAACTCCAGACAAAGTGACTGGGCAGAGTTTCTCCCCTGGGCCGAGTTCACCCTGAATTTGCACCCATCAGCCGCTACTGTATCAATACCTTTCAAAATAGTGTATGGCCATCAGCCATTACCTCCATTATCAATACCCTTGTTAGTGTCATCTCCTGCAGCCCAGGCTTCGGCTGAAGAACTCCATCAGCTATGGAAACAAACAAAAGGCCTCTTACTAAAGGCAGGACAACAGGCCAAGAAATGCTATGATGCTCATCACAGAGCAGCACCCCAATTCCAACCAGGAGACAAGGTATGTCTCAGTACCAAGTTCATTCACCTAAAGCTGCCATCTGTTCGATTCGCTCCATGCTACATTGGGCCTTTTCCTATACTCCACCGCCTGGGACCACTAACTTACAGCCTGCAACTACCCACTTCCATGAAGATACACAATGCCTTCTACATATCGCTCTTGAAGCCATTCATCCTCTCTGAGCTTTCAAAAAAAACTCAGGAGCAGCAATCTCTTACTGCTGAAGAGGACATCACGTACCAAGTCAATGACATCCTAGATGTAGGTAAGCATGGAAAGCAATGGGAATACCTCATATCCTGGGAAGGATATGGGTCGGAAGAAAATAGTTGGGAGCTAGCTAATAACATCCTTGGCAAGGACCTAATTCAACAATTTCATCTAACTCATCCAAGGAAGCCGAAACCCCCTGGGAGGGGCCCTAAGAAGTGGGGTACTGTTGCTCCCGTCGGTCGCAGATGGCTGCGATCTCTGCTGCTCACCTCTCTTTTCCCTGCACCAGCGATTCTCAGAGGCATGGTGGCCTTAGCCTGCAAATGCTGCCTTCCTTGGCGTCCCAGGGACTGCATGGGCGATCCCGTAAGCCATCTGGAATCGGGGATTATCTAGGGCAGGTGCGCGCACACCAGGCCCTCTCTTATTCATGTCATGGCAGGACCCTCGGGGGCGTCCTCTCCGCCTGACGGCACCCGCCAGTGTATTTAATCCATCCAGCCTATGCTTCCTACGAGTTAGCAAGGAATTCCTTCCTGCTGAATTCCACTCCTCTGGGAGATGCTTGCTCTTACTACTCTGAACCTTGTTCCAGCACTCCGGTACTTAGATGCTTTAGGTACCCACTCCTCGGGGCCTTGTTGCATGCTGGCTATCCACTCCTCGGAGGGCCTTCCTGTCTGGAGAATCCATCTAACCTATTTGAGACCCAGCCTCATTGAGTTTTGTGAGTACGTTCTGCTTTCTACCAGCTTGCTGACGGAACCTCCAGTGTACCCCGTGCCTCAGGCCACTATCATGCTCACCTCAGCAGATGACCTTCTACGTTTCGGAGTGAGTACCCTCATCTACACAGCTCAGCTAACGTCCTGCACTTCTCTATCCACGACAACACTGATTCTCGGCGTACGCTACGCTGCAGGCCACTACCGGATCTACTGTGAGAAGTTATCATCTGAGGAGGAGTTCCCTGGTGTACCCCGCTCCACGGGCCACTACCAGGGATATCATCATTGAGCTACATCACCACTCTAAACTGTGTCTTCCTACCCACTCGCTGGGTACTTCTCCCAAGTTCCAGTCCAATAAAGTCTCATTCTATCTGTGTCTGTCTCAGCTGAGGCCACGCCTATCGTAGTGAGTCCCCACAGGGCTCCTCCCTGTGAGTGGAGTCATCTCTCACTATGATCCAGGGTCCACAAACATACCAGATTATAACAGTCAAATCATTGAGAATTGGATCCATCTGCTCCCAAAGGGGTGATGCCCAGGCCAGGGCTTTCCCGACCAAAAGAGACAAAATGTACGTAGTTTTGGACACCACATCAGGAAAGTAGGTGGGTTGCAGTGAAAAGTGCACACAGCATTGATTCAGAAAGCCCCTACATAACAGGGGATCTCCTGTAATATGAATAGGTGCTGGTAAGGGCACAGAGAGCCGTACAGGTAGCGTCCGTGAAGTGGAAGGGGGCTTGACAGGCATTGAGACAGTGTCCAGCCGAGCGTTTAACTGATTAACAGTGTTAGCCAAAGTCTCTAATATTTTTTGTTGCTCTGAGATTCGTTGGGCCAGACCAGGGATGACCTGGAAGGCTGAGACCTGAGCCAAGTCCATGAAGTTAGCAATCTGTTATGACTTGTGAAAGTGTGTACCCTGGGCCGAGGTGAGAGGTGTCTCCGCCCACGGGGAGGAGCCTTGTGAGCCTCACCGTCAGTAAGCGAGGTCTCAGTGGTTTCAGACACAGCTGTGGAATAGATACTTTATTCAACAGAGGAGAAATGGCACAGCCCGCGGAACGGCAGGTGCAGTAAAGTCCAGAGCAGAGGGATATGTCCAAGGGTGATACCTCTGATGAGAAGATCCGGTAGTGGTCCTCTGAGTGGGGTATGCCAGGCAGTCTCTCAGTAGTGTAGAAATACCTCAGACATGAAGATCCAGTAGTGGCCCGCGGAGCAGGACATGCCAGAAAGTTGTCACAGTGGTGGTAATGGGAAGATGGTCTGAGGTGCAGGAACCCCGAAGAGAATTCTGTAGTGGGTAGTGTAGAGTGACCTGCAGCGCAGGGTATATCGGAGAGAATACCATGATGAGGCTGGATGGTTGAAGTCCGTAAGAGTAAGATACTCACAGGAGATGATTCCAGGAGAGGTCCCAGGGAGCGGGACAGATAAGCCAAGGCAGAAGGCCCTCCGAGGAGCGGATGACCAAAGACAAGGAAGGGCTCCTGAGGAGCGGGTACCCATAGCATCTCACGCCAAGTACAGAGTCAGGAACTGGAAGTCCAAGGTTGGAGCGGAACTCAGCAACGAGAGAACTCCTTGCTAACTCGTTGAACCGAAGGGCCAGCCAGCTTAAGTACAATGGATAAATGATGTAATCCAGAGGGAACGCCCCCGAGGTTCCCGCCATGACATGTACAAAGGTGGCCTGTGTGCGTGCGCACGCATGACTAGGTAACTCCTGAAACAAGATGGCGGTCGGCAGCACCCACGCCGATCCGGGAACACCAGGCTGGTTGGTGGCGGAGGCCGCCATCCTTCCCAGAATTGACAAGGCAGTATAGAAAGAGGTGAGCATAAGTGAGTGGTCGCAGCCATCTGTGACCGACAGGTGTAACAAATACTTACACTCTCTATATCTTCCAGATGATAATGAAGGACTCCAGGATGCTGCATGTACGATAGCCTCTTCTCCATATATATATATTTTTTTTTTTTGTTTCATCTGTCTGCTTCTTCTGCCTCCATAGCTACCTCCTCTAGTCAGGGATTATGCTGACAGGCACAAATACTAAGTAATATGCAGCACACAATAAGTAAGTACCTTTCTTACTTTCCTTGGCACAAATGTTAGGAAACCTCTAGTGTGATTTCTGGAGCAAAACCAGTTCTTCAGCAGCCCAAAGGTATGGAGGAAGTGCTTTTACAGACAGGGCAATGGGGTTAATTATCACCTGCAGGCACAGAATTAAAATGACCTACCATTAACTGCTAGAAGCTATGAAGGCATTGCTAGTATGAAGGAAGACTACAGTGGTTTCAGCACTTACACAGAAGAGATCTGCTTCCTGATCCTAAGCAAGTGAAGTCGCAGAGAAGGTTTGCCTTAGCACATGCACCTTGTGACAGGAACTAGGAAACTTGTCAACCTCATCCACCACCAGCAAGTGAATGACAAAACACAGATCTGAATGTTCAGATTATGGTAATTGTTTTAGTTTCGGTAGATGGCTTTCTGGCTCCTTGGAGGTCAAACCCAGTAACCCACATGAATGCAATAAAATAGCTCCCGATGACATTAAGATGGTAACTTTCAAACCGGCATGTGGGCTCACATTTGCACATGTTCGTCGGTCCATGCTCAGGGACTCAGACATTTTAGAACTTTCACATGTATTTGCACGCACATTATAAAATAGCCTGGCTGCATGCACATGTGCACCTAATTTTAAGTAGGAACACGAATGGGTGCGCAAATCCCACCTCTACCGTGTAAATTGCGGGATTTAAAAATGGGCACGCACCCACGCCATTCCCAGTTTACCAGTTCATCCAGGTAACAGATCATCCAACCCCCCTGGCTTGATAACCTACACTTCTCCCAGTTACCCCAGACACTTTAAACACCTCAGAAATGGCTCAATCCTTTTGTTTGATGACTTACATGTCATCCATAGGAGAAGTAAGGTTACACAGCAGGGGACTTGGTGCACACCAGGGCACATAAGTTATTTATGTTCACCTCACTTGACTAGGCTCTGAAATGCCCATGCCCATGGCCCGCTCAGACCACACCCATGCCTCGCCCCTTTTTTTTTGGAAACTTTTGAGATGTGCTTGCAGTGGCATTTATGCGTGTATCTTGGCACTTTTTAAAATACGGTCGGCATGCACAAGTCAGACATGATCACGCACTCCCTAATTGATGTGCGGGCCAGGATTTTAAAATTCACCTTAAAGGAAATAAGTAATGTCAAAGAAGCAGCTATGCAGGTAAAGATGGCCCCCAGAAAAGAGTTATTTATTTATTTATTTATTTGCAGTTTTTATATACCGACATTTGTTTAGTAACCTCACATCGGTTCACAGATAACAGAAACATTGCAGCTGTGCAAACTAGAACAAACATATGCAACAGTGCTTTACAATAAACATTTACAATAATCAATAAACTTTACAATAAACTTGTTAGCGAAGATATGCAACAGTGCTTTACAATAAACTTATTTAACCGGGGGGGGGGGGGGGAGGGGAGGAGGGGTAACAGTGGAAACAATGGAAGGGAAAAATCAAATAGTGGTACACAGCA